>NC_053389.1:340598591-340934897 GCF_905171765.1 Bufo bufo
ACTAGCTTTGCGGCGCCCATGGATAGGCCCCACATATCATGCGGTTTACTCAAACCACGCTAGAGGCGTGTCTATTTTAATTGCTAAAAGTCTTCCGTTTCAAATATTATCTGTGCAGCTAGACCCTTATGGTAGGTATGTGATTTTACATGCTTGTGTCAGAGGCCTGCAGTACCTATTTGTGGGACTATATATTCCTCCGCCATTCCGCAGAGAGGTCCTAGACTTAATTACAGCTAAAATAGCAGGATTTCCAGCAATGCCTTATATTATTATGGGTGACTACAATGCCACTTTAGATCCTATACGGGACAGAAGGGTTCCCCAGGCCTCACACAGCAATGTCCTGTCACATTGGGCTAATACTTATGATTTAGTAGAGACGTGGCGCTATTTCCACCCCACAGATGCACAATTCTCTTGCTATTCAGCTTCTACTGGCTCACTCTCTCGTATAGATCTGGCCTTTGTCAGCAGAGATTTATCCCCCTATATCAAGTCTAGTGATTATCTACCGAGAGGAGTTTCAGACCATGCCCCCCTCCTTCTGATACTGTCACAGCCGCTGGCTTCGACTGATAAGCAGTGGCGGTTAAACCCTATGTGGCTCAAGGTATTACCCGTGGTGAGCGAGAGTCTAGATGCAATGGGGAATTACTGGGCAGAAAATGAAGGGTCTACGAATCCTCTGGTAGAATGGGATGCTTTCAAGTCAGTAATGAGAGGGGCATTGATTGCTGCTATTGCAACTCATAGAAAGGAACTGAATATCAAACGGATAAAACTAGAGACGGAACTAGCTGATAAGGAGAGGTTATATATACTAGATTCGTGCCTTGAGAAACAGACTTTGTGGCTTGAGGCGCAGCGTAGGTTTACTTTGCATTTAACTGAATATACTGAGAAGAAACTTTTAAATCAGAGCAAACTATTTTTTCAGATGGTGATAAGTGTGGCAGGGCCTTGGCGTACTTGACTAGATCTGAGACTCAACAAACGGTAGTGGCGGGAATTCTGAATGATCAGGGGCTCTTATTGAGGGAGCCCAGAGATGTCTGCCGACAGTTTGCCTCCTATTATGAGACATTGCATGCCCCCAAGATCACGTGTACTTCGGAGGAAATTGTCAATTTCTTAGCAGGTATTAATATTCCTTCTTTGGACAGAAATGACAGGGGAGCCCTGGCGGCAGACATATCTGACCTGGAGATTGAAACGGCCATTAGTTCCTTAGCAACCAAGAAAACCCCGGGACCCGATGGATTTCCTGCTGAATGGTATAAGCGATTTTCTAAAGACCTGGTTAGTAGATTTGGGAAGCTGTTGTGGTATGCACTGGAAAGTGGTTCGTTGCCACCGTCCTTTCTGGAGGCAACGATAGTAGTGATTCACAAGTCGGGGAAACCATCTGACCAGTGTAGCTCTTATCGACCTATCTCACTTCTGAATCTTGACGTCAAAATCTTTGCAAAGGTACTGGCGTTAAGATTGCGGGGGGTAATTCTCTCCTTGGTTGGCGTAGATCAATCGGGTTTTATGCCAGGGAAAACCACAGACATTAATTTAAGGCGATTGTTCACTAATCTTCAGGTCAAACATGATAACAGAGGTATGAGGGCTCTTGTGTCCCTAGACAATGAAAAAGCATTTGATTTAGGCTACTTTCACACTAGCGTTCGGGTGTCCGCTCGTGCGCACCGTTTGAAGGGGCTCACGAGCGGCCCCGAACGCATCCGTCTGGCCCCAATGCATTCTCAGTGGAGGCAGATCCACTGAGAATGCATCCGCCTGCCAGCGTTCAGCCTCCGCTCCGCGAGCGGACACCTGAACGCTGCTTGCAGCGTTCGGGTGTCCGCCTGGCCGTGCGGAGGCGAGCGGATCCGTCCACACTTACAATGTAAGTCAATGGGGACGGATCCGCTTGAAGATGACACAATATGGCTCAATCTTCAAGCGGATCCGTTCCCCATTGACTTTCAATGTAAAGTCTGAACGGATCCGCTCAGACAACTTTCACACTTAGAAAATTTTCTAAGTTTTAATGCAGACGCATCCGTTCTGAACGGATGCGAACGTCTGCATTATCGGAGCGGATCCGTCTGATGAAACATCAGACGGATCCGCTCCGAACGCTAGTGTGAAAGTAGCCTTAGTAGAATGGGAATTTATGTGGGCAGTGCTGACTCAAATGGGCTTTCCGGAGAATTTTTTGTGCCGGTTACAAATGCTTTATAGATCCCCTTCGGCGAGAGTCAGGGTGAATGGGTACACATCGGACTCCTTCCCCTTGGGTAGAGGCACTAGACAGGGCTGCCCTCTCTCCCCCCTGTTATTTGCATTAATCATGGAACCTTTGTCGATACTCATATCCTCTAACTCAGGTATAGAAGGCTGGGAAATAGCTGGAATATCAGAAAAGCTTTCATTATATGCTGATGACATGCTGGTTTACCTAGCAGATTCAGGGAAATCCTTGGATACCCTTTTAGGTGTTGTTGATCAATTTGGGGGTTTCTCGGGTCTCTGTGTGAACTGGGCTAAGTCTAGTCTCTGTCTGGTTGATGATGTTGACCCAGCTCGCATTTCGGTGAACAATAAGCTTCAGATTGTGGAGCAATTTACATATTTGGGGATTATTGTTCATAAAGAAGTGGCAAAATTTTATGATTTGAATGTTGCTCCTACAATGCAATCCATTACTCGAAAGCTAGAGGCTTGGGAAAACCTTCCTTTAACTCTGATTGGGCGTATCAATGTGGTAAAAATGATTCTTCTCCCAAAATTGCTATACTTATATAGGGCTGCCCCAGTGTTACTCCCCAAGAGACATTTTGCTACTTTGGATAGAATAATCGCTCCCTTTCTATGGAATAAGTCTTCTCCCAGAATAGCGAGATCCACCCTCCAGGCGTCTTACCTGCGGGGGGGTCTTGCCTTGCCAAACCTGTACATGTACTATGTAGCGGTGCAGCTGAGCTATGTGGCGTGGTGGGTACGGGCTGACTCAGGTAACCCGGCGGTAGTGTTGGAGGCAGCTTTATTGGGGTCCTATGAGGCACTTACGAACTTGGCATATAGGAGGGGGGCTAGGTCTAGTACACTACACCCAATCGATGGCTGCTGCAGTACAGATGTGGGTCAAATGGGGTCAGAAATGTAACCCTGATGAGAATGATATTACTTGGTCGCCATATTTGCCTTTGTGGAGAAACAGAGTGCTTCCGGAGCTGTTCTCATTACTGGAGTTTGAATTTTGGCCTTAGAGGGGGGTGCGCTACCTTACCCAACTATATGATAAGGGCCTATTTAGAACCTTTAATAGTTTGAAACAGGAATTTAATTTGCCCCAGCGTTGTTTGTATAGATATCTTCAACTCAGGCATGCCTGTCAGGCTCAGTTTGGTAGAGAACCTTTAAAACTGGAGTGTGGTACAGTTGAGGCAGCGATTAGGAGGGTTCCGTTGGTCAAACCAGTGTCGACCCTGTATGCGTCGTTGATGGCGTTGCAGGACTTTCCCCTAGACAGGGCATTTGTTAGGTGGAAAAGGGACATTGAAGGTTTGGAAGATGTTCATGTTAAAGAATCTAGCTGTACATGGAGATCTACAGTGGTAAGTGCTAGGGATCAGTTGATTCAAGTTAAATGGCTTCATAGGATTTATTATACTCCTGTGAGGCTATTTAAAATGGGTAAATTGCCGAACCCTCATTGTACAAGATGTGGACATGAAAACGGTTGTCTTATACACATGGTTTGGCAGTGTCCGATTATTCATGGCTTCTGGGAAGAGATCCATAAATATTTTAATGACAAACTAGGCTTTCCTAACGTCTGTACTGAGCTCACTAGTCTGTTGGGAGTAGCCAACGAGATTGTTCCAACCAAATTTGGCAGGAAGCTGTATAGAATACTCTTATATTATGCTAGGAAAACTATCCTTCTCAACTGGAAACCTCCTAAGAATCCTACTGTGCAACAATGGGTACATCTAGTTAATGCTGATCTTGAATTATACAAGTTTGTGTATGAGAGAAGAGGGACCCCTGATCGCTTTATGAAGATATGGGACCCCTGGATTGGAGCCCAGACTCTAGTACCATAGATGACTGAAAGACTGTTCTGACCAATGAAGGCGTGTGTGAATGTGTGTGTGTGTGTGTGTGTGTGTGTGCAGTACTTTTAATCTTCCTTAGGATTGATATGTTGGGTACTGTTCATCCTGAAAGTGATATCTTTTTCTTCTGTCCCGAACTTGGGTCATGAGGAACTGTTATGATTGATCCCATGTATTTGATTTGTACTGGACTCAATTGATGATTGTCTGTATTTGATGTGTTTGTTATGCTTTTTGCTAAATTAATAAATAAAAAGATACTATTAAAAAAAAAACACCCTTAATGACCAGGCCACTTTTTACACTTCTGACCTATACTACTTTCACAGTTTATTGCTCGGTCATGCAACTTACCACCCAAATTAATTTTACCTCCTTTTCTTCTCACTAATAGAGCTTTCATTTGGTGGTATTTCATTGCTGCTGACATTTTTACTTTTTTTGTTATTAATCTAAATTTAACGATTTTTTTGCAAAAAAATGACATTTTTCACTTTCAGTTGTAAAATTTTGCAAAAAAAACGACATCCATATATAAATTTTTCTCTAAATTTATTGTTCTACATGTCTTTGATTAAAAAAAAATGTTTGGGTAAAAAAAAAAAATGGGTTGGGTAAAAGTTATAGCGTTTACAAACTATGGTACAAAAATGTGAATTTCCGCTTTTTGAAGCAGCTCTGACTTTCTGAGCACCTGTCATGTTTCCTGAGGTTCTACCATGGCCAGACAGTACAAACACCCCACAAATGACCCCATTTCGGAAAGTAGACACCGTAAGGTATTCGCTGATGGGCATAGAGAGTTCATAGAACTTTTTATTTTTTGTCACAAGTTAGTGGAAAATTATTATTATTTTTTTTTTCTTACAAAGTCTCATATTCCACTAACTTGTGACAAAAAATAAAAACTTCTATGAACTCACTATGCCCATCAGCGAATACCTTGGGGTGTCTTCTTTCCAAAATGGGGTCACTTGTGGGGTAGTTATACTGCCCTGGCATTCTAGGGGCCCAAATGTGTGGTAAGTAGTTTGAAATCAAAATGTGTAAAAAATGGCCAGTGAAATCCGAAAGGTGCTCTTTGGAATGTGGGCCCCTTTGCCCACCTAGGCTGCAAAAAAGTGTCACACATCTGGTATCTCCGTACTCAGGAGAAGTTGGGCAATGTGTTTTGGGGTGTCATTTTACATATTCCCATGCTGGGTGAGATAAATATCTTGGTCAAATGCCAACTTTGTATAAAAAAATGGGAAAAGTTGTCTTTTGCCAAGATATTTCTCTCACCCAGCATGGGTATATGTAAAATGACACCCCAAAACACATTGCCCAACTTCTCCTGAGTACGGAGATACTAAATGTGTGACACTTTCTTGCAGCCTAGGTGGGCAAAGGGGCCCACATTCCAAAGAGCACCTTTCGTATTTCACCGGCCATTTTTTACACATTTTGATTTCAAACTCCTTACCACACATTTGGGCCCCTAGAATGCCAGGGCAGTATAACTACCCCACAAGTTACCCCATTTTGGAAAGAAGACACCCCAAGGTATTCTGTGAGGAGCATGGAGAGTTCCTAGAGTTTTATATTTTTTGTCACAAGTTAGCGGAAAATGATGATTTTTTTTCTTACAAAGTCTCATATTCCACTAACTTGTGACAAAAAATAAAAACTTCTATGAACTCACTATGCCCATCAGCGAATACCTTGGGGTGTCTTTTTTCCAAAATGGGGTCACTTGTGGGGTAGTTATACTGCCGTGGCATTCTAGGGGCCCAAATGTGTGGTAAGTAGTTTGAAATCAAAATCTGTAAAAAATGGCCGGTGAAATCCGAAAGGTGCTCTTTGGAATGTGGGCCCCTTTGCCCACCTAGGCTGCAAAAAAGTGTCACACATGTGGTATCGCTGTACTCAGGAGAAGTTGTGAAATGTGTTTTAGGGTGTCATTTTACATATACCCATGCTGGGTGAGAGAAATATCTTGGCAAAAGACAACTTTTCCAATTTTTTTTATACAAAGTTGGCATTTGACCAAGATATTTATCTCACCCAGCATGGGTATATGTAAAATGACACCCCAAAACACATTGCCCAACTTCTCCTGAGTACAGC
Source organism: Bufo bufo (assembly GCF_905171765.1). Classification (NCBI taxonomy): domain Eukaryota; kingdom Metazoa; phylum Chordata; class Amphibia; order Anura; family Bufonidae; genus Bufo; species Bufo bufo. The sequence goes on from NC_053389.1 coordinate 340,604,816, forward strand.
GATACCACATGTGTGACACTTTTTTGCAGCCTAGGTGGGCAAAGGAGCCCACATTCCAAAGAGCACCTTTCGGATTTCACCGGCCATTTTTTACAGATTTTGATTTCAAACTACTTACCACACATTTGGGCCCCTAGAATGCCAGGGCAGTATAACTACCCCACAAGTGACCCCATTTTGGAAAGAAGACACCCCAAGGTATTCGCTGATGGGCATAGTGAGTTCATAGAAGTTTTTATTTTTTGTCACAAGTTAGTGGAATATGAGACTTTGTAAGAAAAATAAAAAATAAAAAAAAATCATCATTTTCCGCTAACTTGTGACAAAAAATATAAAATTCTAGGAACTCTCCATGCCCCTCACGGAATACCTTGGGGTGTCTTCTTTCCAAAATGGGGTCACTTGTGGGGTAGTTATACTGCCCTGGCATTTTCCAGGGGCCCTAATGTGTGGTAAGTAGGTAAATGACCTGTGAAATCCTAAAGGTGCTCTTTGGAATGTGGGCCCCTTTGCCCACCTAGGCTGCAAAAAAGTGTCACACATGTGGTATCGCCGTACTCAGGAGAAGTTGGGCAATGTGTTTTGGGGTGTCTTTTTACATATACGCATGCTGGGTGAGAGAAATATCTCGGCAAAAGACAACTTTTTCCCATTTTTTATACAAAGTTGGCATTTGACCAAGATATTTATCTCACCCAGCATGGGTATATGTAAAATGACACCCAAAAACACATTGCCCAACTTCTCCTGAGTACGGCGATACCAGATGTGTGACACTTTTTTGCAGCCTAGATGCGCAAAGGGGCCCACATTCCTTTTATGAGGGCATTTTTAGACATTTGGATCCCAGACTTCTTCTCACGCTTTAGGTCCCCTAAAATGCCAGGGCAGTATAAATACCCCACATGTGACCCCATTTTGGAAAGAAGACACCCCAAGGTATTCAATGAGGGGCATGGCGAGTTCATATAAAAAAAAATTTTTTGGCACAAGCTAGCGGAAATTATATATATTTTTTTTTTCTCACAAAGTCACCCTTTCCGCTAAGTTGGGACAAAAATTTCAATCTTTCATTTAAATACCCCACATGTGACCCCATTTTGGAAAGAAGACACCCCAAGGTATTCAATGAGGGGCATGGCGAGTTCATAGAATTTATTTTTTTTTGGCACAAGTTAGCGGAAATAGATTTTATTTATTTTTTCTCACAAAGTCTCCCTTTCCGCTAAGTTGGGACAAAAATTTCAATCTTTCATGGACTCAATATGCCCCTCACGGAATACCTGGGGGTGTCTTCTTTCCGAAATGGGGTCACATGTGGGGTATTTATACTGCCCTGGCATTCTAGGGGCCCTAAAGCGTGAGAAGAAGTCTGGAATATAAATGTCTAAAAATTTTACGCATTTGGATTCCGTGAGGGGTATGGGGAGTTCATGTAAGATATTATTTTTTGACACAAGTTAGTGGAATATGAGACTTTGTAAGAAAAAAAATATATATTTTCGCTAACTTGGGCCAAAAAAATGTCTGAATGGAGCCTTACAGGGGGGTGATCAATGACAGGGGGGTGATCAATGACAGGGAGGTGATCAATGACAGGGGGGTGATCAGGGAGTCTATATGGGGTGATCACCCCCCTGTCATTGATCACCCACCTATAAGGCTCCATTCAGATGTCCGTATGTGTTTTGCGGATCCGATCCATGTATCAGTGGATCCGTAAAAATCATGCGGACGTCTGAATGGAGCCTTACAGGAGAGTGATCAATGACAGGGAGGTGATCAGGGAGTCTATATGGGGTGATCACCCCCGTCATTAATCACCCCCCTGTAAGGCTCCATTCAGACGTCCGCATGATTTTTACAGATCCGATCCGTGTATCAGTGGATCCGTAAAAATCATGCGGACGTCTGAATGGAGCCTTACAGGGGAGTGATCAATGACAGGGGGGTGATCAATGACAGGGGGGTGATCAGGGAGTCTATATGGGGTGATCACCCCCGTCATTGATCACCCCCCTGTAAGGCTCCATTCAGACGTCCGCATGATTTTTACAGATCCGTTCCATGTATCAGTGGATCCGCAAAAATCATGCGGACGTCTGAATGGAGCCTTACAGGGGAGTGATCAATGACAGGGGGGTGATCAATGACAGGGGGGTGATCAGGGAGTGTATATGGGGTGATCACCCCCGTCATTGATCACCCCCCTGTAAGGCTCCATTCAGACGTCCGCATGATTTTTACGGATCCGATCCATGTATCAGTGGATCTGTAAAATCATGCAGACGTCTGAATGGAGCCTTACAGGGGAGTGATCAATGACAGGGGGGTGATCAATGACAGGGGGGTGATCAGGGAGTCTATATGGGGTGATCACCCCCGTCATTGATCACCCCCCTGTAAGGCTCCATTCAGACGTCCGCATGATTTTTACGGATCCGATCCATGTATCAGTGGATCCGTAAAAATCATGCGGACGTCTGAATGGAGCCTTACAGGGGAGTGATCAATGAAAGGGGGGTGATCAATGACAGGGGCGTGATCAGGGAGTCTATATGGGGTGATCAGGGGTGATCAGTGGTTCATAAGGGGTTAATAAGTGACGGGGGGGGGGGGTGGTGTAGTGTAGTGTGGTGCTTGGTGCTACTTTACTGAGCTACCTGTGTCCTCTGGTGGTCGATCCAAACAAAAGGGACCACCAGAGGACCAGGTAGCAGGTATATTAGACGCTGTTATCAAAACAGCATCTAATATACCTGTTAGGGGTTAAAAAAATCGCATCTCCAGCCTGCCAGCGAACGATCGCCGCTGGCAGGCTGGAGATCCACTCTCTTACCTTCCGATCCTGTGAACGCGCGCGCCTGTGTGCGCGCGTTCACAGGAAATCTCACGTCTCGCGAGATGACGCATATATGCGTGACTCTGCGCCAGGCTGCCGCCTCCGGAACGCGATCCTGCGTTAGGCGGTCCGGAGGCGGTTAAATAGGCTGGAGGTGGAAACTCAGCCCCTCCCACAAATCCAGGCAATTGCCTTAATACTTGTGTTAGGCGCTTTCAATAGTACAGTGGGAGAAAAGGAGAAAAGGCGTGGTTTGGGTCGTGGAGGTTGTAGTGAATTCTCCCGGCCTCAGGAATCCGTAGAAAGCCAAGTATATGGCTGTTTTGATGATGGAGTTTGTATCTGTGTCAAAAGGCTTTGCGTCTAGTAGGTTGGATAATGCCTTGAAGATATGATTGTCTATGGGTAGCCTCTGGGCTGTGCGTGCGGGTTCCGCTTTCTGAATACCCCTGAGTATGGTTTTGATTTGGTGAGAGGCCATGAAACTGATGTTATTAGGGTGTAAGATTAGCATATGGTGTTGAATGCCAGTGAGATAGAGTTTGATGGTGTTGTATGACATTTTGAGTTTAAGGTGGCAGAAAGAAGCAGACCCCAAAAGAGAAGTCATGACAAAAGGGTGCGTGATGTTATGTTCCAGAAGGAATCTTTTAAATAGTGTGAAAGCTCTGCTGTATGTTCTGTGTGTATTATCTGACAGTGCTAATTGGGACAATGTCCTGCTATGCTGCATGATGATTTTTAGTCCAATATGAGCTGTTGAAAGGTTTGAGCGATGGCGGCTGTGGGCGTCACTGACGGGAGAGCCTGGTGAAACGCCTGAAATTTAAAGCAAGACAGATTATCAGCAGCTGTGTTACACACCCCTGGGACATGGAAGCAATGTAAGGAAAAATTATTGCAAGCTGTCAACCAAGTGAGTTTCCGCAGGAACCTCATGATTGTGAGAGATTTGGAACGACCTTTATTGATGATTTGACAGGTCGCCTGGTTGTCTGAATAGCAACGGACTGGCATGTTTGCCCATAAATGACCCCATGCTACGGCAGCCGCCACGATGGGATAGAGCTCAAAAAGAGCTGAGGTAGTGGAAAACCCCTCAAGATCCTGGACTGCAGAAGGCCAGCTGCCCCAAAGCCAATTGTTCCCAAAAATTGCCGCAAAGCCTGTGGTAGATGCCGCATCTGACCAAATGGAGGGGGATGAGTCCGTCAGCTGAGGGAGGAAGGATGAACTTTGATCTCTGGGAGCACCAGTAGTACTTCGCGGTGACGTCACACGCACAGAAAATCCTGGACGCCGAAACCATAGTCTGCTCCCTCGCACCACGCAGCTACCGGCCGGAGCAGTGTGAATGCTAGCAGGTGAGCAGTGAAGTTCTTGCCTCTCTTCACACCCCTCTACACACAGGAACGGGAACTGTGCAAATATTTAAAGAACTTAGACTATTTCTCCAGCCCACATCCAGAGAAAAGGTAATTATCATTGCGGTGATTAATTCATTGGATTGTCAATGATATCCATCTTTTACTAAATCGGAATATTCATCCAGCCACTGTATTTTATGTGTCACATTTCTACCTACCAGCGCCAGTGTAAGCTTTTACCGTAAGGTAAATCAACATTTAATCAATTTTGTACCCTGGGCGTCAGCAGCAAAGCCCATTATATACACTGTGCAGCGGACCTTCAACTATAGGTTGGTAGATTTTTTTGTATGGGAGCGCAGGAGTGTTTTTGATTTTCTCTGAGGGAGGAACATGCTTTTACCATTCCAGGTGGATAAAAATCTCTTCCACATGTTTAGATCTGCAGTAGCGTGGGCTTTCAGGGACAACCTGTGCGTGTCGTGTAGGAAAAGTGGGAAGAGGTGCAAAAGTCGTGATATGAATGAGCGACCCTGAGGTATGATACACATGGCAAAATTCAGGGAGCCCAGCAGGGACTGTAGTTCTTTGCGGTTGCAGGTGCCGAGTCGAAGGTAGTTGTCAATGTAAGTGAGAATGTTCTGAATTTTGTCGCGTGGCAAACTGGCTTGCATTGTGGCTGAATCTAATTGGATACCCAAAAAGGTGATGACCATGTCTGGCCCCTCTGTTTTCTTGGGGGAGATGGGTACGCCTAGTTCCTTAAACAGCTTGATGGTGGCTCTGAGACTGGTGGGGGGGGGGGGAGTGTTCTCTTCTGCCAGTAGGAAATCATCAAGGTAATGTAATACCGTAGGGCACCTTGCTACGTTTAAAAGCAACCAGCATAATGCTTCAGCAAATGTGTCGAAAATGGCCGGGCTACTCTTAGAACCAAAGGTTAACCGGGAGAAAAAATAGTAGTTCCCGGACCACTTAATGCCATGTAGGTGCCATAGTGTCGGGTGTATTGGTAGTAATTTGAAGGCGTTGGTGATGTCGGTCTTACTGAGCCAAGCTCCAACCCCTGCTTGTATGATGGCGGTAATGGCGTGGTCTATGGTGGTGTACTGCAGGGAGAACTCCTCAGAGGGAATGAAGGAGTTGAGACTGGGTTTGGCCGAAGAGTGGGGTGCCGACAAGTCGATGATGAGTCTTTGTTTCTGGGAAGACTTCCCTGTGACGATACCAATGGGGTTGGTGTGCCATTCGGTGAATGGGGGAGTTTTGAAAGGCCCTAAAACAAAGCCCTCAGTTACTTCTTGGGCTATGAGGGCGTTGACCGCAGTGGGGTGGTGTTGGGCGGATTGAAGATTGGGACACTCTAGGGTGCCGGTTGGTATGTGCAGGATACCTGTATGGAAGCCTTCTGTTAGACCAGAGATGAGAAAATCTGTGAGATGCCTGGATGGGTGCTGGGACATGACTGCAGTGAAAGCTGGCATATTGATGGTCGTTAGATAAGGCTTTGAATACATTTTATTTGGACACATGGTCTTGGCATGTGCCCTGAAACATTTCGTACATATATGCAGTAGTCTACACCCGCTGTAGTTGCAGGACCCCACATTGAAATTGTTGCATATCTGGGATTTGCCCAGATACTTGATTGGGCGTCCCAGTTTGTCCCGAGGTGACTTGTCCGGAACCCCAGAGGGACCGGCTCCTTGCGTGAGGGCATGTCTGTCTGCCGTGTTGGGACAGAAATTCGTGGTGTGGGCTGTGGAGGAGCAGTATGCACAGGCCGGTGTTCTTAGACCCGCGAAGTGTCTGCAAAAAATGACAGTATCGATCCTGGCCCAGTTGGAGCGGACTCCGTACTGGGAGAAGGCTCCAGACACTTTCACAGAAAAAGACCTGTGGTAATCATAAAAGGCAGAGCCCCCATATTTGTTGCCCAGGTCTACCAGCTTGTGCATATAGAGATCGAACTCCTCTCTTCTGTTGGGGTAGACCACACAGATGACATCCCTGTAGATGCCAAAGGCCAGATCAAATTCGGGGATAGTCAGTTTCCTGTTTAGGCGGGCATCCCTGGACTTGACCACAACCGAAACATTGTAGTATGCGTACGTCTTGTTTTCGACAACATCCTGGGAGGCAATCAGCAGGGAAGCCAGGTTGACGTCCTTACCTTCCAGGATATCTCTTTTTATATGCTCCGGTATCATGTGCGCCGGGCTAACTTCCTGGTCATCCAGGTTGGTGGTTGGCGCGATCACTGGCAAGCCGGTTGGTGCCTGTGAAACTGCCGGCAGAGGCCCTGCCAAGGAAAGGTTCGTGGTGACTGACTCCAGTCTCTCCAGCCTGGAGTTGACCTTACTCATGGACGCCATGAGAGAGGATAGCATGGCATGTACGTCCCCTGCAATGGACTGGCTAGATCCTTCCCCGGAATCCAAGTTATTTGTGGATGCGCGTAGCAGCCTGAAAAGCTCCGCTTTCCTTGCCGTAGCGGGGTAGGGGATTTGCCGTCTCCTCAACTCTGTTGTTATGCGCGGGATCGTCCAGGATCTGATAGATGCTGGACTGGCTAGGTCGTCTCCATGAGTGGGAGTGACAGATCTAGCCGGGGTGCCAGGTAGGGAGAAGTCCTCTACCCCTTCCAGAGACATACTAAAACAAAACAATTGATTAGTGATGGGAAAAACCATGGACTGTGCTGGCAGGCTAGCTAGGCCGGACGGCGAAAGTTTTATACTTGTTTGGTGACAGATGAGGCCCTGCTAATTGCCAAGCGGCTTGAGAGGCTCTATCTATGCGTTGGCGCGAGGGGTTGATGAGGCGTAGTGGCAGGAGTTTTAGGCCTCTCGGTGACTGTAAGACAGAAATAGGGGAAGGGAGTGACAGATGAGGCCCTCATGCGAGGCGGCTTGCTAACGTGTGGCTCGATGGGCGGATGCCTCTGAACGTTTGAGGCGGGGAGTTGGCCTCGCGGGACCACTAACTGATGGGGAAGCCAAGACGGGGTAACCTAGTGGGATGCCTGTGACCCTAATGCCAGCACACTAACCCTGACGGGATCATCTGAAATGTATGGAGGAGAACCGTATGAGCAGGTGTACGTACCTGGTGGTAAGAAAATCACAGAACACACGTGTAGAGCAAAATATCTCTTAAGCTCGACCGCCTAAAGGGGTTAAAAGAAAGTAGTATGACGAGTGTGGACCGTGGTGCGAACAGACACATGACCTTGGTGGGATCATAAGTATGAAAACAAGTACATGCCTGCGCGTGTGATTGATTGGATCAAGACGCACGAAATGAGGCTTGTTCTGTGGCTGAAATGTCCGTTATGGAACGTGTGACCGCCAGGACTATGCAGGCGCCATAACATATAAAATATACATTTTTTTTTTTTTTGTAGTGGTTACCAAGTGATTTGTATACCCCTGGGGTAGTAATAAAATGCTTGCTGGAGATGGTAGGGTTACATGCCGAATTTTGCAAGGTGAATCATGTTGAAAACCAGGACATGGCCTGTGTACTGCTGGCTGGGGTTGGTCACAAGGGGAGCCGGACATCAGCATGACACTGGGTTGCAATCGGCTGGAGTGCAAGTCAGCCAGGTGTGCGGCCACCCAAGTGAGCTGCATGACATGAACATGGGAGTATTGTCTTGTCATCGTTGTAGTGGTTCCTGGAAGTAATCATAACTCGAATGTCCCCACATCCGTGCTGCCTGTGTGAATGTGGGGTAGGGAGGCTAGACCGCTGGCTCAGGGGCTCCGCCGGCTAGCCGGCATAGACGGATGGAACCCGGATGCCGGCGGCCCCCTGTACTTGTTGCGGCGGTGGATGCCAGTCGGGATACTGCGCATGCGCCGACGGACCGCGCGTGCGCAGACCAGCCATGAGGACGCGGCCGGTCGCCATCGGCAGTGTGACATGAGGACGGAGGTATCGGAACCGGAGGCAGAGCGGGGGCAGCGGCTCGGGTGCCGTGCTGGAATGTGGTGGTGCATGAGTTCAACAGTGGTGAAATGAAAAATGAGTTGGTACAGGGGGACAAAACAGTGAGGCCCCGTGCTGTACCGTGTGGTTGACTCACAGTTTTTACGGGCAACCACGATCCACGGCAAAACCGGGTAGGAGCAGGAAGAATGGAACAGGTATGCTCAAAAACCAGGACACCGATGGCGACGAACTTCCAGAAATTCAGCAACTCGTAAGTAACTCTCCAGTGACTTCTCAAGTGACTCTTCTCTCAAGCAGTTCAGACCTCAGACGGTCCCGGTCCCAGGTAAGGGGAGTGCCTTAAATAGGCTGGAAGTGGAAACTCAGCCCCTCCCACAAATCCAGGCAATTGCCTTAATACATATATATATATATATATAACACAAGCAAGGGGAGACATGGGCCGCCTTCTGTCTACATTCCAAATGTAAGAGAGTGTCTGGAGTTGTAGTGGATGGAAGATACGTGCCACCGGGGGTCGTGGCCCCGGTGGAGTAAGAGCCGGGTCTTTTGTGTTCTGTCAGCAGTGAGTGCTGTCACACAGCGGTCCGGGCCGGCTCTTACTGGGGACAGGCAAAGAGCAGGGTGGGTGTCTGTTCCCCACGTACCACCACGGGGGGGACGGGTTTCAGTTGTTGGTGTCAGTCTACACTGATCCTGTCAGGTTGGTTATCTCTGGCCTTAGTTGGGTAGGGAAGGAGTTAATCCTTCACTATGCTTGGTGGGTGTGGTCTGCCTGCTACACCCGGGGCTGTGAATATAGGTTTGATGCTCACTGACTGTGGGGCTGATGAAGTGTGGTCTCCTGTCTCACTGCAGGGAGCTGTACGGGAGGCTGACCGCACAGTCGGGCTGAGCTCTGTAGTCCGCTCGTCTAACAAAGATTGCCTAATTGCTGCAGGCTCAGCGAAGGACCAAAGGAAGGGATCCTGTGGCCGGAGCCAATCCTTTGTCCAGGCCGACACGTGGCCTGTCTAACTTGCACAAACTTGGACAAAACCGCCCCACAACAAGGTGTAGTACTGATCACGGATGTGAGAGACTGTGTGAACAGGCACCAAGACGCCTGCAGCGTTTGGGGCTCCGCTGTGGGAGGTGGGGTTTATGAACATTGCTGTTGTGTGAATTGCACAGTTTTGATGTGATGCACTGGAGTGAATAAAAGAGCACAGTTTGGACACAACGCCTGTCTCCTGAACCTCTATACTGCCACCGCTACCACCTGCCTACCAGAGCGATCCCCACAATTGGTGGCTTCAGCGGGCAAACGGCAGTGAGGCCGAAAATTGGGTTGTTTGGACTGTATGTCATATATTAAGCCGGCAAGTTTTGTGGCTCCAGATAAGATGGAGGAGGCCATTAGACACTTGGTACAAAGTAATGAGGAGGCTACTCGGAGACATGAGGAAGCCCTGAGAGACCAGCGGCAGTTTAATAGTCTACTGGCCCAGCAACTGGCGACTATGCAGGAGTCCATGCATGTGTTATAACAACAAGCTGTCCCGGGGGGGACCGCAATCCTGCCAACTGCCCGAGGGCAGCAGAGCCCATGGACTGCGGGTTCGCACGCCGATCCTCCTTTTTCGGCCAGCCGGTGTATGTTGCTGCTTCGCTACTGTCCGCTGATACACCTCCGTTGTGTGCCATCTCTATTAATGGACACCCCCAGTTAAGGCATTGCTGGACTCGGGGAGTTTAGTGACCCTCATGCACGAGTCCCTGGTGGCCAGTCACGCCCCAGGCAAGCAAACCATCAGTATTGTGTGTATTCATGGGGACCGGCGAGAATATCCTACAACCTGTGTGACCCTATCTACCCTCGGAAGGGAGATACAGCAGGTGGTTAGGGTGGGGTGACAAATCCCTTACGCTGCCATCCTAGGTAGGGATTGTCCCCTGTTTTGGTCTCTCTGGGAGGGACGGGGTGCAGAGCCGGTGCCCGTTGATCCTGAAGAGGGGCTACCAGCTGTAGGGGTCACCATTAAGGAGGAAGAGTGTCACCCCGATAGCTTGTCCCTAGAAGGGTTGGCTGGTGAGCTGGTGGCAGCCCCATCTGTTCCAGAGCTAGAAGTATCCCAAGACACATTCGGGACCGCCCAGCTCCAGGATCCTACATTGTCACGGGCCAGAGAAGGGGTGACTGTCATAAATGGAGTGGCTCAGCACCCGGGAGCCGACTCGGAATTTCCCCACCTGGCCTGTAACCATTACCTACTGTACCGGGGCGACAAAGTCCGGAAAGAGGTAATAGAACAGTTGGTGGTACCCCAGCTGTACCGCCGCATGGTATTAGACCTAGCGCATACTCATGTGTTAGGAGGACATCTGGGGGTCCAGAAAACTCAGGAACGTATACTGCAGCATTTCTATTGGCCGGGGATATATGAGGAAGTCAGGAGGTTTTGCCAGTCCTTTCCAGAGTGTCAGAAAACCAGCCCCCAGCCTCACTATCGTAGTCCCCTGGTGCCCATGCCCATTATTGAAGTACCTTTCGAAAGGGTCGCTATGGACCTGGTAGGCCCCATTAACAAGTCAGCCAGCCAGAGGCCACCAACATATCCTGGTCATAGTAGACTACGCTACTCGCTACCCTGAGGCGATACCCCTGCGCCACACGTCAGCCAAGCTAATAGCCAAGGAGCTGATGGGGATGTTCTCCCGGGTGGGGATCCCGAAGGAGATATTGACGGACCAAGGGACCCCTTTCATAGAAACATAGAATGTGTCGGCAGATAAGAACCATTTGGCCCATCTAGTCTGCCCAATATACTGAATACTATGGATAGCCCCCGGCCCTTATCTTATATGAAGGATGGCCTTATGCCTATCCCATGCATGCTTAAACCCCTTCACTGTATTTGCAGCTACCACTTCTGCAGGAAGGCTATTCCATGCATCCACTACTCTCTCAGTAAAGTAATACTTCCTTATATTACTTTTAAACCTTTGCCCCTCTAATTTAAAACTGTGTCCTCTTGTGGTAGTTTTTCTTCTTTTAAATATGCTCTCTTCCTTTACCGAGTTGATTCCCTTTATGTATTTAAAAGTTTCTATCATATCCCCTCTGTCTCTTCTTTCTTCCAAGCTATACATATTAAGGTCCTTTAACCTTTCCTGGTAAGTTTTATCCTGCAATCCATGTACTAGTTTAGTAGCTCTTCTCTGAACTCTCTCTAGAGTATCTATATCCTTCTGGAGATATGGCCTCCAGTACTGCGCACAATACTCCAAGTGAGGTCTCACCAGTGTTCTGTACAGCGGCATAAGCACTTCACTCTTTCTACTGCTTATACCTCTCCCTATACATCCAAGCATTCTGCTGGCATTTCGTGCTGCTCTATTACATTATCTTCCCACCTTTAAGTCTTCTGAAATAATTACTCCTAAATCCCTTTCCTCAGATACTGAGGTCAGGACTGTGTCAAATATTCTATATTCTGCCCTTGGGTTTTTACGCCCCAGGTGCATTATCTTGCACTTATCCACATTAAATTTCAGTTTCCAGAGTTCTGACCATTCTTCTAGTTTTCCTAAATCCTTTTCCATTTGGCGTTTCCCTCCAGGAACATCAACCCTGTTACATATCTTTGTGTCATCAGCAAAAAGACAAACCTTACCAGCGAGGCCTTTTGCAATATCACTTATGAAGATATTAAACAAAATCGGTCCCAGTACAGATCCCTGTGGAACCCCACTGGTAACATTACCTTGTTTTGAATGTTCTCCATTGACTACAACCCTCTGTTGTCTGTCACTCAGCCACTGCCTAATCCACTCAACAATATGGGAGTCCATGCTCAATGACTGCAGTTTATTGATAAGTCTTCTATGTGGGACAGTGTCAAAAGCCTTACTAAAATCTAGATATGCGATGTCTACTGCACCTCCACCGTCTATTATTTTATTCACCCAGTCAAAAAAATCTATAAGATTTGTTTGACATGATCTCCCTGAAGTAAACCCATGTTGTTTTGGCCGGGGATATATGAGGAAGGACTTTCATGTCCAAAGTGATGAGGGAGCTCTGCAAAATATTAAATATTAAGCACTTGCGTACGTCTGTCTATCACCCCCAAACTGACGGGCTGGTGGAATGCTTTAATAAGACCCTAAAGTCCATGCTCAAGAGAGCGGTGGCAAAAGACAGAAAGGATTGGGACCTCTTGCTGCCCTATGTGTTATTTGCGGTGCGAGAAGTGCCCTAGGCATCCACGGGGTTCTCACCGTTTGAGCTGTTATATGGTAGGCATCCCCGAGGGCTGTTGGATATCACTAAAGAGGCATGGGAGCAACAGCCTACCCCTCATAAAAGCATAGTCGAGCACATCGAGAAGATGCAGGACCGGATAGGGACAGTTCTGCCCATAGTCCGTGAACATATGGAAGCGGCACAGCGGGCCCAGAGCCGCGTGTACAACCCGGCCGCCCAGGTAAGGACGTTTAACCCGGGCGACCGAGTGTTAGTACTAGTGCCCACCAAAGACAGCAAGTTCCTGGCCCGGTGGCAAGGACCGTATGAGATAAGAGAGAAGTTAGGCCCCGTGAATTACAGGGTATACCAGCCAGGAAGGCGGAAGCCCGAGCAGGTGTACCACGTTAATTTACTGAAAGCCTGGAAAGATAGAGAAAGTCTCCTTGGGGATGACCCGCGCTTTGTCTTGGCTGCAGAGAACGTCCCCGTCTCTACGGTGGTACCAGAGGACACCCCTGCAGTAAAGATAGGTAGCGGTTTGTCGACTAAGCAGACTCAAGAAGTGAAGGAGTTCATTAGCAGGAATAAAGAAGTGTTCTCTGACCTTCCGGGACGTACCAATCTAGTCCAACATGACATTGTCACCGAGCCCCAGGAAAAGGTCAGTTTACGACCGTACCGGGTACCGGAGGCTCGGCGACAAGCCATTTCAGAGGAAGTAACGTTTATGCTGAAGTTAGGGGTCATTGCAGAGTCTAGAAGTGAGTGGGCTAGCCCGATCGTTCTTATCCCAAAGCCCAACGGATCATTACGTTTTTGTAATGATTTCCAGAAACTAAACGAGATTTCAAAGTTTGACGCCTATCCCATGCCGCAAGTAGACGAGTTAGTAGAGCGAATGGGTAAAGCCAGGTATTGTCACGGCTGTATGTGAGCAACAATAGTATACACAGTAAAAGAGCTACTGACCGGACCCAAACTAGGGAGGATAAAGGGTGACCCCTGTCAGACCCTCAAAGCTCTCCCTATTCTGCTAAAGCACATGCCCGGATCCAAATGGCGGAACGAGGCATGCCCACATACCTAAGACTGATGACCACTGTAACCCCTACAATAGTGGAAGGGGCACGGCCACCGGTGCCCTACTCAGTATATGGAGGGAACCGTGGCCACCTCAGATCCAGTCAGAAAATAATCAGGTACACAACAATGTCTGTACACTTAGCTGAAGGTGTTGCAGCCGCAGAGAAGACGGATCCAAGGACAGCTGGCAATATCCGGAGTGCTTGCTGCAGCAGAACACAGGTCCAGTGAACTGATAGCTACAAGTGAAGATACTAAAGCAAGAGCTACAACTGAAATGAGAACTATAATCCACGCCCTACAATAGGAGGAGGGGTGATATAAAGAGAGGGAAATCAAACGCATGAGGAACAGCTGGGAGGAAGGAAACCAAAAGTAAACAGAGCAGTGAGAACTCCTCCCAGCTCTAGTAGTGACATCATCACAGGGGTGGAGAAACAGAGCTGTGAGAACGTCCCAAAGCTCTGGTAGTGACAGTACCCCCCCCTCTATGGGTGGACTCCGGACACCCAGGACCCACCTTCTCAGGATGAGCCCTATGAAATGCCCTGATGAGGCGAGTGGCTTTAATGTCCGACACCGGAACCCACATCCTCTCCTCAGGACCATAACCCTTCCAATGAACGAGGTACTGAAGAGAACCGCGGACAATGCGAGAGTCCACAATTCTGGAAACCTCAAACTCCAGATTGCCATCAACCAAAATCGGAGGAGGAGGCAAAGAGGAGGGTACCGTGGGCTGGACATATGGTTTTAAGAGAGATCTGTGAAATACATTATGTATCTTCCAAAGCCGTGGAAGATCAAGACGGAAGGCAACAGGATTGATGACTGACAAGATTTTATAAGGCCCAATAAACTTGGGACCCAATTTCCAGGAGGGAACCTTCAGTTTAATATTTCTTGTAGACAACCACACCAGATCACCCACATTCAGGTCCGGACCAGGCACACGTCTCTTATCAGCCACACGCCTATACCTCTCACTCATCTTTTTAAGATTACTCTGAATCTTTTGCCAAATGGTAGACAAAGACGAGGAAAATCTCTCCTCCTCAGGTAAACCAGAAAGAGCCCCTTCCGAGAATGTCCCAAACTGCGGATGGAACCCATATGCACCAAAGAATGGTGACTTATCAGAAGATTCCTGACGACGGTTGTTCAGAGCAAACTCAGCAAGAGGGAGAAATGAACACCAATCCTCCTGGTTCTCTGCCACAAAACAGCGCAAATATGTCTCCAGATTCTGATTGAAGGGCTCAGTCTGACCATTCGACTGCGGGTGAAAAGCAGAAGAGAAGGACAGCCGAACCCCCAGGCGAGAACAGAAAGCCTTCCAGAACCTGGACACAAACTGCGTGCCTCTATCGGAAACAATATCAGAGGGAATGCCGTGCAATTTAACAATATGGTCGACAAAAGCTTGCGCCAACGTTTTAGCATTGGGTAAACCAGGGAAAGGTACGAAATGAGCCATCTTGCTAAAACGGTCCACCACCACCAGGATCACCGACTTCCCCGAGGAACGAGGAAGATCCGTGATAAAGTCCATGGACAGGTGTGTCCAAGGACGGGAAGGTATGGGTAACGGGAGAAGGGAACCTGAAGGCCGTGAACGAGGGACCTTAGCGCGAGCGCACGTCTCACAAGCAGCCACAAAACCCTCCACCGACTTACGAAGAGCCGACCACCAAAATCTCCGAACAATGAGATCTACCGTGGCTCTACTCCCGGGGTGACCAGCAAGAACCGTATCATGATGCTCCTTAAAGAGTTTGTGACGTAGCTCAGGAGGCACGAACAACTTCCCAGAAGGACAACGGGCAGGTGCCTCAGTCTGGGCAGCCTGGACCTCGGCCTCCAAATCGGAATATAGAGCAGAAACAACTACCCCCTCCGCCAAAATGGGACCCGGGTCCTCGGAGTTTCCTCCTCCCGGAAAACAGCGAGAGAGAGCATCAGCCTTCACATTTTTTATCCCAGGTCGGAATGTAACAACAAAATTGAATCTGGAGAAGAACAGAGACCATCTGGCCTGTCTCGGATTCATACGCCTGGCCGACTCCAAGTATGCCAGATTCTTATGGTCGGTAAAAACTGTGATAGGGTGCCTGGCCCCCTCCAACCAATGGCGCCATTCCTCGAAAGCCAACTTGATGGCCAACAACTCCCTATCTCCCACATCATAGTTTCTCTCTGCCGGGGAGAGTTTTTTAGAGAAAAAGGCACAGGGTCGCCATTTGGCAGGAGAAGGGCCCTGGGACAAAACCGCACCCACACCCACCTCGGAAGCATCCACCTCAACAATAAAAGGTAAGGAAACATCGGGATGCACCAAGACAGGAGCAGACGCAAAACTCTCTTTGATCTTAGAAAAGGCTGCAAGCGCCTCCTCCGACCAAGAGGAAAAATCCGCCCCCTTTTTTGTCATGTCAGTAAGGGGTTTGACAACAGAGGAATAATTCAAAATGAACTTTCTGTAATAGTTCGCAAAACCCAGAAAGCGCATCAATGCCTTCTGATTCTCAGGAAGCTCCCACTCAAGTACAGCACGGACCTTCTCCGGATCCATGCGAAAACCAGAAGCAGAGAGGAGAAAACCCAGAAATTGAATCTCCGATACCATAAAAAGACATTTCTCCAGCTTGGCGTACAATTTATTTTCCCGCAGAATCTGCAGAACCTGAAAAAGATGATCCTGATGGGTCTGAACATCAGGGGAAAAAATCAAAATATCATCAAGATACACCAATACAAATTTCCCCATTAAATGGTAGAAAATACTATTAACAAAATGCTGAAAGACGGCCGGAGCATTCATCAGGCCGAAAGGCATAACGAGATTCTCGAAATGCCCGTTAGGGGTATTTAAGGCCGTTTTCCATTCATCCCCCTCTCTGACCCTGACCAGGTTGTACGCGCCTCTCAAATCCAATTTGGAAAACACCTTGGCCCCAACAATTTGGTTGAAGAGGTCCGGGATCAGAGGAAGGGGATAGGGATCGCAAATCGTGATACGGTTCAGCTCCCTAAAATCTAGGCAAGGTCTCAGAGAGCCATCTTTTTTTTTAACAAAAAAAAACCCCGCGGCCACAGGTGACTTTGAGGGACGAATATGCCCCTTCTCGAGACTCTCGGAGATATAAGTTCGCATTGCGATTCTTTCCGGTTGTGAGAGATTGTAGAGGCGTGCTTTTGGCAGCTTGGCGCCGGGAATGAGGTTAATGGGACAGTCAAACTCCCGGTGAGGAGGTAGCTCCTGAACACCGCTCTCGGAAAACACGTCTGAGAAATCAGAGAGAAATGATGGCACAGTTTTAGTAGACACCTCTGCAAAAGTCGCTGTGAGACAATTCTCTCTACAAAAGTCACTCCACTCATTTATTTGCCTTCCTTGCCAATCAATAGTGGGGTTATGTCTAGTGAGCCAGGGTAACCCCAAAACTAGAGGAGAAGGCAATCCGTTAAGGACAAAACAAGATATATCCTCCACATGAGTGTCACCTACAGCTAGCCGGATATTGTGAACAATGCCCTTCAGAGATCTCTGTGAGAGTGGAGCAGAGTCAATAGCAAAAACAGGTATATCCTTTTCTAATGTGCAAACCTGAAAACCATGCATGGCTACAAATTGAGTGTCAATAAGATTGACGGCCGCTCCACTATCGACAAAAATCTCACAAGAAATGACTTTGCTCTCTAGCGCCACCCTGGCAGACAGGAGAAAACGGGAACTGCAGGTCAGAGGAAAAGCATCAATTCCTACATCAACTTTGCCCAAAGTAGCAGATGAAGCAGAATTTGATGATTTACCTTTTGAGGTTTTTCTCTTATTATCGCTCTTAGTACAGTTCAAGAATCTCCTAGACGGACAAACATTTGCCAAATGACCTATGCCCCCACAACAAAAACACACCATACTCTGAGGACTGAATCCTCTTTTATCAGGGGCAAGTCGACCTAGCTGCATGGGCTCCTCCTCAGAGGGGAGCGAGACAGGATGAGGCCCCTGCACACTGAATGAGTCCGCACCACTGCCCCTAGACTGACAATGGCTGGACAGAGAGGTCTCGTTTCTTTCTCTTAGACGCCTGTCAAGGCGTACCGCCAATGACATGGCAGACTCTAAGGACGTTGGTCTCTCATGGAAAGCAAACGCATCTTTCAATCTCTCTGAGAGACCATGACAGAACTGACTCCGGAGTGCAGCATCATTCCAACCCAAATCAGCTGCCCATCTCCGAAATTCAGAACAATAAAGCTCCGCAGACAGTTTGTTCTGGCATAAAACACGTAAGTTAGATTCGGCCAGAGCAACACGATCCGGGTCATCATAAATCTGCCCCAGGGCCACAAAAAATCTTTCCACGGATCGAAGGGAGGGATCCCCTGATGGCAGCGAAAAAGCCCAATTCTGAGCATTACCCCTGAGCAGGGAGATGACAATCCTCACCCTCTGCTCCTCCTTACCAGAGGAGTGGGGACACAAGCAAAAATGGAGTTTGCATGCCTCTCTGAAGCGAACAAAATTCTCACTGCCCCCGGAGAATGTTTCCGGAAGTGAGACCTTTGGCTCGCAACAGACTCCATGAGCCGGAGCAGAGCCCAATGCTTGAAGCTGAGTCATAGATTGACGGAGATCCGCTACTTCCAAAGAAAGACCCTGCATGCGGTCAACCAGGCCAGAAAGCGGATCCATGTCAAAAAAGGACGGTTTTGGTGGATTATAATGTCACGGCTGTATGTGAGCAACACTAGTATACACAGTAAAAGAGCTACTGACTGGACCCAAACTAGGGAGGATAAAGGGTGACCCCTGTCAGACCCTCAAAGCTCTCCCTATTCTGCTAAAGCACATGCCCGGATCCAAATGGCGGAACGAGGCATGCCCACGTACCTAAGACTGATGACCACTGTAACCCCTACAATAGTGGAAGGGGCACGGCCACCGGTGCCCTACTCAGTATATGGAGGGAACCGTGGCCACCTCAGATCCAGTCAGAAAATAATCAGGTACACAACAATGTCTGTACACTTAGCTGAAGGTGTTGCAGCCGCAGAGAAGACGGATCCAAGGACAGCTGGCAATATCCGGAGTGCTTGCTGCAGCAGAACACAGGTCCAGTGAACTGATAGCTACAAGTGAAGATACTAAAGCAAGAGCTACAACTGAAATGAGAACTATAATCCATGCCCTACAATAGGAGGAGGGGTGATATAAAGAGAGGGAAATCAAACGCATGAGGAACAGCTGGGAGGAAGGAAACCAAAAGTAAACAGAGCAGTGAGAACTCCTCCCAGCTCTAGTAGTGACATCATCACAGGGGTGGAGAAACAGAGCTGTGAGAACGTCCCAAAGCTCTGGTAGTGACAGGTATTTCTCGGTGATAGATCTCACAAAAGGGTACTGGCAGGTACCTTTAATAGAGACAGCAAAAGAGAAGACCGCCTTTGTCACGCCGGAGGGGCTGTTCCATTATAGAGTGTTTCCCTTCGGGTTGCACGGTGCTCCAGCCACGTTTCAACGGCTGATGGATATCGTCCTCAGACCACATCTCCGGTATGCCTCAACATATTTAGATGATATAATCATATTTAGCCAGGACTGGGAAAGTCACTTATCGAAGGTTCAAGCAGTGATAGACTCGCTCAGGAAGGCAGGGTTGACCGCCAACCCAAAAAAGTGCTCAGTGGGCCTGGAGGAAGCGGGGTATTTGGGTTATGTCATTGGATGCGGAGTCGTTAAGCCCCAAATAAATAAGATCGAGGCGATCCAAAATTGGCCTAGACCCCTTACGACCAGAAAACTGTGGTCATTTTTAGGGATGGTAGGGTATTATATGCGGTTCATCCCACATTTCGCCACTATAGCTGCCCCGTTGACAGGACTCCTGAAGGGTAGGAAGTCAGTAATGGTTCGCTGGGATGAGCAGGCGGAAGAGGCATTCTCCCGTTTGAAGTCGGCCCTATGAGGGTCCCCAGTTCTGGTGACGCCCGACTTCGGACGGGAGTTTATAGTTCAGACGGACGCCTCTGGAGTAAGCCTCGGGGCGGTAGTCTCCCAGGAAATCAATGGTGAAGAACACCCCGTTGGTTTCCTGAGCCGCAAGCTCACCCCAGCGGAAACCCGGTACAGCGTTGTAGAAAGAGAACGCCTCGCCATCAAGTGGGCACTTGAATCTATCAGGTATTACCTGTTGGGGAGAAGGTTCCATCTGGTGACTGACCACTCCCCTCTCCGGTGGATGAGCCAGACTAATGAGGGGAGCGCTCGGGTCACCAGATGGTTCTTGTTCCTCCAGAATTTTAAGTTCAGGGTTGAGCACAGGGCAGGTCGCCTGCAAGGGAACGCTGATGCTCTGTCCCGGGTACACTGCTATATGTGTGTTCACCCCGGTAGGATTGAACAGGGTCGTCAAGCCTTCAGGGGTGAACAAAGGGGGGGATATGTAAGAGAGTGTCTGGAGTGGTAGTGGATGGAAGATACGTGCCACCGGGGGTCGTGGCCCCGGTGGAGTAAGAGCCGGGTCTTTTGTGTTTTGTCAGCAATGAGTGCTGTCACACAGCGATCCGGGCCGGCTCTTACTGAGGACAGGCAAAGAGCAGGGTGGGTGTCTGTTCCCCACGGACCACCACGGGGGGGACGGGTTTCGGTTGTTGGTGTCAGTTTACACTGATCCTGGCAAGTTGGTTATCTCTGGCCTTAGTTGGGTAGGGAAGGAGTTAATCCTTCACTATGCTCGGTGGGTGTGGTCTGCCTGCTACACCCAGGGCTGTGAATATAAGTTTGATGCTCACTGACTGTGGGGCTGATGAAGTGTGGTCTCCTGTCTCACTGCAGGGAGCTGTATGGGAGGCTGACCGCACAGTCGGGCTGAGCTCTGTAGTCCGCTCGACTAACAAAGATTGCCTAATTGCTGCAGGCTCAGCGAAGGACCAAAAGAAGGGATCCTGTGGCCGGAGCCAATCCCTTGTCCAGGCCGATACGTGGCCTGTCTAACTTGCACGAACTTGGACAAAACCGCCCCACAACAAGGTGTAGTACTGATCACGGATGTGAGAGACTGTGTGAACAGGCACCAAGACGCCTGCAGCGTTTGGGGCTCCGTTGTGGGAGGTGGGGTTTATGAACATTGCTGTTGTGTGAATTGCACAGTTTTGATGTGATGCACTGGAGTGAATAAAAGAGCACAGTTTGGACACAACGCCTGTCTCCTGAACCTATACTGCCACCACTACCACCTGCCTACAAGAGCGATCCCCACACAAACAATAAATGTTTTGTCCAGCTCACCCAATTCTTCTGTGCACGGATGGAGCCAAGGCCATCTCTTCACATAGGCATAACAAGAAAAAGTTCCAGCACGGAGTAGATCATACGCTACTGCATCTTTATTCCAGTATTCACATGACAGGTAAAACGTAGTGAGCTTCACCTCCCTCCACCTCCCATTAGATCAACATGTTGCGAACCTCCTGGTTCTTAATCATGATCATTCTGTTTGCCCCATATGTGCAGCTCTTATTAGCCTCCACCTCCAATGAAACAACGGGGGCGGGGACAAACAAAAAACGTACTAAAATGGGCAAACTTCACCCAACATACACATGACAAGAACCCTGAAAACAATTAAAAACTATAAAACGCTGTGGTGGAACACGTGCACACCTGGTAAGGTATATTAAACATAAAGCTCAATCCAGAACATCTCCGATCAAAATCCCGGGATAATCGGACTGATTCCATGTTGATTCAAAAACTGCATAGTGTGCACATGGTCCTCATTTCCATCACACCAAATACCAATACAATTAAAAAGAGGGGGGGGGGGGGGGGGTGGAAAAAAGAAGGGCAAAAAAAAGCCCTTACAATAATTCCTGCCCAGAATAACAGTTGGCACCAATATGGCCTTGTTACATACCAAATATAAATAGTATTATTAAATCAATATGGTATATGCAGCATCTAATAAAAATGCATTTGTTCTTTTTTCTGATTCAATCCGAATGGAAACCTGGTATTCAAAGTAAAAATCCAAAAGGCTTCTCGTAGCAAGCTTTTTTTCTTAATGTTACCTCCCCTTGCTGGTGTCGTCACTTTCTCAAACGCAAAGGTACGTAGGCCATCAGTGTCAGATCTGCTAAAAATGATCTAAAAATTAAAAATACTTGGTTGGGATTTAAGGGTTTCACCAAATGTGGGAGACCCAAGACTTGCAAATATGCAGTTCAAACCACTGAATTTGATAATTTTCTACATACTAATACGTTTCCTATACGCAATTATATTAATTGTAATACACGGGGCGTAATTTACGCCATTAAATGTATCCCATGTTATTTAATGTACGTAGGGAGCACGAGTGGACAATATAAAACGAGATTGTGTGAACACCTTAATTATATAGAAAATCCGCGGGCAACAAGCATATCTAGTGCAGCCAAACATTTTATCCACAAACACAATCGTAATACTGATGGCCTACGTACCTTTGCTTTTGAGAGAGTGACGACACCAGCAAGGGGAGGTAACATTTAGAAAAAAATCCTTTTGAAAGAAGCCTTTTGGATTTTTACTTTGAATACCAGGTTTCCATTCGGATTGAATCAGAAAAAAGAACTCATGCATTTTTATTAGATGCCGCATATACCATATTGATTTAAAGGGCTTCTGTCACCCCACTAAAGTCATATTTTTTTTTTGGGCTAGGTAAATTACTTATCCTGCGATATATGAAAATATAATGGTGTTACTTACTTTGATTCAGCAGTTTCTTCTAAAAACAAATTTTTATAATATGTAATTAGGTCTCTACTTGCTGGTAGCAGCTGCAGAAAACCGCCCCCTCGTCGTGTTGATTGACAGGGCCAGCCGGGATCTCCTCCTCCGGCCAGCCCTGCCTCCTCAGCACTCCCTCAGTGCGCCTGCGCCGATGACGTCTTCTATTTCGGTGATGTCATCGGCGCAGGCTTTTTTCGCCCTTCTCCCCCACCCCCTGTTTTTAATTGTATTGGTATTTAGTGTGATGGAAATGAGGACCATGTGCACACTATGCAGTTTTTGAATCAACATGGAATCAGTCCGATTATCCCGGGATAGCAATAGGAAATGTTATGAAATCGATAGAATAGTCGTATATGTGAAAAATCCACATTCAAGGAATGCACATCCCCTTTTTTCATAAGACCATTGAAGGGTATAAAAATCCACAATCCACTTGTAAGGGTTGTTGCCACTGAAGAATGGGAAAGTTATCCCCGAAACGCGTCTGGTAAATGTCTCACCCCACGAGAACCTGAGTCGCGATTGAACAGTGCACAGTTACCTATAATTTTTTCGAGGACATTAAAATAGTCGCATCGGAAAACTCGCTCCAACCCGCTGGAAGATCAACACTGGGAGCACAACCCACGTGACAAACTGATCTACAATTGAGAAACAGAAGCCGGGATGCCGGTCTGTAGCCGGACACAATAACTAACACTAGAAACCAGCAGGGTACAAGAGAAGGTAAGCCCAGTATTGACTTTGATGCACATCTTGCAAATACCGTCAGCATTGATTTTTATACGATCTTTTATATGATTCCTTAAGTAGTGTCCCACTAGGTAAATGTGGGCACTACACAAGGGTCAATTGGGCCACGTTGTTCTCCACCTCCTTTGGGACAGTGGCAGTGTATTTCACAGTACATTTTAATGCATTTTAATATGTATTTTATGTGTATTTTCCCTGTGATATGTGCAGCAGGCCTATTATGGTGTAGTTTAGCATCCTAGACACTAGAGGGAGCTAGGGAGCCTCTAATATATATACTTAGACCCAGACAGGGAGGAGTTAGTCTGTGTAGTCAGGAGTCTGTGTAGACAGAAGGAAGTGTGCACCTTAGCCAGAGAGAAGCTGAGGGCCACATCCTGACATGCAGCTAGACAGCCCAGGCTTCAAGTTGATACCAGGAGGCTAGTGAGTGTTAAGATCAGCCTGCCTGTGGATAATGAGCCAGAGTTAGCTCATAAGATTCACCCCAAGAGAAGAGTTTTCCTCCTGGGAGAAACCTGCAGTTCCCTAACCAGAGCAGAGCAGAGCCAGTGTTCCAGCTAGTCAAGTAAGCTGAAGGGCAGCAGGATCATTAAACTAAAGCAAAGGATATATACCTGAGGAGGATTGCTACCAAGGATAAAAGCCAGCATTAGGGCATACGGGCCTTGGGATACAGACAGCCAGGATATCTGAGGAATAGTGCAGCCTGATCTGTGAGTGATGATTTTACCCTCTGAGTATCTTGCAAAGAACATTACCTGCCATTTATGTAAAGCCTGCTATTGATTACTGCTGCAAAGTGGAACTGAATTAAAATTGTATAAAGTTTAACTGTTTCCAGTAAAGAAAGTTTGGTTCACCACAACAACGTGTTCCTCACTTATTTCTCCTACCACTATCAACCGGTGTGCCACCGTTACAGGCACTGGCATCACGAACCTTAAAGGGACCTTGCCCCCGGCACATTTAACACCTGCAACACCCAGGGCACCTCATCTACCATCAGGCCTGGTCCCTATATACAGAGCGTGCCCCAGAGGACTTCTGTGCCAGCCTCTCCATCACTGCTGTACGCCTGCCCAGGGTCTTCCTACAAACTTTGAGTAACCCATAGCAACCCTTGTTTGCCTAAGTAACCGTGACCTCACATCGCAATACCCTGCAGGGCTGCGTACTGCACTTATACGATTTTTTATGCGAATTTTTTTGTGTGAAACTTTGTGAATATTCTCACTATCCAAAATATCGGATCTAGAGTGTTTGGAAAGTGGGTGGGCTGCATTTAGAGGTGGAGTAGCGCACCTGCTTGCTGCTGAGACATATCTTTGTCCACCAATAAAGCTCCAACCACTACCTTGTGATACCTGCGGACTGGGTGCATTCCTATTGTAGCTCAAATTATCGCTACATGTGCTATACAGCCATATAAACATTGTGCCATTTATCAAAGTAGGATCCATAATCCAGGCGCAATTCTTTGCCATATCAATTTTCTGCATAACAACCAAGCAGGACATATACCAAAGAAATACCTTAGGGTATCTGCAATTTTTGTGGACATCCACCAGTGGTTGATTCCATATTAACAACAGGTGACCCAGGATATTGGGAGCCATCAACTGAATCCATCGGGCATATTGGGAATACTGCATTGTATATTATTTTTAATTTTATTTTATCTATATTTGCATTTTTATTGTATTGCATTTTAATTAGTATATACAGCTGTAATAAATTGTGAAACTTATTTCCGTGCTGCTCCGTATGTACTAGTGTGCCAATCTTCTATTGCGATAAGTTTCATTTGAAGGGTGAATCTACTCAGATTGTGCACCTTCCGTGTGTGTGAGGTTAGTGAGCTATTTCCATCAATCTATTGAAAATCTATGTTCTGGATTGAGCTTTATGTTTAGTATACCTTACCAGGGTTGTTTTCAGGGTTGTTGTCACGTGTATGTTGGGTGAAGTTCGCCCATTTTAGTAAGTGCGGTTTTTTGTTTGTCCCCGCCCCCCTTGTTTCTTTGGAGGCGGAGGCTCATAAGAGCCGCACATATGGGACAAACAGAGTGATCATGATTAAGAACCAGGAGGTTGGAAACATGTTGATTTAATGGGAGGTGGAGGGAGGTGAAGCTTGTAACGGACCGTTCTGCACACAGCTCCGTTCAGACGATATTCCCCTTTCCAATGCACAGGCAGCTACTGCAAGCACCAGTCTGCCGAACTGCAAACTACACGAACACTGGAAACAACTGAACAGGAAAAGCATACAATCGCCGCGTCGCCGCCAGATACAGCAGCAGCACACATCAGAAGGAGTTCCCAGCCACCCGGGTACCTTCTGCCTGTTGCCCCTTGCTGTTGGCGCCCCCAAGACTTGAAAAAGGAGTTATAAACTCCGAAACGCGTTGTCAACTGAACAATAAATAGTATCTTTACCTAAAAACCTGAAACTGTGGTCGTTCCTGTGCGCCAAAGAGGTACCCTATTGTGTGTTTTCGGACACAAATCACTCTTCTCATAGTGAGTTCAAGGAAGTTTTTATTTTTTGTCACAAGTTAGTGGAATATGAGACTTTGTAAGGAAAAAAATATATAAAAATCAGCATTTTCCGCTAACTTGTGCCAAAAAATAAAAAGTTCTATGACTCACTATGCCCATCAGCGAATACCTTAGGGTGTCTACTTTCCGAAATGGGGTCATTTGTGGGGTTTTCTACTGACTGGGCATTGTAGAACCTCAGGAAACATGACAGGTGCTCAGAAAGTCAGAGCTGCTTCAAAAAGCGGAAATTCACATTTTTGTACCATAGTTTGTAAACGCTATAACTTTTACCCAAACCATTTTTTTTTACCAAAGACATGTAGAACAATAAATTTTGAGAAAAATTTATATAGAAATGTCGTTTTTTTAAAAAAAAATTACAACTGAAAGTGAAAAATGTAAATTTTTTGCAAAAATGTAGGTAAATTTTGATTAATAACAAAAAAAGTAAAAATGTCAGCAGCAATGAAATACCACCAAATGAAAGCTCTATTAGTGAGAAGAAAAGGAGGTAAAATTCATTTGGGTGGTAAGTTGCATGACCGAGCAATAAACCGTGAAAGTAGTGTAGTGCAGAATTGTAAAAAGTGGTCTGGTCATTAAGGGTGTTTAAGCTAGGGGAGCTGAGGTGGTTAAAGAGCACACCAAATGCTTGAAATAACTTCTTTATTAACTTCAAATTTTCTTCATATAACACTGCCGCCTCCGCAGCAGATTGCCCATGAACATAACACGTGTTGAAAAGATATCACAAAATGGCGGTTATGCATAAGATGGTGGTTCAACTGTTCAATCTTGTCATTCAACATAAAATGGTGGATATATTTCTCTCTTGAGTATCTGTACTCTCACTTTAAGTTATTTAAGCACTTTATGATCTCTTTGAAAGGTATATTTGAGGTCTAACTAATAGTTCTAATTGCTGAATTTGGTCGCAATTTGCAGTATGCAGTTAGCAGTAACTATTTGCAGATTGGTTGAGTATGATCTGGTATGGTTGTATGCAATTTGGATTGCAATATGGAATTTGAATTTGGATTGTGAACTTTGTAGTTTGCATTTGGTGGAACTGTAAGTAAACACATATATAACTAGTTCAGTATACAGTTCTAATCACTATATTGCTCTCCCTGAGGCTTGCTCTACTAAGTGGGCTTCTTATTAAGTGGAGTTAAAAAAAAAAAAGGAGTTCTAGTGCTGAGTGTGATTTTGTGGGAGTGATTGCAGGTGGCTGAGTGTGGCTTGAAGCAGAGATCCTTGAAAGTTAAGTTTTTGCATTTTAGTACTGCCATTTAAAACTTTTTTTTCTTTTTTTCTTTCCTCTGCTGGGTGTTGCCATTTAAACTAGGATTGTAAGTTATAGTGGCTCACTCCACTTGTCACCGTGGTAATGGTGCCCTGCTGCAAGGGATTCACCTACTCTCTTAATTTAAACGAATATATAATAATCAGCAGGCACTCACCATCTGAATTTCACATATATGTCACATTTAATTAAAATATTATGGATAAAATATTATGAATAAAATATTATGGACAATACTACAATATACAATATATGAAAAGAATTAATAACCATATAACCAATTACAAATGGATAAAAGTATCAGATGTGATAGAATCAATTGAAAAAAATCGAATAAGAAAATCGAATAAAAAAATCGAATAAAAATCAGATGAAGTATCACATAGGATTATTTTGATGGGATTTTTCGAATAATATTCGAATGCAGTTTCAAGTGTCCACTAGATGTACTTGTCTATATGTCCTTGTTGACAATCCAATACAAAATTCTTTACAGAGTGTGCACGATTGCAATATGTAATCGACCCAATTTCAATCAGTCTTTTACCGCAAATATCCTTAATTTATGCACTGATGTGTCTGTTATTTTCAACAGGACACTAAGGCTGTGCAGTTAGATCAATGGGTGACTTTCGAATTAATAATACGATATATTTTGCATAAGATCAAATAGTCAATTATTCGTATAAAATTCGATAGCGCTTACTGTGGAGGCGTCCCTCTCACAGTTCAGCTACTCACTCAGACCCAGGACTTTTGTCTTTTCTTTTCGTATGGCGCTCAGCTGTCGGCGTCCCACGTGGTAGTAGATAAATACGTTTTAAGAAGAAGACAAAGTTGACAAAGTTATCTTGAACGATTCCAGCTTTTTCGGATCTGTACTTCTTAATCCTGCAGGATAATTTAGTCAATAGTTTGGTTCCTTTAGTCCGCCAGACGCGTTTCGAGGTGACCTCACCTCTTCCTAAGTGGCTTAAATGGAAACCAAACTATTTTCTCCTTATATATAGTGTCCATGGCTACAACAAAGACCTGGATTTTCGGGATGCTGGAAAATCTGGTAGGAATATATCCTTTTATATATATAAAAGATGGATTGTCAAGTATATAGTGTATAACTTAAAGGGGTTGTCCAGGATTGGGGACATTGTTGTAAGGGTACAACAAGCACATAAATATTACATACATTCCTGTCCTACCTTTGCCAGAGTTTTCTGATGCCCTGTATTTCTTTCATAAATTCTCAGCCGGAAGTTCAGATTTTCAAAGATTCAGTGACGTACCGACTCCTTACTGGTGTGCTAAGCCTCTTCCTTCCGCTTAGCAAGGAGCCCGGTGACGTCACCAGCACACAGGATCGTTCTGCAGCTAGCAAGGAGGCTGTCAGTAGGAGGGAAATGTCGGAGCTAAACCACGCCCCTCTGTGACATCACCGGGCACAGAGGGCGTTAGTCTGGGAGGAAGGAGGCAGTATTGGAGGAGGGAACTCGCCTCACTAAGGAACGCCCCCCTCTGCCGATGATGTCACCGGCCATAGAGGAGTGTTATTAGGAGTAGAAGGAGGTTCTATTGGAGGCAGCAAACTATGCTATTTAGCATAGTGCACGCCCCCCATGGTCATTTGCAATGAATGGGATGTGCTACAGTATGGGTGCTAACCACGCCTCCCATGTCCCTACATGCCAGTCAGATCGCTCCTTGACACTATTGTCTTTTATGCGATGCTAGCACAGAGCAGATACATGGAAGCAGGGAGGGATCCAGTTTGTAGGCTTCGAAAAAAGTGGTTTTAGGGGAGGAATACTGATGAGGAGTATGAGTGGCAGGAGGCGGAATACTGATTAGGGGGAGTGGAAAGGCTTGTAAGATCCAGCTGCAGAGTCACACAGCCTTGTGGGACCCATAAGGCAGTGTGGCCGGAAATGACATAGCACAGGAGCTGCTATGTAAACAATACTGACAGCAGTATTAGAGACTCATAGGAGCAAAGCGGATGAAAAAAAAATACACAGAGCATCAGAATGACTTTACTGCGTAATATCAAGGTGATTATTAACGTTTTTAAAAATTACTTTGATCCCGGACAACCCCTTTAAGTGACATTCAACTTTATATTCATTAATTGTTTAAGAAATAGAAGGAGAATAAAAATAGCCAAAAAACGCATATGCATACCAAACTATTGACTAAATTATCCTGCAGGATTAAGAAGTACAGATCCGAAAAAGCTGGAATCGTTCAAGATAACTTTGTCAACTTTGTCTTCTTCTTAAAACGTATTTATCTACTACCACGTGGGACGCCGACAGCTGAGCGCCATACGAAAAGAAAAGACAAAAGTCCTGGGTCTGAGTGAGTAGCTGAACTGTGAGAGGGACGCCTCCACAGTAAGCGCTATCGAATTTTATACGAATAATTGACTATTTGATCTTATGCAAAATATATCGTATTATTAATTCGAAAGTCACCCATTGATCTAACTGCACAGCCTTAGTGTCCTGTTGAAAATAACAGACACATCAGTGCATAAATTAAGGATATTTGCGGTAAAAGACTGATTGAAATTGGGTCGATTACATATTGCAATCGTGCACACTCTGTAAAGAATTTTGTATTGGATTGTCAACAAGGACATATAGACAAGTACATCTAGTGGACACTTGAAACTGCATTCGAATATTATTCGAAAAATCCCATCAAAATAATCCTATGTGATACTTCATCTGATTTTTATTCGATTTTTTTATTCGATTTTCTTATTCGATTTTTTTCAATTGATTCTATCACATCTGATACTTTTATCCATTTGTAATTGGTTATATGGTTATTAATTCTTTTCATATATTGTATATTGTAGTATTGTCCATAATATTTTATCTCTGCTTGATTAAGGGGAGTGGCCTGGGCAACCAGGTGCAATAAATTGAACCACTAGACTCTCTAGAGCCTGCTCTCCCTGAGGCTTGCCCTACGAAGTGGGTTTTTTATTAAGTGGACTTTAAAAAAAAAAAGAGTTTAAGAAAAGGAGTTGGAAACTAAGGTTGGTTATAATTTCCTTGTGTGTTGTTGGCTTAATTCTAGGTAGTCCTTCAACTACAGCAGACAGGGTCTAATTCTAAATCATATTTACTGTTTTACTTTTTTACTGTTGTAATCCCCATTTAGTATGGGTTGCACAATTGACAACGCAGTCCAGTGCACATCTTGCATGATGTATGCAGTCCTGGAACAGCCGTTCAAGGGTGTATATCTTTGTTCAAGATGTGAGCAAATTACCCGTTTGGAATCGCTAATCGAGTCTCTAAATGGGCAAGTTGCAATACTGAGAGGCATTGACAATTTGCAAAAGAGTTTGCTTCTCACCGAGCAAGCACTCTTTGGGGCAGATGAGGGGGAGGGTGACAGAGAGGAGGCTGAGGAAAGTGAGGTAGCTAGCTGGGTAACAGTTAGAAAGCGGGGTAGAGGGAAGAGTGCCAGGAGGCTAGCCTTGATCTGACACACCCCAACAAGTTTGCACGTTTGGCAGATGAGGGGGATGTCAGTCCATGGACAGCACTGCTGCAGCCGGACACTTCCTCTGCCAGTCAGGGTAATCAGCTCCAGTAAGCAGGGGACCAGGAGAGCAGGGCAGGCCAGACAGGTGCTGGTAGTGGGAGACTCCATTATTAGGGGAACAGATAGGGAAATCTGTCACAAAGACCGTGATCGCCGAACAGTGTGCTGTCTTCCTGGCGCTAGAGTTCGACACATCGCGGATCGGGTTGACAGATTACTGGGAGGGGCTGGAGAAGATCCAGCGGTCATGGTCCATATCGGAACCAATGACAAAGTTAGAGGTAGGTGGAGAGTCCTTAAAAATGATTTCAGGGATTTAGGTCAAAAGCTTAGGGCAAGGACCTCAAAGGTAGTATTTTCCGAAATACTGCCTGTACCACGAGCCACACAAGAAAGGCAGTGGGAGATTAGGGAGACTAACAAGTGGCTCAAGTACTGGTGTAGGAAGGAGGGATTTGGGTTCCTGGAGAACTGGGCTGACTTCTCTATCGGCTACAGGCTCTATCGTAGGGACGGGCTGCACCTCAATGGGGAAGGGGCAGCTGTGCTGGGGAGAAAGATGGCTAGAAGGTTGGAGGAGTGTTTAAACTAGGGACTGGGGGAGGGTAATTACACTATAGGAGGGGAAGATAGTGCAGATAGAGACCGGGGGCAAGGTAGTGGGACTGTGGGAGGAATGGAGGGAGGGACTAGAACAGTTCAGAAGGAAAGGTGTAGGATAAAA
The DNA here is from genome assembly GCF_905171765.1 of Bufo bufo. Classification (NCBI taxonomy): domain Eukaryota; kingdom Metazoa; phylum Chordata; class Amphibia; order Anura; family Bufonidae; genus Bufo; species Bufo bufo. The sequence continues at coordinate 340,635,966 of NC_053389.1, forward strand.
AATATATATAAACCTCTCAAATGTATGTAAACTAATGCCAGAAGCCTGACTAATAAAACTGGGGAGCTGGAATTAGTGATGTGTGAGGAAAACTATGACATAGTGGGAATAACTGAGACATGGCTGGATGATAGCTATGACTGGGCAGTTAATGTACAAGGTTACAGTCTGTTTAGAAAGGATCGTCAAAACCGGAGAGGGGGAGGGGTTTGCCTTTATGTAAAGTCTTGTCTAAAGCCCACACTCCGTGAAGATATAAGTGAGGGACATGAACATGTGGAGTCACTGTGGGTAGAAATACATGGAGCTAAAAACAACAATAAATTACTAATAGGAGTTTACTATAAACCACCTAATATACCAGAGTCCACAGAAAATCTACTACTAAACGAGATAGACAAGGCGGCAAATCATAATGAGGTGGTTATTATGGGGGACTTCAACTAACCAGATATAGACTAGGAAACTGAATCTTGTATATCTCATAAGGGAAACAAGTTCTTGGCAATAACCAAAGACAATTACCGTATTTTTCGCCATATAAGACGCACTTTTTTCCCCCCATAAGTGGGGGAAAAATAGCAGTGCGTCTTATATAGCGAATGCTGCTGATTTTGCCGTATTTTCAATGATACACCCGCCGCGATGCCGTGCTGCGGGTGTATCAGCTGTGAGGGAGGAGGGGCTGGCATCTGCATTTATAATGACAGCGGGGCCCGTGCAGTGACTGTATTCTACTACACGGGCCCCGCTCATTGTATAATCGTATTTGTATTCTGTAATAGTTAATTGTGTATATAATGTAATCGCATAATCAGTGCTACTTACAACTACAAGCGCTCGGTAGGTAGCAGAGAGGAGGGAGGAGGGAGGAGGCAGGCCGGGAGGACGGGCGGGCGGCGCGTCACTCTCTACGTCACGCGCCTGCGCCGCCCACTTTATGAATGAAGCAGGCGGCGTGGGCGCATAACGTAGTGACTCACACTGCCAGCGCCCGTCCTCCCGGCCTGCCTCCTCCCTCCTCTCTGCTACCTACCGAGTGCTTGTAGTTGTAAGTAGCGCTGATTATGCGATTAAATTATATACACAATTAAATATTACAGAATACAGATACGATTATACAGTGAGCGGGGCCCGTGTAGTAGACTACAGTCACTGCACGGGCCCTGCTGTCATTATAAAAGCAGATGCAACCCCCACCCCTTGTATTGGCTTTCATTCACTACAGGGACACTGTTATGGAGGGGATCTGTGGATGACACATAGCATAAGATGCTATATATGTGTCATCCACAGATCCCCCCCATAACTGTGTCATACACAGATCCCCATAACAGTGCCATCCAGAGACCCCAATAAGAGCCACCCACAAATCCCCCATAAGTGTCACCCACAGATCCCCCATAAGTGTCACCCACAGATACCCCATAAGTGTCACCCACAGATCCCCCATGTGCGTCACCCACAGATCCCCCATAACAGTGCGTCACCCACAGATCCCCATAACAGTGCGTCACCCACAGATCCCCATAACAGTGCGTCACCCACAGATCCCCCATAACAGTTCGCCATCCACAGATCCCCCATAACAGTGTGCCATCCACAGACCACAATTAGTTCAAAACCCACCAAAAGCACACCTATTGGTTCAAAATATTTTTTTTCTTATTTTCCTCCTCAAAAACCTAGGTGCGTCTTATGGGCCGGTGCGTCTTATAGGGCGAAAAATACGGTACCTCTCCCAACTGGTTTAGGACCCGACTTGAGGGACGGCCATACTGGACTTAGTATTAACCAATAGGCCTGACAGAACAACAGACGTGCAGGTTGGTGGACACCTGGGAAATAGTGACCATAAAGTAATAACCTTCCAATTATTATTCAAATGAGCGTTTCTACAGGGAGGAACAAAAATACCAAACTTCAAAAAAGCAAAAATTAGCCAACTAAGAGAGGCCATAGACCTAACTAACTGGGACAAAGTCCTCAAAAATAAAAATACAGCCACAAAATGGGATATCTTTAATAACATCCTAAAATCTCATTTTGAGAGGTACATACCGTATGGGAATAAAAGGTTAAGGAACAAAAAGAAACCAATGTGGATAAATAGAACTGTAAAGAAAGCAATAAATGACAAAAAGAAAGCATATAAACCACTAAAACAGGAGGGTAGCACGGAAGCACTGAAAAACTATAAGGAAAAAAATAGAACATGTAAAAAACAAATAAAAGCGGCCAAACTAGAGACCGAGAGATTAATTGCCAAAGAGAGTAAAACTAACCCTAAAATGTTCTTCAATTATATAAATGTTAAAAAGTATAAATCTGAAGGTGTCGGCCCTTTAAAGAGTAATGAGGGGGGAGTCGCAGAGAGCGATGTGGAGAAAGCAAAACTGTTAAATATTTTTTTCTCCAGTGTATTCACTGAGGAAAATAAACTGTCAGATGACATGCAGAATGTAAAAATAAATTCCCCATTAAAAGTGTCCTGTCTGACCCAGGAAGAAGTACATCAGCGACTTAAAAAGATTAAAATAGACAAATCGCCAGGACCAGATGGCATACACCCTGTATCCTAAGGGAATTAAGTAATGTCATAGCCAGACCCTTTTTTCTGATATTTGCGGACTCTATACTGACAGGGCATATTCCACAGGATTGGCGCATGGCAAATGTGGTGCCAATATTCAAAAAGGGTACAAAAACAGAGCCTGGAAACTATAGGCCGGTAAGTTTAACATCTGTTGTGGGTAAACTGTTTGAAGGTTTTCTGAGAGATGCTATCTTAGAGCATCTCAACGGAAATAAGCAAATAGCGCCATATCAGCATGGCTTCGTGAGGGATCGGTCATGCCAAACTAATTTAATCGGTTTCCATGAGGAGGTAAGTTCTAGACTGGACAGTGGCGAATCAATGGATGTCGTATAGCTGGACTTCTCCAAAACATTTGACACTGTACCACATAAAAGGTTAGTATATAAAATGAGAATGCTCGGACTGGGAGAAAACGTCTGTATGTGGGTAAGTAACTGGCTCAATGATAGAAAACAGAGGGTGGTTATTAACGGTACACACTCAGATTGGGTCACTGTCACTAGTGGGGTACCTCAGGAGTCAGTATTAAGCCCTATTCTATTCAATATATTTATTAATGATCTTGTAGAAGGCTTGCATAGTAAAGTATCAATTTTCGCAGATGACACTAAACTGTGTAAAGTAATTTACACTGAAGAGGACAGTATACTACTACAGAGGGATCTGGATAGATTGGATGCTTGGGCAGATAAGTGGCAGATGAGGTTTAACACTGACAAATGTAAAGTTATGCACATGGGAAGGAATAATGCAAGTCACCCATACATACTAAATGATAAAACACTCGGTAACACTGACATGGAAAAGGATCTAGGAATTTTAATAAACAGCAAACTAAGCTGCAAAAACCAGTGTCAGGCAGTTGCTGCCAACGCCAATAAGATAATGGGTTGCATCAGAAGGGGCATAGATGCCTGTGATAAGAACATAGTCCTACCACTTTACAAATCGCTAGTCAGACCACACATGGAGTACTGTGTACAGTTCTGGGCTCCTGTAAACAAGGCAGACATAGCAGAGCTGGAGAGAGTCCAGAGGAGGGCAACTAAAGTAATAACTGGAATGGGGCAGCTACAGTACCCTGAAAGATTATCAAAATTAGGGTTATTCACTTTAGAAAAAAGACGACTGAGGGGAGATCTAATTAATATGTATAAATATATCAGGGGTCAGTACAGAGATCTATCCCATCATCTATTTATCCCCAGGACAGTAACGGTGACGAGGGGACATCCTCTGCGTCTGGAGGAAAGAAGGTTTGTACACAAACATAGAAAAGGATTCTTTACGGTAAGAGCAGTGAGACTATGGAACTCTCTGCCTGAGGAGGTGGTGATGGTGAGTACAATAAAGGAATTTAAGAGGGGACTGGATGTATTTCTGGAGCGTAATAATATTACAGGCTATGGCTACTAGAGAGGGGTCGTTGATCCAGGGAGTTATTCTGATTGCCTGATTGGAGTCGGGAAGGAATTTTTTATTCCCCTAAAGTGGGGAAAATTGGCTTCTACCTCAGGTTTTTTTTTTGCCTTCCTCTGGATCAACTTGCAGGATAACAGGCCGAACTGGATGGACAAATGTCTTTTTTCGGCCTTATGTACTATGTTACTATGTATTAACAGTAGTAACATTATATAACTGTTTTAAATACCTATTTTGGCCTCTCTGCTTCCATAAAACACAGCTCTTAGTGGAGTGAATGCCTGTTCAGATTCTCTCTCTGGTGAATAATAATTTCTAGCAGCTCCTGCTAGGGAATTTCCCACACAGGCTGTGTGTGAGGCTGGCTGTGATTGGCTAAGACTCCTGCTGTGTGTGAGGCTGGCTGTGATTGGTCTAGACTCCTGCCCAGCAACAACAGTTTAACTCTATGCTTTTTGTTATTTCTGCTGTGTCATTGAGCTTACCTCACATCATATAATGAATCCTAAAGGCATACCATCTTTTCTGCTTCTGTAAACACAATATATAACAGTTATATGACATCCAAACATAAAGTCATTGTAAATTGCTTTTGTCTTTAACACACAAAAAATAGGAACTGTATTAAGGTTATTGGCAGGTTTTGCTGTATAAACATATAAGCTGTATTAGCAAACTAGGACAGGTCTTAGCTGGCCAGCTACACTCCCACCAAAATTATCTATAATTCTATGTTCTTAGTGGTAGGACTTGAACATGAATTTGAGGAATTTTCCATCAGGTTCTTAACTTCCAAGTGTCTTTTATCACTCTCAAGTATTCCAACTTGAGTGGAGTAGTGAGATGTTTTCCTTTTTTGTCAGGTTTTGAGTCTCTTATTTGTATCCAACTCTCCCAATTTGGCCTCAAATTTTCAGGTATGGGCTCATCCCATCCTAACTTCCATCTGCATAATTCTTGCTGTATTTCTCTTGCTTTGAGGATCACTGGGGCCAAGAATCCTAATGGATCAAATATAGAAGCCACTGCAGAAAGAATGGTACATCTAGTTACAACGTTCTCTTCAATAGATACTTCAAAGAAGAACTTGTCATTTTCTACATTCCATCCCAATCCAAGCACGTTCTGAACTGGAAGATGATCATAATTGAGATCTACATTCTTCATTGTTGATGCACGTTCAGAGTCACTGATGGATTCCAGTACCTCTCTGTTGTTTGAGATGAATTTGTGAAGGTGCAGATTTCTTCTTGCGCATAACTCTTGGCTTTCTTTCACTAGTTTGATTGCAGATTCTGTGGACTCTAGACTTATAAGACCATCATCTACATAAAAGTTTTTCTTCAGAAGATTTGCTGCTGATGGGCATTCCTTTTCATTCTGATTGGCCAGGTACTTCATACCATGCAACCGATGCTGTCAATGCTGCTCCAAACAAGTGTACTTTCATTCTGTATTCTGCTGGCTCTGAATCTGTATCTCCGTCCTCCCACCATAGAAACCTCAGGAAGTCTCTATCTTCATTCTTCACATGAAACTGGTGGAACATCTTTTCAACGTCACACATGACTGCTACGAGATATTTTCTGAATCTACAGAGTACTTCAGGCAGAGTGTTTGCAAGATCTGGTCCTTTTAGTAGATGATCATTCAATGCAACACTATTGTACTGTTTGAGCAATCAAATTCCACTCTAATGTTATCTGGTTTCTTTGAGTGGTAGACACCTTGATGTGGGATGTACACACTTCTCCTTCATTAGGCTGATTATTAACTTTTCTCTGCATATCCTTCCATGAATTTCAAATAATCATTCTTGAGTTTGGGATCTCTTCCCATCCTTTTCTTCAAACATTCCAATCTTGCAAGGGCAAGATTTCTGTTATTTGGCAGACGAGGTCGTTCTCTAAAAGGTAAGGGCATTTCAAGATGACCTTGTTGATTCTGCTTAATACTTTCTTCTACAGTGTGTACGAACTTTATGTCTTTTTAGGATGCACTCTTTTCTTTAGAACTTATGTCTGCAAAGTCGGATTCAAGAATCTTGATTACTTTTGCTGGACTTACAGTTGGTAACTCTTGGACAGATATTCGATTACACAATCCTGTTACCTGTCTTGAGTTTGCGATCTGCTGTTTTCCTCCACCAACACCCCATCCTAGATCAGTTTGAACAGCGTAGGGTTCACCCTTTCCTCCTGTGATTACCTTTCGTGGTACCAAGGCTTTGGGACAATCGTAGCCTATCAACAATCCAACACCAAACTCCTTCAGCGGGGACATTTAATGAGATATGACAGATAGGTGCTCCCATTCATTGGCTGTTTCACAGGTAGGTATGCGTCTTTTGTATAAGCTGGAGGTAGATCTAATGTGCAGTTTGAATGAAGTCCTCTAACTCTCATTCCTTTGACCCTTTGACTGTTCACTAATGTGTCTATTCCCGTCATTGTGGTGAGTTTGAGCTTCACTGGTTCTGTAGCCACTTGTAATTTCTTGCAGATTCCTTGATCAATGAAGGTGACATCACTCTGGGCATCCAGTAGTGCATAGGCGTATACCATCTTGTTCCTCCTTTTAGGATTTGAAATGCAAACTGGTACAACCATTGATGTGCAGTTGCTTTCTCCTTCCCTTACTCTGCAAGAGAATACCGATACTTTATTTCCTTCCTCAGTATCTTTAGGTATTGAGGATTTATCTTTCTTTAGACGTTCTTCATGTAGTGGTGTAGGATGGCGTCCTTTGCAAACGCTGCATGTGACCTTTTTCTTATACTCCTCAATAACATGGCCTTTTCTTAGACAACCAAAACACAGTTAGTTCTCAAGTACAAACCTTTTCTTTTCATCTGGGGGCTTCTCCTTTAATTGTTGCCACTTGTGTATGGAGTGGTTTTCTCTACAGAACATACACTTGAAGGTAGTCGGAAGATTTGTTGGTTCTGTTTCTCTACTGATCCCAGTAGTGACTTTGGACTTGCTTTCGTAGGTATCTGGACCTTTAGCTGCTGTGTTGGTTGCAAAGCTAGTTGCTCTTGCGCGTCTTATATCTTTCACAGGCCTTTCTTCTAAGGATTTTAAGATGTAAGATGTAGTGTTGATCGAGAACCAAAGTGCTCGGGTGCTCTGGCCGAACACATGGGGATGCTCGGGTGCTCTACCAAGCACCTGAGTATAATGGAAGTCAATGGGAGAACCCGAGCATTAAACCAGGCACCCCCTGCTCTAAAGAGGGGAGGGTGCCTGGTTCATAGGAAAAGGTCAGAAATTTATGGAAACACCACCGAAATGGTTTGGGAAAAGCCTGGGGAGGATGTCTGGATGCATCTTGGACTCCCAGGTCGCTGCTGGGAATCATGTTGTCCGAGTAGTTGGTCACTTTTACAGACTGACAATAGTACACACAAAACCGAAAAAAAAAAAAATTGAGAAAAAATTGCTAAGAAACATTCTTTTCTGTATATTTACTTGTATATAAAGTTCAAGTGCTGCCAAAAATTACAAGGAAGAGGTACTACGATACAACCTGTATATCACATAATGGAGGGCCTCATTCACATTGTGGTACAATAGTTCAGGTAGTGGGACTCCTACACTCATAAAGCCTATGCACTAAGTGAAAGGGCTGCCAAAAATTACAAGGAATCGGCACTCCAAAACACCCTTTGTTACACATAAAGGAGGGCATCATACACACCCTTGAAAAATTATGATTGATGGCCTGCTGGTGACCCTCAAAAATATTTGGAGCAAGGGCCTGCTGATCTGACCATCTAAAACATTAGGGGCCAGGGCCTGCTGCGTTGGTGACTCTAGATAACCTCTGGGCGATTGCACGTCCTTGTGACGGCGACGATCCATTTGGATGTCTGCCCTATCAACTTTTGATGTTCTTTTCTGTGCCTACCATGGTGATCACGGGTAAACGGGAATCAAGGTTCGATGCCGGAGAGGGAGCCTGAGAAAGGGCTACCACATCCAAGGGAGGTCAACGGCTGAAATCTGATTGGCTGTTGTTGCCCTGCCCCTTTTTTTTTACTAATTGTGAACCACCCAGATAGGGTGGGACAAGTTATTAAAGAACGAGCGTCCAAGGAAGGCAGCAGGTGTGCGGCAATTTCCCACTCCCGACTCGGGGAGGTAGTGACAAAAAACAACAATACAGCACTCTTAAGAGGTCCTGTTTTTGGAATGAGTACACTTTCCATGTCACGACGGAGAGTGGGAGAAACCCCCCGCCGTGAGATGTTAAAGGGATAATGGGAAGCTGCTAGGCCAGGACAGGAATCAGGGAGCAGGTCACCTCCTAATGCGTCCCTAACTCTGACCCTGACTCCTAACCGTATGAGCCAACCCAGATGGTAGGAGGGCTAATACTCCGGAACCTCGGGTCCCTACTAGCCCTCAAGAGATCCCCGGACTAGGAGCAGGGTAAGACGACCTGTTCCTCCTAGACACGGACGAACAGGAGTCTCACTGGCCAAGCTGCAAGGAAAGGGGAACATATACAGCATATGGCAATGGCAGGTAAGTGAAACTAGTACCACACCTAGCTGCCACAGACACACAGCCTGGAACCCGTGCACAAGTGCTGATGTCCACACCAACATAAAAGGACACAGCACACACCACACATCACACAGGAACCCAGGAAACCATAGCTGCAAAAGGTGAGACACCACAAGAACATAAAGTTAACATCTTAACATATTCTTAACATCTTTGACTACAAGGGTGGCCCTCACTGGATAGATGGCATAAGAAAACCAGGAGGATGACTCCAGCATACAGCATGGCTGGAGTACCCCTCTGCTTCAGGCATCCAGCAGAAGCTAAATAGCCCAAGTAGCCACACCCACACAGACACACACTAGGAAGGGAGTTAACCCTTCCAACACCAGACAAGGTAAGGTAGCCACTTAAAAGAGAAGTGCACATACAACTTAATCCCGTGCATACAAAACAAAGAAAGTGCACACTTACAAACACACATTGCCAGAGGCAACCGCATGCATAGACAGCAGGCCACCTAGCAACCTGCTCAGGCTGCTCCACTGCCAACAACCTCATGTTGCCAATGGCAACCACACGTGAGGCAACATACTAACAGCCCTCACCTGTGGTTGACAACAAGAGCAGACCGCGGGCAACGGCATGCGGCTCAAGGAGTCGCGACCATGACCATGGTCGTGACATTCCATTAACGAGGATCTATTGGGGGGCAAGTCTGGTGCCAGCAGCCAACTTGCTCCCGGCCTCCCCAATATTCACTCAGTGTGCCATCATGGTGAGGATTGTGTTGACCAGACTCTTGGCTACTGAAACTGGACTTGTAGGTGAGGGCCTGCTGCCGCTTTGTTGACTCTAGATAACTTCTAGGCGATCGCACATCCCTGTGACGGCGACGATCCATTTGGATATCTGCCCTATCAACATTAGAGCAATTTTTCAACAAGGACCTTCTGGTATAGCACAGTTTTGCTTGTCCTCTCCCCCAGAGGAATGAGAGATGAGAAGTTCTCTTTGTAGCGGGGGTCGAAGGGTGAACAACCAATAATCAGTGTTGTCTAAAATGCGTATAACGCGCGGGTCGTGGGAAAGGCAGTCTAACATGAAGTCAGCCATGTGTGCCAGAGTACCAACAGGCAAGACTTCGCTGTCGTCATCAGAAGGTGAGCTGACCCTGTAAAAGATTGTAGCAGATGGCCTGTAGGTGAACTGACCCTGTAAAACATTATATGCAAGGGCCTGCAGGCAAGCTGACCCTGTAAAACATTATATGCGAGGGCCTGCAGGTGAGCTGACCCTGTAAAACATATGCAAGGGCCTGCAGTCTAGCTGACTCTGTAAAACATTATATGCAAGGGCCTGCAGTTGAGCTGACCCCGTAAAACATTATATGCAAGGTCCTGTAGGTGAGCTGACCCTGTAAAAGATTATATGCGAGGGCCTGCAGTTGAGCTGACCCCGTAAAAAATTATATGCGAGGGCCTGCAGTTGAGCTGCACCGTTTTGCTCGTCCTCTCCACCAGAGGAATAAGAGATGAGAAGTTCTCTTTGTAGCGGGGTCGAGAAGGGTGAACACCCAGTAATCCGTGTTGTCTAAAATGCGTATAATGCGCGGGGCACGGGAAAGGCAGCCTAACATGAAGCCATGTGTGCCAGAGTACCAACAGGTAAGACTTTACTTTCGTCATCAGGAGGATCACTCTCAATCTCCTCATCCTCTTCCTCCTCTTCTGCCCACCAACGCTGAACAGATGGAATTAAACTTCCATAGGTACTACCCTCTGTAGTGGAGGCAACCGTCTCCTGCTCCTCCTCCTCATCTTCATCGTCCAATTCGCGCTGAGAAGACGGACGGAGGGTGGTCTGGCTATCACCCTGTGTAATGTCTTCTTCCCCCATTTCCACCTCTTCCACATGCAAAGCGTCGTCCTTAATTGTGAGCAGTGAGCGTTTGAGTAGACACAGAAGTGGGATGGTAACGCTGATAATAGCGTTATCGCCGCTCACCATCTGTGTTGATTCCTCAAAGTTTCTTAAAACCTCACAGAGGTCAGACATCCATGCCAACTCCTCACTTCTTCTGATTAGCAGAAGCTGACTGGAAAGGCAATGACCATGTTGCAGCTGGTATTCCACTACTCCCCTCTGCTGCTCACAAAGCCTGGCCAACATGTGTTACGTCGAGTTCCAGCACGTGCTCACGTTGCACAACAGCCAGTGAGCTGGCAAGTTAAAGCGCTGCTGCAATGTTGACAGACCAGCTGAAGCTGTCGATGACTTGTGGAAATGTGCACACACGCGGCGCATCTTCACCAGTAGCTCAGGCAAATTGGGGTCGTTTTTGAGAAACCTCTGAACCACTAAGTTTAAAATGTGGGCTAGGCATGGGATGTGTGTGAGTTACGGCCATTATCACACACAGCCATGTCTGGTTGTAGGTTGAGTGGCGCGAGCCACAGCTCAGTCTGGTCTCTTTTCCCCTGCAACAGCTCTGCGGCGGTGTGCTGTTTGTCCCCTAAGCATATCAGCTTCAGCATGGCCTGTTGTCGCTTCCCCACTGTAGTGCTACACTGCTTCCAGCTACCGGATGATGGCTGAGTGGTGGAAGTGGAGGAGGAGAAGTGGGGGTTTGAGCCACTAACGTAGGTGCTGGCGGAAACCCTGATGGAATTAGGGCCTGCAATCCTCGGTGTCAGTAGCACCTGTGCCATCCCATGGTACGACTCGCTCCTGGCCTCCACAATGTTCACCCAGTGTGCCGTCAAGGAAATGTAGCATCCCTGGCCAAATGCACTTGTCCATGTGTCCGTGGTTAAGTGGACCTTCCCAGTAACTGTGTTGGTCAGGGCACGTGTGACGTTTCGGGACACATGTTGGTGTAAGGCGGGCATGGCACAACTTGAAAAATAGTGGCGGCTGGGGACAGAGTACCGCGGGACGGCCGCCGACATCAGGCTGCGCAAGGCCTCAGTGTCCACAAGCCTAAATGGCAACATTTCCAGGGCCAGTCATTTTTAAAGGTGCGCATTCAGTGCTATGGCCTGTGGGTGGGTGGCTGGGTATTTGCGCTTGCGTTCAAATGCCTGGGCTAATGACATTTAGACGCTGCGCTTGGACAGGGAAGTGGATGTGGTCGATGATGGTGCTTGCGATGGTCCAGGTGCAGGGCAGGAGGCATCCTCGCCTGCGCCTTCAACAGGTGATTTGCCAGCACGTACCATAGGGGAAGAGGAGGCAGTGGTGTGACTTGCAGACACAGATTGTGGACCCAGGCCATCCCACTTATTACGGTGCTTGGATGCCATGTGGCGGATCATGCTGGTGGTGGTGAGGTTGCTAGTGTTCACGACCCGGCTCATTTTGGTGTGGCACAGGTTGCAAACTACTATTCTTTTGTTGTCCGCACTTTCCTCAAAAAAGCGCCATACTGCGGAACACCTACCCCTTGGCAAGGGAGATTTACGCAAGGGGGTGCTCCGTGGAACAGTTGCGGGCCTGTTTGGTGTGGCCCGCCTTCTCCCTTTTGCCACCACACTGCCTCTTCCAGCCTTTTGCAGTGCTGCAGATCCTTCCCCCTCTGTACTGCTGTCCTCGCTCGGCTTTCCACCTTCCCAGATTGTGTCAGTGACCTCATTGTCCACCACCTCCTCTTCCACTTCCTCACTCTGATCATCCTTTTGATTTGTTAACCTAACCACAACCTCAGTAATTGACTACTGTGTCTCATCCTCTTCATCAATCTCTTGAGACAGTAATTGCGGTTGACTAATTGGCAACTGTGTCTCATCATCATCCACCTCATTAAACACTAATTGCTGTTCCCCACCGTCAGGTTCTTGTGACTGTGGATGCTCAAGAGGTTGGGAATCAGGGCACAATATCTCATGTCCCTCTTCAAGCATGCTTGGCGAGAGGGCCAAATCAAGTAATGGCGATGAAAAGAGCTCCTCAGAATTTGCGAGTGTGGGATCACTTGTTTGGCCAGACTTTCCATGGTGGGAGGAAGGAGGATCAGGGAGAGGATTCTGTTGACCATACTCTTAGCTACTGAGACTGGACTTGGTGGAAGACAGGGTGGTGCTTTACTGACTGGAAGCATTATCTGCTGCAATCAAACCGTCCACCTGGTCGCACTGGTCCGACTTCAAGAGTTTTGTCCTGTGATGCCCTGCAAACTGAAACATGAAGCTAGGTATCGTGGATGATTGTTTTTCTTGTCCTCTGGCAGCAGGCACAGTTTCAACGCGCCCAGGGCCACGACCTCTGTGCGAACCATCAGCATCACGGCCACTTCCTCGTCCCTTACTGCTCGCCTTCTTCATATTAAATGTTATATACACCCTTGACACACAAGATGTGGCACAGATGTCACAGTTCACAGCAAGCACAGTATATGTAAAAAGGGAAATAGATTTCATTTATATTTTTCCTATCTCTGGCCCTGACACACAGAAGGTATTGGACAGATGTCGCAAGTCACTGCAGACACCCTCTATAGAAAAAGTATTGAAAATTATGGAAAAAAATATAGTAATTATTACTTATATTTTTCCCATCTCTGGCCCTGACACACAGAAGGTATTGAACAGATGTCACAAGTCACTGCAGACACCCTCTATAGAAAAAGTATTGAAAATGAAGGAAAAAAATATAGTAATTTTCACTTATATTTTTCCTATCTCTTGCCCTGACACACAGAAGGTATTGGACAGATGTCACAAGTCACTGCAGACACCCTCTATAGAAAAAGCATTGAACATAATGGGAAAAAAAATGATGGCTATGTTATATTGCTGCCAGCCTGCCACCACACACAATAGTCCTTAAAAGGACTTTTGGGTTTTTGAAATGTTTTTCTACTAAATAGATTGCGATCATACTCCCTAGACTCTCTGTCCCTTACGAAGCGCAGATCTCCCTGACTACAAATGAGCCGAACATATGTCATCAGGTGCTATATAGCACCCGATGACGTGTTCCGGCCAGACAATCACTGTAATGCCAGTAGCCAATAGGGCTACTGGCATTACAGTGATGGCAGTACTTGCCTGCATGTTTATTGGCTGCATAGCAGCCACAAAACGTGCGGGAAGGAGACTCGAGCATGGCACTCGAGCACATGCGGTACTCGGCCGAGTACCGCCATGTGCCGAACATAGCAGTTTGGCCGAGCATGCTCGCTCAACACTAGTAAGATGCTGTTACTGGATTACATGCTCTCCCTGCTTCCTTATTGACGAACTCAGAGAACTCTTTAAAACTTGGGAAGTCCTTACCTAGATCTAACTGTTCAGTCACATAGCGATTCCATCTAGAAGCCACTTCTTCAGGTAGCTTAGTTAGCATCCTGTGGTTTTCTAGATAATCGTTCAGTACTTCTAGTCCTCGTACATGTGGGATGGCATTGCTGCATGCTTGCAGGAAGTCACCATACTTTTGGAGTTTGAAGGACCTATTTTAGGCCAGTTATTCAGTTTCTCTCTAGAGGCTCTCTGTACTAAGAAAGGATGACCATATCTTGCATTCAATTTTTCCCAAGCTTGCTTGTAGGCTTCTTCGTCTTTTCTATAGAAGTTACCTTCAAGAACTTCCTTGGCTTCTCCACCAACATATCTCTGAAGGTAGAATAACTTGTCAACTGGACTGAAGCAATGATGCTCAATGAGCTTCTCAAAACTTGCCTTCCACTCTATAAACTTCAGTATGTCTCCTGAAAATACAGTAGGTTCTGGAACGGGAAGTCTAGCTAGTACTGTTCTCTGTGGTCTTACTGGGACAATCATTGTAACATTCTCCTGAGCATTGCCGTGGCATCTAGGAATAGAATCATCCGGTTTTCTCACTCAATTCTGAATTAGGTGAGTGTCACAGTGGGGAGTGGGGAAAACCCCCCACCGTACAATGTCATAGTTATAAAGGTAGCAACTAAGCCTGGATGCTGGGATAAGGTAGCAGGTCACTGCCTAAAGCATCCCTAAATCTGGCCCTAGTCTCCTTTCTGTATGAGTCGACCCAGATGGTAGGAGAGCCCATATGCCAGAACCTCAGAACCCTGAAATCCCTGAATTACCCTGAGGTAAGGAGAAAGGGACAAGAGACCAACTAGTTCATCCATGACACGGATGATCCAGAATCTCCCACAGGCCTAGTAACAAAGGACAACAACACCAAGGAAATGACAGGTAAGTAACCAGTGGCCAGAGACAACTGAACCAACAACAACAGTAAATCTGGTCACTTACCTGCCGCAGCTGCTGGAAGATATCAATGAAGAACACAGCTGAAGTAACCTGGAACCCAAACAGACACGCTGCCATCCGACACCTTCCGGATGCAGTCCGTACTGACACACAGAAACCAGGACTCCAGCAACTGCACATCCAAGGAAAATGGTTCACCCCTCTGGGAAACCAACCCCCTTCCGGAGGGACAACACACACACTCATGCAGGGACAAATACCAACAACATCCCAGACATGTAACAACAAACAAGATGTACAACAAACCCTGAACATAAACCCACACTAAACATACAACAAGTGAGGTTGGGTACATAGAGGATACAAGGGAGAAAAAGGAATGACATTGCTAAGAGACCTCGATGTCCAACAAGGTGGCCCTCAATGACTGTGCAGATGGAATAGCCACAGAATGGAGCATAGCTTCCAGCCCAAAGCAAGGCTAGAGCACAACTCACATCCAAGCTACAAGCAATAGCTAAATAGCTAGAAGAGACCACACCCTGATCTAACCAAGTCAGGATATTAACCCCACGCACACCACACAGCAGGGAGACACAACTTAAAGGGGAAGTGCACGTGCAAACCACAAACTACACGTTGCCACAAGCAACGAGTCTGCACGGCAATCACGTCACAGTCAAACACCAATATGATCGTGACAGTGAGTCCCTTTCTTCATCTTTTCTGGTAGAGATAGAGGGTAAATCCACACACCTTTTTCCTAACACTGGACTAGAGCCTCTCTTTGTTTTTCTGAGCAGGGATGAAAGGATAATGACTTATTTCTTCACTACAAGCTGGAGATTTCCTTCCATTCTCTTGAGTGTATGAAGAGAAATAGGAGTCTTTTTCTTCACTTAGTACAGATTTGAACCTATGACTACTCATATCCTCCTCATGTACTCTGAGTCTGGCTTCTATGATCTTAACTTCTTTCTGCCTTTCCAGACTTTTCATCTGTTGGCGCTGTGCTTCCTTTTCAGCTTCTATTTGATGGCGCTGTTCTTCCATTTCAGCTTCCATATGATGACGCTGTGCATCCATTTCAGCCTCCATCTGATGGTGTTGTGCATCCGTTTCAGCTTCCTTTTCAGCCATTAGTTGGCACTGTGCCTCGATGGCAGCCTCCATCTCAAACTCTGCTCTCTTGACAGCAAGTTGTTCAGCTAATTACTTTCTTTTGGCTAAAGTATTTGAGGACTGATATGTGGGTGGCACTTCTGCTAGCGAAGGAAGTCACACTTGAGCTTGTGGTACCACCTAAGGACTTAGCATAGTCTCATAAAAAGCTCATACATTCTACTTCTTGCTTTAACTTTATCATAGTTTTCTGCAGATGATAGTTCTCTCATGAGCTTTACGAAATCTTTAGTGACCGCAGTACATATGTCCATGTTCCTTACAATATCCTGGGAAGGTGTTGTAAACGACCACAGGTTGACATATGCTGCCATAAGCTCTGATTCAGATTCTTCTACAGTCTATACCATATCACTCAAGTTCCTTTCTATACTTTCTTGCTTTAGCTTTCTACGAATATCTTTAATGTATGATTTCCACCCATCATACATCCTGGCAAACTTTTTCTCTTTTAATGCTGCTTCTTGCTCCAAATTTTCCAGCATCTTTGAGGTCAGTTTTCTGGCATGTGATGAACATGTTCATCTGCTTGGGCTATATTTGTTTGAGGCAAGACAAATGCTGCATCAGACTCTTCTAACTCGGACAGGTTCTCTTGCTCTTCACCTTCTATCCTATCTTTGTATCCTCTAACAGTGGCATAGTAATACTAGGCTCAGACATTTTACTTTAAAAGCAATACTGACAATCAATAATAATAAGATGCCTTTCACTTTAAATGCAATACTGACAAATGCAGAAAAAAATTACTTTCACTTTAAATGTAACAGAGTTTGTGTATTACAAACTGTCCTTTGTCTTTTATTCCTGAACACGAAAATGTCACTTTATACCAAAACCTATGTGCAATGATAAGTAATAAGGAAAGCTCTGACCTTATTCTGAAGAGCAGGAACAAATGTCTGTCTTAAAGGAGACATGTTTTTTCTTGATGATGCGATGCTCTGCGCTGACTTGCGATGCTCTGTGATGACTTGCGATGCTCTGGCTTGGATACGCTGCTGCAGGCTTTGGGCCTAGTGGCGGGAATCTAGCTATCTGCAGTACGTGGTCTCTCCATGGTTAGCGGGGCGGGCACTCTAGCTCTGGACTTTGGCCTCCCACCATGCGTCTCTTTATCTCTCTAGGGATCGCAGGACGGTTGGGGCTCTTTCTATGACTATTTTGCCTTTGCCATAATGCCACTTTAAGAGTCGGCTGCAGTTTGATGCACATGTTTTATGGCCTCTATGGTAGCTCCGCTGAGGTGTCTTTGCTTGCTCACTCAGGGAACAGTTGGTGCACGGCAGTAAATGCTGGCGCTCTGCTGCTCAAATGCGCTCTTTACTGTGCAAGTTGAGGAGCGCTATCACTTCGCCCTCTGAGGGTAATAGCTCCACTGTGGCAGGCGCAGCACTATGAAGTGCCTTTTGCGCTGTGGCATTAGAAGAATTCTGATATATCAGACTTTTAGTCTAATCAGACTGTCTATTACTCTGTAAATTCCTCTAGCGCCGTTCTATGTAAACAGTAGGTTTAAAGAGCACACCAAATGCTTGAAATAACTTCTTTATTAACTTCAACTTTTCTTCATATAACACTGCGCCTCCGCAGAAGATAGTCCATGTACATAACACATGTTGAAAAGATATCACAAATTGCCGGTATGCATAAGATGGTGGTTCAACTGTTCAATCTTGTTCATTCAACATAAAATGGTGGATATATTTTTCTCTTGAGTATCTGTACTCTCACTTTAAGTTATTTAAGCACATTATTGTCACGACTGTGACTGATCCAGACAGGTCTGGGAGGAGAAGGTCGCAGCGACTTGCTACTCGCGATAGCTTGTGAGTTTGCTCCGTGGTTCAGGGTATGTCATCTGGGTTTTGCCTTGTGAACCTTTTTGTCCTGACTGGGAGTTTGTAGGTATCCTTCTCATGTGAGTCCTGTCTGCCACTCCCAGCTACTATATTAGTTTCACATTCACTTGCAGTCATTGCCAGATATAGTCCTTACTTCCAGTTCTATTCTGACCTTTGAAGGAGATCGTTTGATGGTGTTGCTGTGGAGCTCTTGTCCGGCGTGGACTGTCGTGATTGGGATCGCCTTCTCTGCTCGTGACTGGATAAGTCTATCTCTGATATAGTTTGTTTGTTGCTGTCCTCCCCTGCTGTTCTCCTAGACATGAGTGATGGTGACTAGTGCTCCCATCGGCCTTTCCCCACTCTAGGCCTTTTTAGGGTGACTGAGGGTTTAGGAATCCTGCTCGCCGCACGGGTTCACACCCCGTCTAGGGTATCAGGGCAGACAGGTGCCAGCTTAGGGTTAGTCAGGGGTGGCCATACTATTCCCATCCGTAGATAAGGGTCCCCCTTCCCCTCCGTCTGGTGCGACACGACTGCTGCTGGGGTAGCGGTCGTGACAGTATTTCTGGCCTTTTAAAAAAAAAAAAAAAAGTGACATTTCCTTTTTTTTTTTTTTTTGGTTGCTGTTTTGCTTTGTATTTTTCTGTTCCACTATGGATTCGGTTACGGTTTTGGCAAAACAATTACAGGGATTATCCCTTGAAGTGGCAGGATTAAAAGCAACAGTGCTGCAGCAGCCATCCTTGGGTTCCACCGTTGCTACGGGAAACCAAGGTACTCCTGAGCCAAAAGTGGCTTTACCTGATAGGTTCTCAGGAGGGAGAGACCAATTTGTAACCTTCAGAGAAGCTTGCAAATTGTTCTTCAGGTTACGCCCTAGATCCTCCAGGGGTGAGGAACAACGGGTGGGTATTGTAATTTCTCTCCTGCAAGGAGATCCGCAGGCTTGGGCTTTCTCCCTACCATCAGACTCTCTGGCCTTACGATCAGTGGAGGAGTTTTTTGAAGCCCTGGGTCTCGTATATGATGACCCGGACAGGGTCTCACTGGCTGAGTCTAAGCTACGTAGACTTCGGCAAGAGAACCGGTCTGCTGAACTATATTGTTCCGAATTCCGTAGGTGGGCTACTGATACGTTATGGAACGACTCGGCCCTTAGGAGTCAGTTCTGCCAGGGGTTGTCTGAAAAATGAAAAGACGCGCTGGCGGTATACGAGGTCCCTGGGTCTCTGGAGGCTGCTATGTCTCTGTCCATAAGAATCGACAGACGACTCAGGGAGAGACTATTAAATTTTACGGAGGCCTCTATAGGGCAGGGATCGGTTTGTTATGATCCAGTCGAACCAATGCAAATAGGGGGCGCCACTAGACGGGTGAATCCTCCTAAGTTCCGCTGTAGGTCAGAGGTTTGTTTTTGTTGTGGGGGGAGGGGTCATTTTGTAAAGGTTTGTCCCTCAGAACCCAAGAGACCACAAACAAAGGAGCCGCCGGAAAACTAGAGTCCCCAGATTGTGCGGAGGATAACAGTCTGGGCGTATTCGTTTCCTCCATACGCATGTCTCAGTTTTTGTTATCCGCTACCGTTGAGGCGGGCAATAAGACTGAGATCTGTTCCGTATTTTTGGACAGTGGGGCGGGGGTCAACTTGGTGGATTCACGGTTTGCTCAGGCTCTGGGTTTTACTCCAGAACCGATACGCAGAACTATTCCTGTTTTTGCCATCGACTCCTCCCCTCTTACTCAGAAAGAGTTAACTCAGATCATTCATAATATCCATCTGCAGGTAGGGGACCTCCATAAAGAGCATATCTCGTGTTATGTCCTGGACGGTCTTCCGGCTCCTATGGTATTGGGGCTTCCCTGGCTGGTGACTCACAATCCAGTGGTGGATTGGCAGGCCGGGGAGATTGTGGAGTGGAGTGAACATTGTAAGGACAACTGCTTGAGTAGTAGGTGCTCTACACTCTCTGTAACATCTTTACCTGCCTTTCTGTCAGATTTTATGGATGTGTTCTCTGAGAAGGGTTGTCAGGGGTTACCAACTCCTCGTCCATATAATGCCCGATTAATCTACTACCTGGGGCCAAACTACCTAAAACCCGGTTATACAATCTTTCCGGCCCGGAGAGGAAGGCTATGAAAGATTATATTTCCGAGAGTTTGGCTAAGGGACACATCAGACCCTCTTCTTCACCTGTGGCTGCAGGGTTCTTTTTCGTTAAAAAGAAAGATGGGGGCCTACGTCCTTGCCTGGATTTCCGGGAATTAAACCGGATAACTATCCGAGATCCCTATCCTCTTCCTCTCATTCCCGACCTCTTTAATCAGGTTGCTGGTGCTAAATGGTTCTCCAAAATGGATCTCAGAGGAGCCTATAACCTGGTTCGCATCAAAGAGGGGGATGAGTGGAAGACGGCTTTTAATACTCCGGAAGGGCATTATGAAAATCTGGTGATGCCATTTGGTCTTACTAATGCGCCTGCGGTATTCCAACATTTTGTCAACGATATCTTTAGTCACCTTATCGGGAGATTTGTTGTGATATATCTTGATGACATCCTGGTCTATTCCCCGGATCTGGATACACATAAGATCCATGTGAGACAAGTGCTGCAGATATTAAGGGCCAACAAATTGTTTGCTAAGTTAGAAAAATGTGTGTTCGCCGTAAAAGAACTGCCATTTCTGAGGTATGTGTTGTCAGATTCAGGTTTCCGCATGGATCCAGAGAAAGTCCGGGCGATTATAGACTGGGATCTGCCTGAGAACCTGAAGGCATTGCAACGCTTCCTGGGGTTTGCCAATTTTTATAGAAAGTTTATAAAAAACTATTCCTTGGTGGTCAAACCACTGACGGACATGACCCGAAAGGGATCCGATTTTTCCAAATGGTCACATGCAGCCAAAACTGCCTTTGCATCTCTGAAGGAGAGATTCACCTCGGCCCCTATTCTCGTACAGCCAGATGTCTCGCTTCCTTTTATTGTAGAGGTTGACGCATCAGAAGTGGGGGTGGGAGCGGTACTATCTCAGAGCCCGTCCCCTGGTGAATGGCGTCCGTGTGCTTTCTTTTCGAAGAAATTGTCTACTGCAGAAAGGAACTATGATATTGGCAACAGGGAACTTTTGGCTATTAAGTTGGCTTTTGAGGAGTGGCGTCATTTTTTGGAGGGGGCGGTTCATCCCGTCACGGTGATTACTGATCACAAAAACTTATTATATCTGGAGTCTGCTAAACGTCTCACCCCTAGACAGGCTCGGTGGTCGTTATTTTTTACTAGGTTTAATTTTGTAATAACCTATCGCCCGGGGGCAAAAAATACTAAGGCGGATGCATTGTCTCTAAGTTTTCCTGGAGGGGGTGATGTTGAGGTACCAGAGCCCATTTTGCAAAAGGGGGTGGTGGTCTCTGAATTACACTCAGGTTTAGAGGGGAGGGTGTTGGAAGCTCAGGGGGACGCCCCGGCATCCTGCCCCTCGGGTAAACTGTTTGTGCCAGAAAATTTACGACTGGAGATACTAAAAGAACACCATAACTCCACACTGGCAGGACACCCAGGTAGTAGGGCAACCTCTGAGTTAGTGTCTTGTCGGTTCTGGTGGCCTAGATGGCGCCAGGAGGTGTTGAATTTTGTGTCTGCATGTGCTACCTGTGCTCGATCTAAGGTAGATCATACTCGTCCGGCAGGGCGTCTTTTACCTCTGGCCATCCCCAACAGGCCTTGGACGCACCTGTCAATGGATTTCATTACGGATCTACCAGTATCAGCGGGGAAGACTGTTATTCTTGTAGTTGTTGACAGATTCAGTAAAATGGTGCACTTTATTGCTCTTGCCGCATTGCCTAATGCTAACACACTGGCTCAGGTTTTTATTGACCACATCGTGAAGCTTCACGGGGTCCCTTCCGATATTGTTTCGGATCGTGGTACCCAATTCGTTTCTAAATTTTGGAAAGCTTTTTGTTCTCGTTTAGGGGTTCATCTGTCGTTTTCTTCATCTTTCCATCCACAGTCCAACGGTCAGACTGAACGTACCAATGAAAACCTAGAGACATATTTGAGATGCTTTGTTTCCGAAAATCAGGAGGAATGGTCATCTTATTTACCGTTAGCCGAGTTTGCCATTAATAATCGTCGTCAAGAATCCACCGATAAGTCACCATTTTTTGGTGCGTATGGTTTCCATCCTCAGTTTTGTACGTTTAGTGAGGGGGGGCCATCTGGGATTCCCGAGGAGGAACGATTTGCGTCTTCACTTTCTTCAGTGTGGCAGAGTGTGCAAGAAAGTTTGAAGAGAATTGGTGGTAGATACAAACGTGCGGCTGATAGGAAGCGCTCTGAAGGTCCGGACCTTGGGGTGAATGACTTGGTGTGGTTGTCTACCAGAAATATCAAGTTGAAGGTTCCCTCGTGGAAATTAGGTCCGAGATTTATTGGTCCTTATAGGGTAATTAAGATCATTAACCCGGTGGCTTTTCGTCTGGAGCTACCTCAGACTCTAAGGATCCATAATGTCTTCCACAGATCTCTGCTTAAGAGATATGTAGAACCTCCTGAACCATTGCCACTACCGCCTCCACCGGTGGTTGTTGATGGCAGTCTTGAGTTTCATGTAGAAAAGATTGTTGATTCACGATATGTTCGCCGCTCTCTTCAGTACCTGGTGCACTGGAAAGGTTATGGTTCCGAAAAGAGAATGTGGGTTCCAGCATCAGAGATAAAAGCGGACAGACTCATTTGGGCTTTTCATAGTTCCCATCCGGAGAGGCCTGGTCTTGAGGGTCCAGGGGCCCCTCGTAGAAAGGGGGGTACTGTCACGACTGTGACTGATCCAGACAGGTCTGGGAGGAGAAGGTCGTAGCGACTTGCTACTCGCGATAGCTTGTGAGTTTGCTCCGTGGTTCAGGGTATGTCATCTGGGTTTTGCCTTGTGAACCTTTTTGTCCTGACTGGGAGTTTGTAGGCATTCTTCTCAGGTGAGTCCTGTCTGCCACTCCCAGCTACTATATTAGTTTCACTTTCACTTGCAGTCATTGCCAGATATAGTCCTTACTTCCAGTTCTATTCTGACCTTTGAAGGAGATCGTTTGATGGTGTTGCTGTGGAGCTCTTGTCCGGCGTGGACTGTCGTGATTGGGATCGCCTTCTCTGCTCGTGACTGGATAAGTCTATCTCTGATATAGTTTTTTTTGTTGCTGTCTTCCCCTGCTGTTCTCCTAGACATGAGTGATGGTGACTAGTGCTCCCATCGGCCTTTCCCCACTCTAGGCCTTTTTAGGGTGACTGAGGGTTTAGGAATCCTGCTCGCCGCACGGGTTCACACCCTGTCTAGGGTATCAGGGCAGACAGGTGCCAGCTTAGGGTTAGTCAGGGGTGGCCATACTATTCCCATCCGTAGATAAGGGTCCCCCTTCCTCTCCGTCTGGTGCGACACGACTGCTGCTGGGGTAGCGGTCGTGACAATTATGATCTCTCTGAGAGGTATATCTGAGGTCTAACTAATAGTTCACTTGCTGAATTTGGTTGCAATTTGCAGTATGCAGTTAGCAATAATTATTTGCAGATTGGTTGAGTATGATCTGGTATGGTTGTATGCAATTTGGATTGCAATATGGAATTTGAATTTGGATTGTGAACTTTTTAGTTTGCAATTGGTGAAAGTGTAAGTAAACACATATATAACTAGTTCAGTATACAGTTCTAATCACTATATTAACAGTAGGAACATTATATAACAGTTTTAAATACCTATTTCCCTGCTTCCATAAAACACAGCTCTTAGTGGAGTGAATGTCTGTTCAGCTTCTCTCTCTGGTGAATAATAATTTCTAGCAGCTCCTGCTAGGGAATTTCCCACACAGGCTGTGTGTGAGGCTGGCTGTGATTGGTCTAGACTCCTGCTATGTGTGAGGCTGGCTGTGATTGGTCTAGACTCCTGCCCAGCAACAACAGTTTAACTCTATGATTTCTATTGTTTCTGCTGTGTCATTGAACTTACCTCACATCATATAATGAATCTTAAAGGCATACTATCTTTTCTGCTTCTGTGAACACAATATATAACAGTTATATGACATCCAAACATGCAGCCGATACCGCACTTGCATCAATCTTGACAGGATTCGTCTCTAGGTTGAGAGATATTGTTTTCATCGCAACCACATCGTCGAATAAACAGAAAACTGGCTCTGTCTCAGGCAACACTTATTTTTAAAAAATTTAATTTATTAAATATTTAAAGTTGTCTGAGTAATTTTTTTTATTCTTTCTATGTTTCTAACTAGGCAAATGTAACAGCTTTCCAATTCACTTACTTTATCTCCAGTGGCTGGTTTCTCAGATTTTACTGAGGGTCACATGACCTGTGATGTCAGCTTCTCTCCCTGCTCTGATAATGTTCCTGCACAAGCCTGAGAGATCTGTACACAAGATCTATGCTGGCCAGTGGCCACGCTCCCCTGCACTGCTGGCTGCTGCTTATTGCTCACTCCCAGGACTCTTAACCTCTTCAGATGCAGTGTTTACTGTGTAGCTGCATGCAGTGAGGAGACAAATGCTGGGTGCAGGAGCTGAAACAGAAGTTCTGCAGAGCATTGCATCTAGGGGGAAGATCCTGTGTGTATTAGCAGTGTCATTGTACAGCTAGGACTTGTAGTTCTATACATACAACATGCTGCTGAGTCTCCAAGCAAGCAGACGTTACTCAGGACAGCTCTTGTATCCACTCCCTTAGCAGTGTCATTATACAGCTGGGACTTGTAGTCCTACACATACAACATGCTGCTGAGTCTCACAGCAGGCAGACATGTCACTCAGGACAGCACTTGTATTCACTCCCTTAGCAGTGTCATTATACAGCTGGGACTTGTAGTCCTACACATACGACATGCTGCAGAGTCTCCCAGCAGGCAGACATGTCACTCAGGGCAGCACTTGTATTCACTCCCTTAGCAGTGCAGGGGGAGGGGCCAAGATTGTTTTTATTGCAAGTAAACAAAGGGCCAGAAGAGAATCAGGGAAATGAGGAAATAGATATTTTTTGGCCTAAAACTTGCTTAGCTTAGTTATATATCGCTGACCATCAGATTTACAGTGCTATATTTTTTCTTCCATAACTCGGACAACCTCTTTAATATTAAATGGAAACAAAACTTGATTAAAATTATAAGAAACTAAATTTAAATTCGCCAAAATATTATCCCAATCTTCAATGGAAATTCCCGGACAATCAATTTGCCAAGCCTTTTGTGCCGGAGAACATGTATTATTAAAATGTGCAGAGCCGAAGTGGCCTTCTCATGCATTTGCAACGTCCACACTTTGACGTCGTGCCACTCTATGGCCTCTTCATGCTGCTGCCACCTCCACAATCTCTCGTTTTCGTGCTACTCTGTGGCCTCCTCATGCTGCTGCCACCTCTACAATCTCTCGTCGTCGTGCCACTCTGTGGCCTCCTCATGCTGCTGCCACCTTAACATACTCTCGTCGTTGTGCCACTGTGTGGCCTCCTGATGCTGCCGATACCTCCAGACTCTGTCATTGGGCCATTCTGTTGTCTCCTCATGCTGCTTCCAACTCACCACTATGTCATAAGTCCACTCTGTTCCCACCCTCCCCACTTCATGACTGGTCCACTATTTTGGCTTTCAGCCTGGCTGACATCATCATTTATTTGACCTTTCTTGTGATCTGTCAGATGGAAGGAAAAATGAGATGCAGAACAGATCCTGTCTGTGTAGCAGCTGTAAGACCTGTATGGTCCCATCAGAATTGGCTTATGATTTGGTAGCCAAAAGCAGGAGTGGGTACAAAACACAGAAGACATGCAAATATTCCATTCACGTGTCATCTCTGTTTTAGATCCACTCCTGTTTTGTTTGGCATTAGCAATACTGATGGAGTGATGGTGGATGCTCCACAGACAGGATCCTTTTTTTTGGAGGTTATTGTTCTGACAGATCAGAGGTAGGGCAAAATAATCAGTGACGTCAACACAAACTTACTGCTGACACCCTCTCCACTCCGCTTGTATAAGCGTTTAATAGAACAGGTTCTGTAGAAATCTATGTGGAATCAGCTGACGACGGTGTAAAAGGAGTGCGCTTCTTCTTGACGCTAACATTGACCTGTAAGGCTGAGTTCATACTTGAGTTATTTGTTCAGTTTTGGCCCCATGACTGGCCAAATAAGTGAAGTGTGCAGTGATTCTAAGAGCAACGCCTGTCATCTGCATGTCATACGGACTCACAGTATTATTTCACTACCAAAGCAGACTCCCTATGCGTATTACTGCAAGGCATAGTGTTGTACACCACTATAAAGGCTCTCTGCAGCCAGGAAATAGCAGTTTTTAATGTACGTGTAATTCACCGCAAATAAATTTGGATCGAACCAAATTTTTGAAAAATTCGCTCATCTCTAATAGAGATTATCAAAACCTCACAATAGCTACAGCCATATTGACTACATTTTCCTGCAGCACAACCTACTCCCACATGCCCACATGTCTTTTATTGGATCCACCCTATAATCTGACCACGCTCCTGTATTCTGTTCCATTCTAGTCCCTCTTGCCTATAAGAGGGCTTTTTTGTGGTGACTCAATGAATCCCTCCTCTTAGACTCACTATGTTTGGCAGACCTGAGGCAAATGATTTCCAACTTCCTTGTAGACCATAGCTCAGACCTCTCTTCGCCTCCATTGAGGTGGGAGACCTTGATGTGTGTGACCAGAGGACTCCTTATTAAACATGGGGCTCATTTGAAAAAGGAAGCTGCTCACCATTTGCACACCCTTTTGGCTAAGCTTTGTTCATCAGAAACCTCCCATAAGCACTCATTGATGGCTTCTACTCTTAGGGAATTAACCCAGGTTCGACATGATATTAAATCTTTACTTGATCACAAAACTAAGAGATATAAACAAATCTGCGCCAGGGCTTTTTATAAATGGGGAAATAAGTCAAGCCGTTTGCTGGTATGTGCTGTACTCGATAAGTGGGCTTCTATGTTTATACCGACCCTCGCATACCATACAGAGAAAAAAGGTAGGGTTAATGGTGCTAATCTGGGGAAAAACCAGAAAGCAACAAAGGAGCGCCACAAAGCAAAAAAAGGTTTACAGAGTTCAAATTATAATATAAATCTCATAATCCCTTTGGGGACTGGAGAAGCTACTTTTACCACCTACAGGCGACCTCGGTGGTGGAGGTGCAAGTATTGATGTATTGGGTTTATCCTTTACTTCCCTCTCCGGTAAAGTAAGTCCTTTACCATTGCTATCTTACAAATTTTATAATTGCTTTCAATTACCGTCTCTTAAAAACACACAATCTAACATAATATACCAACTTACACTTTATGATATTTATATTATAATTTGAACTCTGTAAATCTTTTGGCTTTGTGGCGCCCCCTTGTTGCTTTCTGGTTTTCCCCCGGATTAGCACCATTAACCGTACCTTTTTTCTCCTATCGCCTTTGAATCAGCAGTACACTCTTACAGTCTGGGGAGCTGCCTCACATCTCTTTTTATCCACAACTTAACACTTCCATCTCTGGGTGATCCCTTGGTGCACTCTGCGGTCTTACTAACCCTGGTACTGGTGTAAAATTGAGAATTAGCCAACATATCTTGCTTGGAGGACATGTCTGAGCTCGAGCACCGCACCAAGGTTTCTCAAGTAGCTCGGGACCTAACGCTAAACCTACCTGGGCCGTATGGGCAATACCAGGAGCCAGTGGGCGAATTACATTACAGGAGCGCAAGGTCCGACTCAAAGCAATCTCCCAGTAACCTCCAACATGTAACCATGCATACAATGGGAGGAGGCAGAGAGCTCTGAGCCCCACCCAAGACTGGCCAATAAAAATCTTTGAAAATTGAAAATTTCCACCCACACAGCTGTATGAGAGCTTGTTTTTTGTGGAACAAACTGTGGTTTTTATTGGTACCATTTTTGGGGTATGTATAACTTTTTGATCATTGTTATTCAATTTTTTGGGGGTGATTAAAAAATGGCAAATCGCAGGGAAAATATTTTTATATTTGAATAGTTCACACATTTTTTATTGTTTACTTTGAAATGTAAAATTGGGAAAGGGAGGTGATTTAATTTTTTTTATATTTTTACGATTTTCTTTATTTAAAAAAAACACAATAATTTTTAGTCCCCTTAGGGGGGCTAGAACCTGCAATCTTCTGATCACTTGTCCCATAGTCCATAATATTACAGTCTATGAGATTCTGTTGCTCTGTCTGTTGAGCTGTGCCTCATGCAGAGCTTTACAGGCAGTTTACCATCGGTTCGGAGGGCAGAGGTAGCCTCCTTCCTCTGCCTAACTCCACAGATGCTGCGATCACTATTGATTGATGCATCTGACCAGGTGCCACCATGTATGGAGCGCGAAGGCGTTATGAAGAACTTGACAGTTGCTTGTAACTTTTCCCCCTGTTGATAGGGTATCTTCTGAAAGGTGTGAATTGTCAACTTTGATTGAAATTTGAATTAAAAAACAAGAAAAAACTCAGTGGCCCACATTTACTATTGTTTTGCACCTAAATTCTGGCTTAAAGTGTGCCATAATCTGGTATATTTTTGGCACAAAATGTTGCATTTCCGGTTATTTATGAAAGGATAATCCAGTGTCTCACTCAACTACAGGATATGGCTTACAAGTAAAGGAGATGTGACTTTGTAGCAAGGTGCATGGCTCAAGATACACCAACTTGTGGTAAAATTGTGATAAATATAAACCAACCAATAGAAGTTATACAAAAGTGTCTAGACATGCATCAAAGTTATACAGCGTGCGTCACTGTGATAAAGGGGGTAATGTATTAACATGCATGTATTAACATGCAACTTTCCTTTCATTTTTTTGGAGTGTCTGTTATGGGTTGCATTTGTTTTTACAACAAATTTACAAAATACCATTTGTATACCTATGGGTGAAGTCAGGGTAAATACGGCAGCCACACTTCACACCGGCTTAAGTGAGGCACCTTTCTTTAACTATCCTCAGTGGATGACATAGTGCACTACCATCCTCTGGGCGATTAGTACATATTTTGTTGCCATTCTGTACTTGGCACTAGATTAATTGTGTTAGTCCAGAGGTGTGACCCTAATGGGCATTATGACACAGTGGTGTAATACATAACAATTTCCACTAATTACCCAATGTGATTAATTTATTACCTGGGCTTCTACCTCTGGAATTCAGGTCCCACTACATTACTGGTTCACTTGACTGGCAGACATACCATGCAAATTCAGTTGCCAAACCTATGCAGTCATAGTGAATCATACAGAGTGACCTCTCACTCAGCCTACTATATATCACGTTTTTAGGTCATGCACCCGTATATGTATTTTTAAATCAGATGACTAATAAACTTTCGTTGTTTTGAGTTTTAACGTCCCAATCAACATTTGCCATATTGATACTTAGTTCGGACGTACACCCTTTTCACCACCTATATATTTTTTCCTTTTCCTTAGTAAAGTCAGGGTAAAGTCTAACCTCATTTATTATCAAGGTTTCCCACAGTCTGTACGCCACCAGGGGACTGGAGTACACTTGCTACTTTTTTAGGTGACTTGCGACTTTTTGGTGAAAAAGTTGCAATGATATATCTGGCTAATAATGAAGCCCCACCCACTAAACATCTGTCTAACCCTTAGCAAATGCATTTTGCAGAGAATGACGCAAACCCTGAAATGGTGAAAATGTATAATAAATTTGGCACAAATGCCTACTTCGTCAACAAAGCAGCCAAAATCACTGTTTTCTGGGCCAGAGCACTTGATGCACTAACTCTTAAGTTTAGGCTGTCTATATTTGATGCAGGGTTAGTAAATCTGCCCCAGTCTTCCCTTCCCATGTGCCTTCTGTTCATGATCCATTCTTGCTTTGGCTTCACAAATGGCATAAATAACCTGAATGTACAGTCGTGGCCAAAAGTTTTGAGAATGACATAAATATTGGAAATTGGAAAAGTTGCTGCTTAAGTTTTTATAATAGCAATTTGCATATACTCCAGAATGTTATGAAGAGTGATCAGATGAATTGCATAGTCCTTCTTTGCCATGAAAATTTACTTAATCCCAAAAAAACCTTTCCACTGCATTTTATTGCTGTCATTAAAGGACCTGCTGAGATCATTTCAGTAATCGTCTTGTTAACTCAGGTGAGAATGTTGACGAGCACAAGGCTGGAGATCATTATGTCAGGCTGATTGGGTTAAAATGGCAGACTTGACATGTTAAAAGAAGGGTGATGCTTGAAATCATTGTTCTTCCATTGTTAACCATAGTGAGCTGCAAAGAAACGCATGCAGCCATCATTGCGTTGCATAAAAATGGCTTCACAGGCAAGGATATTGTGGCTACTAAGATTACACCTCAATCAACAATTTATAGGATCATCAAGAACTTCAAGGAAAGAGGTTCAATTCTTGTTAAGAAGGCTTCAGGGCGTCCAAGAAAGTCCAGCAAGCGCCAGGATCGCCTCCTAAAGAGGATTCAGCTGCGGGATCGGAGTGCCACCAGTGCAGAGCTTGCTCAGGAATGGCAGCAGTCAGGTGTGAGCGCATCTGCACACACAGTGAGGCGAAGACTTTTGGAAGATGGCCTGGTGTCAAGAAGGGCAGCAAAGAAGCCACTTCTCTCCAAAAAAAAACATCAGGGACAGATTGATCTTCTGCAGAAATTATGGTGAATGGACTGCTGAGGACTGGGGCAAAGTCATATTCTCCGATGAAGCCTCTTTCCGATTGTTTGGGGCATCTGGAAAAAGGCTTGTCCGGAGAACAAAAAGGTGAGCGCTACCATCAGTCCTGTGTCATGTCAACAGTAAAGCATCCTGAGACCATTCATGTGTGGGGTTGCTTCTCATGCAAGGGAGTGGGCTCACTCACAATTTTGCCCAAAAACACAGCCATGAATAAAGAATGGTACCAAAACACCCTCCAACAGCAACTTCTTCCAACAATCCATCAACAGTTTGGTAAAGAACAATGCATTTTCCAGCACGATGGAGCACCGTGCCATAAGGCAAAAGTGATAACTAAGTGGCTCGGGGACCAAAACGTTGACATTTTGGGTCCATGGCCTGGAAACTCCCCAGATCTTAATCCCATTGAGAACTTGTGGTCAATCCTCAAGAGGCGGGTGGACAAACAAAAACCCACTAATTCTGACAAACTCCAAGAAGTGATTATGAAAGAATGGGTTGCTATCAGTCAGGAATTGGCCCAGAAGTTGATTGAGTGCATGCCCAGTCGAATTGCAGAGGTCCTGAAAAAGAAGGGCCAACACTGCAAATACTGACTCTTTGCATAAATGTCATGTAATTGTCGATAAAAGCCTTTGAAACGTATGAAGTGCGTGTAATTATATTTCACTACATCACAGAAACAACTGAAACAAAGATCTAAAAGCAGTTTAGCAGCAAACTTTGTGAAAACTAATGTTTGTGTCATTCTCAAAACTTTTGGCCACGACTGTAGAAACCCAGTCTTAGTGGGTTTAAGGAAGAACAAGCAGGACGGGATGACGTAGGACGTAGTGTGTCGCACTCTCCCCTCCTCCTGTGGCTCGGCTGCCTCGCTCCTCGCGGCATCTCTGCTGCCTCTCCTGTTCCCCTCGGGTCAGATGGCCTCTGCCGCGGTCTTGGTCCCCAGTCTCTCCGTGCCTGCCTGGCAGTGCTTCCGGGTCTCTGCTTCTCCCCGGATTTCCTCGTCTGGACCGTGGGCTTCGTCCTCGTTGCCTGCCTCTGCCTGCCTCTGTCTGCTTCTGCCCTCTGCCTCCTCGGCTGGCAGTGTCCGGCTGTGGCGTGGTCGGCTGACTGGGTTGGGGGGCTTCTGTTGCGGCCGTGGTCCTCGGTCTCTCTGTGCCTGCCCGCCGGCGTTTCCTGGTCCCCTCGTGCCCGCCGATGCCTGCCGGTTTCTGTGAACAGTACTCCTTTCCCTTTGGACATCTCCTGAAGAGTCTTGTGTGCCCTGGGTGTTTCACGGGGGCCATCGGAACCTGGTCGGCTGCTTCCTCTGGTGATCTCTTCCAGCCATTCCACTGGCGGGGAGGTGCCGAGCAGGGGGGAGTGTGGGAGGGATGGTCATAGGTGAGAGATCTGCTGCAATATGTGGTGGATTACTTGTATGGGGGGGGGGTTGGGATTGGGCTGGGATGCGTCCCCTTTTTTTTTTTTTATATATCTAACTGTCTTCCATAATGTCAATTAGAATTCTTACCTGGAACGTACGGGGTCTGGGGGACAGAAGAAAGAGACAAGCGTTTTTTTATCTGATGAGGATACACCTCCCAGCAATTGTATGTTTGCTAGAAACACACCTTACTGGGGAGACCTCCAGGATGGTCACCAGGGCATGGGCTACGCACACTTACCATTCCACCTTCTCTAGCTATTCTAGGGGAGTGACTGTTTTCATACATAGAACGATTGATTTCGTGTGCGAGGCATCCTCTGTTGACCAGCAAGGGAGATTTGTCTTCCTATATTGCAGGCTGGTGGGGAAGATATGTATTCTAGCCTTTGTCTATATCCCACCTCCATTATCTTTCTCAGTCCTCCACTCTCTGTTAACATTTATGGATAAATGGCCTGAATGTCCAACACTGATTATTGGAGATTTCAACTGTGTTATTAACCCTGTTTTGGATAGGGTCTCTACGGGTGTTAAGGGAGAAACTCCTGTTCAGGGGTCCCCCTTGGCACGCTTTTGCTCTGAGGCCGGGTTTGAGGATGTTTGGGGATGTTTGGGGATGTTTGGGGATGTTTGGGGACGTTTGGGGACGTTTGGGTCATGGGAAAAGGGTTTTTTCATGTATCAGTAAATCAGGTAGATCTATGTCCAGAATAGATCTTGCCCTGATGAATAGAAAATATGTGAGATATGTAAATGAATGAAGTACGAGACAAGGTCATTCTCGGACCATCTACCCCTATCCCTTGAACTTTGTCTGACCCACGATAAAAATATAGAGAGGCCCCCATTTAGATTAAACCCCTATTGGTTATCAGTAATAAAGAGCCATTAAACAATACAAAACGGAATTAACCGATTTTGGGATACTAATTATGGCTCAACAAAAACCCAGGTGGTATGGGATACCTTTAAGGCCTATATGAGGGGAATATTGGTCAGCAACATTGCGAACCTGAGAAAGGAGTATGGGAAAAAGGAGAAAAATTTTGAACAACTAGCGTCCTCATCTACACAATCCTTTTATATAAATAATACAGAGGAAAATAGGGAAATTATGCAGAAGACTACAGTCGTGGCCAAAAGTTTTGAGAATTACATAAATATTGGAAATTGGAAAAGTTGCTGCTTAAGTTTTTATAATAGCAATTTGCATATACTCCAGAATGTTATGAAGAGTGATCAGATGAATTGCATAGTCCTTCTTTGCCATGAAAATTAGCTTAATCCCCAAAAAACCTTTCCACTGCATTTCATTGCTGTCATTAAAGGACCTGCTGAGATCATTTCAGTAATCGTCTTGTTAACTCAGGTGAGAATGTTGACGAGCACAAGGCTGGAGATCATTATGTCAGGCTGATTGGGTTAAAATGGAGACTTGACCTGTTAAAAGGAGGGTGATGCTTGAAATCATTGTTCTTCCATTGTTAACCATGGTGACCTGCAAAGAAACGCGTGCAGCCATCATTGCGTTGCATAAAAATGGCTTCACAGGCAAGGATATTGTGGCTACTAAGATTGCACCTCAATCAACAATTTATAGGATCATCAAGAACTTCGAGGAAAGAGGTTCAATTCTTGTTAAGAAGGCTTCAGGGTGTCCAAGAAAGTCCAGCAAGCGCCAGGATCGTCTCCTAAAGAGGATTCAGCTGCGGGATCGGAGTGCCACCAGTGCAGAGCTTGCTCAGGAATGGCAGCAGGCAGGTGTGAGCGCATCTGCACGCACAGTGAGGCCAAGACTTTTGGAAGATGGCCTGGTGCCAAGAAGGCCAACAAAGAAGCCACTTCTCTCCAAAAAAAACATCAGGGACAGATTGATCTTCTGCAGAAAGTATGGTGAATGGACTGCTGAGGACGGGGGCAAAGTCATATTCTCCGATGAAGCCTCTTTCCAGTTGTTTGGGGCATCTGGAAAAAGGCTTGTCCGGAGAAGAAAAGGTGAGCGCTACCATCAGTCCTGTGTCATGCCAACAGTAAAGCATCCTGAGACCATTCATGTGTGGGGTTGCTTCTCATCCAAGGGAGTGGGCTCACTCACAATTTTGCCCAAAAACACAGCCATGAATAAAGAATGGCACCAAAACACCCTCCAACAGCAACTTCTTCCAACAATCCAACTACAGTTTGGTGAAGAACAATGCATTTTCCAGCACGATGGAGCACCGTGCCATAAGGCAAAAGTGATAACTAAGTGGCTCGGGGAACAAAACGTTGACATTTTGGGTCCATGGCCTGGAAACTCCCCAGATCTTAATCCCATTGAGAACTTGTGGTCAATCCTCAAGAGGCGGGTGGACAAACAAAAACCCACTAATTCTGACAAACTCCAAGAAGTGATTATGAAAGAATGGGTTGCTATCAGTCAGGAATTGGCCCAGAAGTTGATTGAGAGCATGCCCAGTCGGATTGCAGAGGTCCTGAAAAAGAAGGGCCAACACTGCAAATACTGACTCTTTGCATAAATGTCATGTAATTGTCGATAAAAGCCTTTGAAACGTATGAAGTGCGTGTAATTATATTTCACAACATCACAGAAACAACTGAAACAAAGATCTAAAAGCAGTTTAGCAGCAAACTTTGTGAAAACTAATATTTGTGTCATTCTCAAAACTTTTGGCCACGACTGTACACAAGCATACTCCAACTTCTTGTTGGAGAAGGCCCAACAGAGTCTATTCTTTAAAGGCCAAAAATATTTTACAGAGTCTGGGCGACCTGGGAAACTTCTATCTAGAGTGATCTCGAGCCAGAAATCCAAAAAATATATAGATAATATCCGATTGGCTAATGGTAGGATGATTAGTGGACAAAATTCCATAGAGAAAGCTTTTCTGGACTACATTTTACATCTTTATAAAGCTAATTGTAAGATTACGGATGAAATGATGGATTCCTACCTCAATGGTATTGCTTTTCCAACTATTACCTTGGCTCAAAAGAAAGCACTTGAGGTGGAATTCTCCATTCAGGAACTTGAAGGGGCAATTAAATCATGCTCGGGCAACTCCACCCCCGGTTCAGACGGACTCCCATATGAATTTTATAGTAAATATAAGGAGATATTCTCCCTAGATTGTTGGGGGTCTTTGCTGAATTGGTGGATGATGGGAATCTGCCGGATTCAATGATGGAAGCCGTAATAACATTAATTCCAAAAAAAGGCAAGGATCCCACAGATTTGGAATCTTATAGACCGATTTCACTGCTAAATGCAGACGTAAAGCTCCTGGCAAGGATCTTGGCCACAAGGCTCTCCAGGGTCATTCCCTACATTATCCATCCGGACCAGAATGGGTTCATCCAAAATAAGGGCACTCTTCACAATCTTTATTGGCTTTTTGCCAATATACAGGCCCCTGGGGGAACCTACCGCTCCATCCTTTCACTGGATGCCTGTAAGGCCTTTGACAGGATGGAGTGGCGATTCCTGTGTAGGGTTCTGGCCAGGATGGGCTTTGGGGAGAAATGTATAAATATCCTTAAACTACTGTATAGATCCCCTACGTCGAAGTTGAGTCTCAATGGGAGCTTGACTACTAGCTTTGATCTAAATAGAGGAACTCGCCAGGGCTGTCCACTATCCCCATTGTTATTTGACATTTACATTGAGCCCTTAGCTTTGGCCATTAGGCAGGACGATCAAATTAAAGGATTTGGCACATTAGGAGTGGAAGATCGTATTTCCCTATATGCGGACGATGTCCTCTTTTTTATAGATCATATGGAAATAACTCTCCCAAGAATTATCCGATTGGTTAAATTGTTTGGTGAGGTATCCGATCTACATATAAACTGGTCGAAGACCAGTTTGATGCCAATAGACCCGGTACCCCAAAAGGAGGGTTTGATAACCCAGCTGGATGTTGCTGACACCTTTCAATACTTGGGTATGATGATATCGCCCAAGGTGATGATATCGCCAAAATTTTGTACAACTCAATCTGATCCCATTGATAACGAAAATTAGGGCAAAAATAGGGATTTGGTTGAAACTCCCCCTATCTAGAGCTGACCGAGTCTCATTGGTTAAGATAGTCATTCTACCGCAATTCCTGTATGTTCTCAGGAATACACCTATTTGGATAGAAGACAAATATTTTAAATTTATGGAAAGAATAATTAATGATCTAGTTTGGGGAAGAAAACGAGTGAGGCTCAAATTGGAATATCTATATAAATCACTAGAGTATGGGGGTCTAAATCTCCCCTACTTCAAAGGTTACTTTATTGCTGCTCAGTTATGGATGTGCTATGAATGGCATAACAGTGCACTTTTAGGGAGCTTAGTAGGGAGTTCTTCATATAATAACATATTTACTCTTTTGGAATCTGGACAACTGACTAATCGAGACCGGGACTACAAAGAGACTACAAAATTACTTGCTAAAGTGTGGGTTACTATTAGAAGATGGTTGGGGGTAAAGGGATCACTTATATTCACGCCTCTTTGGCATAATGTTCACTTACAGATTTTAGATGGTATAGCAATGGATCAATTTTGGCAAAAGAATGGGATTCTTTATATCACACAAATAGTTAAGAATAGAGAGATTAAGTCGTTCCTGGATCTATCACATAATGTAGAAAACCTTTCTTGGTTTAGGTATCTTCAGTTGCGGTCGGCACTATTTAGTTTGGATAATAAATCACTATTGGACATAGATAACTCCTGTCTTTTAAATGAATGGATAGGGACTACACCTTTA
Source organism: Bufo bufo (assembly GCF_905171765.1). Lineage (NCBI taxonomy): Eukaryota > Metazoa > Chordata > Amphibia > Anura > Bufonidae > Bufo > Bufo bufo. The sequence goes on from NC_053389.1 coordinate 340,672,662, forward strand.
AGAATGAAGATCACAAATATATATTACTTTTTAAGGCACGATTTTGTGAGACACAATCGCCAGGACAAAGGGCCTGGGAGTTGGATTGTCCAAATATACAATTAGAAGGGTGGGGAATATTTTTATTAATTTAGGTTTATTATCTCATAATTTTAACCATATTTTAGTACAGTTCAATATCTATCATAGACTATATGTTACCCCTATATGGCTAAATAAATGTGGGTTAAAAGATACCTCCAAGTGCCCTAGATGTGATACCTTAGGTGCAGATTACTTGCACATGATCTGGGCCTGCCCAGAACTTAGAGAATACTGGAATGGTATCAACAATTTTCTTATTCATAAACTAAAAATACAGATCCCTTTTGAGCCACAATTGTTCTTGCTGAATGACCTCTCCACAATAAGTAGCCATAAATACCAAAAGATCCTATTAGGTAGAATACTATTACTGGCCAGACTCTTCTTGATCAGCCGAAGTTGGTTCGCTCGCCATACTCCAGAGTTAAACTCCTGGATAAACCTAGTTAATAAGGTAAAAAATTACGAACGGATCCTTTATAGGCAGAGAGACACGGAGAAATGGATTAGGATATGGGACGGTTGGAAGATTTGATCTGATTGTACTTTTTATTTATTTATTTTTTCCCTTTCTTTTTTCCCTTTCTTTTTTCCCTCTCCTCCTTTCTCCTTCTCCTCTCTTTCTCTGAGGGGGAGGGGGGAGGGCAGACGCATCACAGGGCTGGGGGGGTGGGGGGGAGATAGGGGTTGGGTAAAAAAAAAATTAAAAAAATTATCACTTGAATCCTTTTTCCATGTGAATTTGTTTTATATATCATTAAAGTTGCTAAATAAAAATAAAAAAAATTACATTTAATAACTGGGGATTTAAAAATAAAATTAGACCCCCCCCCCCCCCCAAAAAAAAAGAAGAACAAGCAGAACTGTAACACAGAACTATCAACTTATTTCCATGTTTGTAGAAGAGGTAAAAGAACTGCACAGTGTAGAACAGATGCAGCAAGTTAGTATTTCATGAATTTATTTTCAAAAACATGGCAGGAGATTTGTCAGGTCCTTATAAACATGTGGTGAAATAACATAGAATTAATACTCATACCTTTTCTCCCCAGCTTCTTCCGAAGCTGCACTCTGGTCCTCTCTGCTGCTGATGCCATACCTGTGTGTACACAATGTCACTGCTGCAGCCAAACACTGGCCATAGCAGTACACAGGACACCACTGCTGATACCAGTCATTGGCTGCAGTGGTGACCGGTGTGCATGTACAGTGTTCATTTTAGGACATGGTCAGATATCATAGTCAAGTATCAAAATAATGCCAATGTGACACCTGACCCTGACACCTGACTCTGACACCTGGGACATCACAGCTGCAGACAAGAAGACGAACAGCAGCAAGAGGACCAAAGCAGAGAGTGTGAAAAACCAGATGAGAAAATGGAGAGCATACATTCTTCTGCTATTTTACATGTTTTTATTTAACTTAGACAACCTCTTTAATTGTCTTAATGTTGGGAATCCATTTGTATAACATCTACTGTATATCACCCGTATGAAAAAGCATGCCATCTTTCCACCAGCAGCTATGCAAAGTTCTGCTTATCTTATCATGTTCAGGAACATCTTCTGTAATACCACGCATTCCATTCTTAAAATTAATTTCAATTTGCTGTTACAGTTCAGACACTGTGGATTAGTGTCATAAACTCTACCCTTCACATAACCCCACAGATAAAAATTGCACACCATTAGGTCACTATAGAAGAGGCAATAGAAAAGTACAGAGTTACCAGTGATCAGAATTGATGTCAAGTCAGATAGTCATGGACAGGTCAGACATTGATAGGGTGCATGTAGAGAGGCAGAGGCTGTGGTAGGTGGATAAGAGGTAGGCTGAGAAGCCTGTCTCTGTATGCTACACATAGCGGTCTCCAGCGTTAAATTTATACTGAAGACAGGTTTTCCTTAGCTACATGCAGGTTTCTGGTACAAATAAACAGATTTCTTAATATAGTATAACACAAACATGCTTAAAATCACTGTCCGTACGCAATTCTAAATATAAACTGAATGACAGTTACACTTTGCAGCTTTCTAGATACTCTATTGGGGAAGCAGAGGGCTTAATTGGAAAACTGATTTATTTGTATTCTGTCAATTAACACTTCTCCAGAGGCGAGACCTGCACCTACTAGACATTTATGGCATATCCTACAGATGGAAATACCCAGGGGTGCACCTAGCCTTTCTGCTGCATGAGGCGAAAAAAGAAACGCCCCTCCCCATGCCAATTTCTTAACCTAACCCCTTTGCCACAATGAAAGCGCTCATTGCCCATGGCCCTTCCACTGCCCACCTCTTGCCCCAACCTGGTGCTGCCTGAGGCTTTCGCCTCACTTGGCCTCATTGGTGGTGCACCCCTGGGAATACCCCTTTAGAAATACCAGAACTCTGACAGAGCCTTACTGTGTTTTCTAGCTACTGCTTTGATGGCAGCTACCAGCCAGTCCATGAGCAGCTCTGCTTGTAAGAAAAAAAATCTGTATTGGGGTAGAATGTAAACGGAACAAGAAATAATTGCAGTTTAGCAAGTTTCTACTTGCTGAACATCTACTTTTGGTTTCATTTCCTTGTTTGAGCCTGAGAGAGCCACTCCCAGTGAGTTCACATCTTATTCTCATCTGCAAGTGCTTGTTAGCAGAAGGATTAGAGGTACGTTTCTTTGGATTACCTTTTGTCAGTATGATTACAGATTATGTATGTATGTCATGCCTTTACGTTAATGATGATTCTTCACTGTACAATGATGATGCTTCATTTATTAATGCTAATTGTGTATAAATCTGTGTAAGTGTATGCTGTGAGGAATAGTCAATATGCCCTTCTACTTATTTGGTTTGCAGTACAAAATAATTGTTGAATTTAAAGGGGTATTCTCATTTTAGCCATTTATGTCATATCCACAGGATATACCATAAATATTTTATAGATGTAGGTTCCACCTCTCATTCCCTGACCTCACCCTGCCTGCCAAGGCACCCTACATCTGAATGATAGGTGGCTGTGATTACAGAAACAAGTTGAGCTAGCTGTGTCCTAGTAGGGAATGGGAGGTATGGAAATAGCATAGCACAGTGAGCTCAGCTATTTCCCTAATCCTTACCATCTCACAATTTAATCACAGCCTGGATGTGGCAGCTAGCAGCCAATGGACAAGGTCAAGGGCCTCTGTTCTGGGGATAGGTGCAGGTGGGACCCCCATCTATAAAACATGTTATATCCTGTGATCTGTAACATTCAATTTCTCAATATTATAAACAACGTGAATAGATATTTTAAAAAGAGGAAGTGTTTTTTTTCTTCCACTGCACAGCATACATACGAACTCCTGCAGTTTTTTTGAGCCAAAGAAGGCTGCTGTGATATTCATGTTCTTGGAAACCAATCAAATACATTGTATCTGTACAATCTTGGCCATATAGATTTTGCAGATGTGTTCCCTAGAGACAGCGGTACAGCTGCTTTACATACTGAGTTTTACAATCAGGAAAATGCTTTAAATGATACTATTTTTCTTTTTTCCTTTTCTTTTTTCTTTTAAATTTGACATTTGCTTGGCATTTATTACATTGTTGATTTACTTATCTGTATGACAATTCTAGAAATTGCTAAAGCAAAGTTTGGAAGAAGGATGTACATTTAAGTTACCAGCTGCAGATATATGAAGCAACTAATGTATTATTGTAAAATAATTAGTGATTGTTATTCAGAAGCCTAGCGAAATGGAACATATGTTGAGAGAAAAATAGACATCAGAAGGTGGTGGTATCTTTCATCACTCTGGTACTGTATTTTAACACAGTGAAAGAAAGTGGTATTAAAGCAAAACCATGAACAGGATACTGAAAGACACGGAAACCTAGTGAAAATACATTAGTCTCTGCCTTGTGATCCCACTGATCTTTAGAATGGTGGAGGCTGGAGCCATAGCAATTCTTCAATCATTGCAACCATTTGTCCTCTGACTTGTTCTTGAAAATCTCCTTTTTACAGCAATTAGTCTACATGCACCTTACTATTGAGTGAATTAAAAAAATATACAAGGAAACGTAGGTCAATTTAGTAATCCTAAACCACTAGTTCGGCAGCATAAACTTAGACTTCACAGTCTGAAAATGTGACACATCATATTCTTTCAAAGTGTCCCACTAGTATATGTGGGCACTGCAAAAGCTTGTTATGTCATATGTTATATCATCCTGTATTTCATTCTTATGTGGAATCGCTGTTACCAGGCTGTTAGGTACATTACGCACATTCCACCACTAGATGGGGGCAGCACCGCAGTATATATACTGCAGTTCAGGCCTAGTGACCAGGGGGGAGTTAGAATTTGGAGGAAGGAGGAGATAGAGTGAGGAGCAAGGGGGAAGGAGAGGACCCCTCTCCTCTCAGCTCTCTCTTGGGCTCCACGGCCCAGAGGAGCCAATTCATGGTCTCAGTGTCAAGCCAGGAAAATAGGCAGAGGTGAAGTCTGTGTTCTACCGTCTACTCTTTCGGAGTGTCAAGTGGATTTTACTTAGTTTATTGTGGAAAGACAAAGGAAGGACAACAGCCATTATTCTAGGCTTTAGGCGGCTTTGTAATAAGGTGAAGGTTTATTAGCTTCTGACAGCCTCACTATTACTTCAAGGACAGATAGGACATCTGTTACATCACTTGTGTGTAGAAGACAAAGACTTGAACTACTTTTACTGAGACTGAAGCAAGGCAAAGAGCTGAATATCAGTGAGCACACAACTTCCTACTATAGCCTGAGACATAACCACATGTACAGCCTGTTACTGGGATTTGCCACATCCAACCTGCATGTTCATAAGAGACTGTTTTATAACTGGATGTAAACTGCTGTCAAGATCCTGGTTACAGTAAAGTTCTTAGTTAGATTCAACCCTGCCTCATTCTTCTATCTCCATACTACAACCGCTCTCATAATTTTGCACCACCAAGGTGCTGGCGTCACAACATTACCTAAGTCAGGGGCCCAGCCACACAAGCACTCAGAAACCTAATTACCATCAAGGACACCTCAATCACCACCTGAAATAGAGTGTGCCCCGGAGAATTTAGTGCTGTTCTCCTCTTCACTGCACTGCTGGCCCAGGGAGGCATCTGCTAACCGTGAGTAACCGATGAACTGTTGTACCCTTCGGCCCACCGTGAACCTCACGTGTTCTCCCCTGGGGACCGGCACGTTGCATGTGTCTAATTCTGGTCGGTGGGATGCAGCATTTTACTTTTATGTTATGATCAGAAGTAATACTCTTAATGTTTTATTTTTTACTGTCTATTAGTTTGTTTGGGGCAGCCGCTATACAATTGTGTCATAGTTGATCCATTAGTGTGGGTCAGCTGATTTCTCTACTGCAGATTTGAATTATTTCAAGTAGTTCCTGATTGGTTAGCCTTTCTTTAAATATTCGTGGCTTCAGCAGTGGGCTTCTATAGTGTAAACTATGTGCATTTAAGTCCAATAATCCTTGTGTAAAAACTGGAATACCTTTTTAAATGTGAAAAAAATGTCCCAATGATCTGTAATATGATATAAGTAGCAATGTTACATTATTTGTGCCTGCCTTTGTGTAAAAATTACATCTCATTTTTATATATTTTTATATATCTTAGATGGCACACACAGTAATGAATAACTCTGAAAGAAGCTCCATTATTCCACAACCAAGAGGAAATCGTGCTGTTAAAGCTGCCTATTTCTTTATTCTCGTATGTGCTCTACTTCTCTACCTACTTGGAATTGGAAATTTCAAAAGGAGTCAAATTGCCTTTGCGATAGCATTTCATTGTGTAATTGCACAAAGTTGGCACTTTATGGTCAGCCTATGTGAGTTTACTGAAGAACTTGCTCATGTTCACAGCAGGTAACTTAACAAAATGTAGACTGTAGTAATGTCACGTCAGGTAGGGAACAGTGCAAACCTGACCTCCACCCTCACCACTGTCCCTACCTACTTGGACGATCCGCCCTAAACGGCTGCCCCAACTGGGCAACAGTCCCTGACCTGACTAATTGTGTAGGACCTACTTTGGGGAGATAAAAGGGGTTAGGCCAATCAAAACCAGAAAGTACCTTCAGTACCAAGGAAGAAACAAACGCAGAGTAATATACCAAGCAGGGTCAAAACCAGGAGGTAACGTCAGGACCAGAATCAGCAGTCAGAGGCAAAGTCACGAACAGGCAGGTCAGAAGTCTGGGAATCAACATAAACCCAAATTAAGTGTGTGAGGCAAGAAGACCAATCACAGGCAACTGTGTCTCGCTGACAGGAAGCACATGATAGGCTGATCAGCCCCACTGTCAACTAGGCTGGTTGCCATGGGGTATGACCACACGGTGCAGTCATGTTCCAGTCGGGCCGCGGCCAGCTGCGGTCAAGCAATTAGGCCGCAGCTGCCTGATATTTAACTAATGAAGACCACATAGGCAGTCTGAATTTATAATGGCTACATGGTTTTGAAGGTGCCATGCAGCCATTAAGAATTCAGACCGCCTGTACAGTGCAGGCTTCATTAGTTAAATACCAGGCAGCTGCAGTTGGCCACGACCTGACCAGATCACGACTGTGCTGTTTGGTTATACCCTTAGAGAGGATGGACTAGCCACAGGAGCACAGGCTCTGTTCATATTTAACCTATGGCTTCTGTTATTGCTAGAATCCACAATGCTGTACCTGTGCACCCCTTTGTCTTGTAATAATGTCCATCGGGGTTTTGTTATGGATGAGAACAGAGCTTGTGACACATATGTGAAAATGTACTATATTGCCAAAAGTATTTGGACACCAAACCAATATGAGCTTTTTAAACATCCCATTCCAGAACAATTTATGTTAAAATGGAGATGGTTCCATTTGTGCATGTATAACAGCCTCATCTCTTATGGGAAGATTTTGAAGTGTGTGTGGGAAAATGTGCCGATTTAGCCAAAGAGCATTTATGAGGTCAAGCACTGATGTTGGTTTACAAAGTCTGGCTTAACATCGAAGTTCTACTTCATCTCAAAAGTTCTTCTGCTGATGTCACTTCAAGAGTTAGTATGGAACTCTGAGTGCTGCAACAGAGCTTGGGCACTTTGACTCAATTATTAAGAAGGTCTGCATAATTTTGGCAATATACAGTAGTGTAGTGTTACTATTTAATTATACAGTAAGTGATTTGCAATATCTTTAGCTTAATGTGTGCTTTTTTGTCTTTTGGCTCTGTGGCCAGATATTACATTGTAGGTAGAGATGAGTGAAGTTTTGAAAAATTCTATTCAGCTGATTCGTCGAACTTCCACAATAAATTTGATTAGTTTTGAATTAATTTGTCACAAATCGCGATAAATCAAGTATACCTAGGCCACTCTGCCTAATCACATCCATCCCACTGGTGGCTTAATCTCAGTGTGAAGGCTTGGAACTTAAACTGCAGGGAGAGTGTATCGCCAAGTGCATTACGTTCTAGTGCACCCACATTCATAGTTAATCCTTTCTGTAGGTACTGTGCCATCAGTATTACAGGCAGGTGTAATTTATCGCCGTCTACATCACTGTGCACCAAGAGCACCAAGATTCATAGCTAATCCCTTCTGTTAAACAAATAGAAAAGCATACAGCACCCTTCAGTAAAGCAAAAAAAACATGTGTGCCCCTGCCCAAATGACTCCTTAGTGGAAAAAAATAAAGAAATGGTGGTAGCGCCAATAAAGTAGTGTAAAAAAAATCTTTTAAATGCATGTTGTGGCAATCCAAACACATGCTTTTTAATCCCTTTTGTAGATTTACTTTGCATCAGTATTACAGGTCAATTTTAGCGTCAAGTCTCATTTATCATCATGGACTTAACTGTGCAGTGCCCCAAGATTCAAGTAGTGGCCCCATGACAGAGTGGGGAGGTTGGCAGCAGCAGCAGTAACATTGACAATATTGCCCCCATGACAGAGTACGGAGGGTGGCAGCAGTACAGTGACAGTAGTGGCCCCATAACACAGTGGGGAGGGTGGCAGTAGCAGCAGTGGCAGTAACAGTGATAATAGTTGCCCCACAACAGAGTGGGGAGGGGAATAGCAGCAGTGGCAGTAAGGCGGTGCTCACATCTCTGTTTATTTATACGTTCTGATCCGTCAGAAGAACAGAAACTAAAGGAAAAAAATAATCCTGTATTTTGAGCATCCATAAAGTCTCTTTCAGTATTTGGTCAGTATTTTGCATCAGTATTTGATCAGTAATTGTGGGCCAAAACCAGGAGTGGGTCCAAAACAAAGATAAAATGTAATAGAAATATTTGCACTTCTTCTTTGTTTTGGACCCACTCCTGATTTTGACTTACAAATACTGATGCAAAATACTGACTGTGTGATGGAGGCCTTAGGCTCAGTTTGCATCTGTTTTGGCCATTTACATTTGAATTTAGTTTTTTTAACAAAGAAAAAAAAGTCCAGCATGCAGCACTTTAATGGCCTCTTTCACATGGTCAGTGTTTTGCATCAGTATTTGATCAGTATTTGGAAGCCAAAAACAGGAGTGGGTCTAAAACAGAGATAATATGTCATGGAAATATTTGCATCTGTTTTGTGTTTTGGATCCACTCCTGCCTTTGGCTTACAAATACTGACTGATGCTCAAAATACAGGAGCCTTTTTTTCTCCTGTTCTTCTGATAGATGAGAAGAATGAAAAAATAAACAGTGATGTCAACATGGACAAAAAGGGACAATAGTGGGGATGGGGGCCAACTGCAGTGGCAGTAACAGGGACTATAATAGCCCCATAACAGAGTGGAGATGGGGGCCAACAGCAGTGGCAGTAACAGGGACAACATGGCCCCATAAAAGAATTGGGGTGGGCGCCAATAGCAGTGGCAGAAACAGGGACAATAGTGGCCCTTTGACAGAGTGTGGGGGTGGCAGCAGCAGTGGTAGTAACAGAGACAGGAGTGGCCCCATGACAGAGTGCGGAGGGGGGACAACAGCAATGGCATACAGCACAAGATGATAGCATAGTAGCAGAACCCAACAACAGTAGTGTGATATCAAGGCCCAGTAGGATGCATATAATTTTACAAATTTAACATGTGCATATCAGTTGGCCAAGAAGCCCCAGTGTAGAAATGGTAGTAGAGGCAGCAGGCGGGTGGCATCAAGCGAGTAGCAGCATCAGAATGGTGGCAGCAGCACATGGCCAGAAGTAACAGCCCAGAATATTCTGGTGTGGCAGCACACTAAAGTATGATCATTAGTGGCAGAATAATCTATTCTGTTGCGTCAGGCACCAGTGTCTTGAAATCTTGGTTGATCCACACTTGATTCATCTTTACAAAGGTTACTCTCTCAGCATTTTGGGAGGAAAGGCGAGTTCTCTTAGGCTAACTATGCCCCTCACCGGCCGGGCAGGAAAGCATGCCCATGGCAAACTCGGCCAGTGACAGAGTGGAGTCCAAATATGCCACCACCTGCTGGTTGAGGTTCTGTTGCATGTCCTGCTGCTGCTGGGTGGTTTCTTCAATAGGTGGCTGAAGAAAACTGCTCATCAGAGACTCCAGATTAAAGTTGCTACATATACCCGTCAAGACAGTGGAGCATGAGCGCAGAGGGTCCCCCAGTTAGACCTTCCTGAGGACAAGCAATGGCACACGTAGGTAACGACCGACCAACTATACAGCATGTCTATAGTACTATTTTTGCATCCCTCTCAGAAAGTCTAAAAAATGTCCCTAATTTTGACCAGTGGCGAGGGTCTAACAATATGGATAGCCAGTAGTCATCCTGACAATGTGGGTTTCACTATGCAAACAATAAAGCATGCATCTGACCATTTGCACAAGGGACTCGGAGGGCCTCCCTGCCTCCATCTCCACTGCATACTGCCAGTCTGTCGGGGTCATCTGTGTCATCTTTGTTGTCACCTCCCAGCTCTTCCTGCTCCTCTCCTGTCACATGGGCAGATAAACCACCTTGCATTATATAAAACTCCTGAGCATTCATGTCCTCCTCCTCCTTCCTCTGCCAGTTCAGCCGCCTCAGGGCTCAGGAGGCCATGAGATGTAGGTACCACATCTTCTGTCCCCTTGCCAATCAGATTTATCAGCATTCCCTCTAGGACGTGAAGGAGTGGAATGACATTATTCACCCCGTAGTTCAGCCTACTGACAAATAAAGTGGCCTCCTTAAAGGGCCTATCGCACATGAGCTGCCACTGGCTAATGTGGAAGTTACACCGGGGAGTAGACCTGTCCATCTGATACATTAAGATATCGTTGACCGCCTTCCTCTGCTTGTACAGGCGGTCTAACATATGGCACGTGGAGTTCTAACAGGTAGAAATGTTGCATATCAGGCGATGTTGGAGAACAGCATTTTGCCGTTGCAGCTCAAGGAGGGCATGTTTTGCACGGTAAGAGTAGCTGAAGTGCATGCACAGTTTCCTGGACATTTTAACAGCTCTTGCAGTTCAGTGGAAAACTTGAGGAACTGGGTGACAACGAGATTGAAGACATGCACCATGCAGGGCGCATGGGTCAGCCCTTCCTGACATAGCACAGACAAAATAGTCTTCCTATTATCAGTAACCATGATTCCTATATCCAGTCGGCGAGGAGACAACCAGTATTCGATTTCTTTATTGATGACACGGAGCAGTTCCTCCCCCGTGTGACTCTGTTCGCCCAGGCTGATGAGGTGCAGAACCATGTGACAATGCCTAGCTTTGCATAGGTGATATGCTGGAGGACCACTGTGAACTGTGCTTACAGTGGAGGCTGAGGACAAGGATGAGGAGACAGAGGAGGACATTGGCGCAGAAATCCCACTATTACAATGTGGAGATGGCATTGCCATCACCAGGCCAATTTGCTGGTGTGCCTGGCCAGGAACGATATTTACCCAGTGGGCTGTGAACGACATATAGTCCTTGACCATAGTTACAACTCCATACGTCAGTGCTGGCGTAAACTCTACGAGACACTGAGATGCAGTAGGACTGGCCTACTTTCTGCTCAATGTATGTGGGCAGGGTTGCTACAGTATTTTTGGAAAAGTAATGTTGGCTTTGGAATCTCCACTTTGGGTGGGCACAAACCATCAGTTTTCTGAAATGTCTCTGAGTCAACTACATGGAAAAGGACGGACTGTAGTACCAGCAATTTGGCAAGGTGCACATTCAGCTTCTGCACTGTTGGATGAGTGCACACATACCGTTGTCTTTTTGTAATAGCCTTTTGCTAACATTGTTGAGCCCTGAATGCTGGAGAGGGGGTGTGGGCTGTAACACTAAATGAGTGGCACGTTTTTCCCATGCCACTTTATGGTGACGCTCTATGTGTTGAAGCAATGCTGTCATCCAACATTAGGACCCTGACCACGCTTCACCTTCAGCCCACATCCTGCATACCGCCACTCTAAAGTCGCCCAGCGACTTGGTAAAAAACTCCCGCACTGCCAAGTATGGCATTGGGACTTGGTGAAAAATTCCCACACTGCTAAGTATGGCATTTTCCCTCCACCACTGCGTGATGTCTGCCTGCTGTTGCTTTTATTAACCCGTGCACTGCTAGAGTATTCCTTACAGGTAGTCTCTCGAGTAACAGACGGTATACACCTCCCGTGTTTACCTGCAGATCTCCCACTGCTTACACCCTGCTGTCTCACGGGCACCCTGCCACCTTCATCCCTGAAGATGACGATGCCCCCTCTTCACCCGACTCCCATGTGCGATCGGCTAGATCATCATCATCTACATCTGTTTCGTTGTCACTTATGTCACCCTCACCTGTCTCTTGTGCACGTTACTGACCTCTCGCAACATGTGCTCTCACTCGAATGTCATCTTCGGTAGTTGTATGCCTAGAGGAGTCCGCAGCGGACCTCTCCTTCAAATCTGTACTGGCCTGTAACTGCTGACTGTCCACACAAAGCTCATCCACACTGAAAAGCACAGCAGAGCCGGCGACATACGTGACTTGGCTAGCAGAAGGAGCAGCAAAAGCAAGAGGCAGGACAGGTGAGGGCATATAGGCAGTACTTGGGCCATGCCAACTAAGTGTGTTGTCAGAGGAACCCACCGATTCCTGGCTGTGTTTATCTGTTGTCACTTGTGATGATGCTGGATTGTTGATCAAAACAGGACCGCTGGATGACAGTGGCAGCTATGGCCTGTTGCTTCAGCTGCTCGAATCCCCACTCTTCTTCTGCTGCTACTTGTGCCGACTACAGCAACATTTTTGCCACTGCTCATTCCTCTGGAGGGCCCAGGCAACTGTCTGTTGGCCATAGTATACAGTAACTGTATCAGTAAAGTAACAGATTAACTATGAATGTTGGAGCAGTTGAACAAGATGCATGCAACGAAATATTAGACTACCCTTTAATAATGAGGCACAGTAAGTGTATCTGTAAAATAACTGATTAACTATGAATGTCACAGCAGTTGAACAAGATTCACATGGCGATATACTAAACCACCCTTTATTACTGAGGCACAGTAAGTCTACCTGTGAAATAATGGATTAATTATGTTGCAGCATTTGAACAAGATGCACATGGTGATTCCTGCTGTCTTCCCAGCTCTCTCTACAGTCTAAAAAAAACCTCTCCCTACGATCTCCCTGCACTGTCCCTGCACTCTCCCTATCCAATATTCTTTTTCAAACTGTTTTCATGCAAGACTGTTCCTAGCGCATAGGCGCTTGCCACGTCTCTCCCTATACTCAGCTCACAGTGAACTGGCAAAGACCGTGTGGGATGAGGTTTTTATAGGGCTATGACATTATAGGGGCATGGCTAACAGCGGATTGGCTGTCTGCACGGCATTATGAGTGATCTCACATTCCCTGGCTTCTTACTTTTACTGTGTAACACGTGCAGCCACCATTTTAGAAAAAAAACGGATTCGTTACCACGAAGCACAAGGAAATTCGGATCCGTGGCAAATCAAATTTTTGCTAAGATTTGGATTGAATTCCACTTCGAATGCTCCGATTTGCTCAACACTAATTGTAGGTAACAGACTTAAAAAAAAAAAATCAAATCACCTTCACAGACATTCATGTCCACATTTGTTGAAGCTATCAGGAACTCTGTTTACAAAATGCAATTTACCTAGATTTCTACTCAACATTTAATGCTCCAATATTTATACTCGAATGATTCTTTCAGCACTTGAATGAGTCTTTCAGCACTTCACTGTAAAGATGTAGAAATAAGTGGAGTAGCATCCCTACAAAAGGCCTTTTTGCCACTCCAATAGTGTCTACAATGTTTGTCTTAGGCCTCTTGCACACGACCGTATGGATTTTTTTTTGTATTTTGCGGTCTGCAAAAAACGGATTCGCAAAAAATACGGATGACGTCCGTGTGCATTGTGTTTTTTGCGGAACGGAACAGCTGGCCCCTGATAGAACAGTACTATCCTTGTCCATTATATGGACACTAATAGGACATGTTCTATCTTTATACGGAACGGAAAAACGGATATACGGAAACGGAAGGCATACGGAGTAACTTCTGTTTTTTTGGTGGATCCATTGAAATGAATGGTACCGTATACGGAATGCAAAAAACGGAATGTAAACGGAAGAAAAAACGTTTGTGTGCATGAGGCCTTAAACTAAGGGAAGTGAAGATAAATTTATACAGGCTCATTGAACTACCATTAACATTGAACTGATGGTTTATGAAATGACAGCACAAAGGGAAAGAGGTCTGTATTCTATTGTACTATGGTACTATATGAGTCAGGATATTATAGTAAAGATACAGTTTACAAAGACAAGTACTTATTAAAGAGGACTTGTCGCCTCTTCTGACACATGGAAGAAATCCCAATTGTCGTGTCTTGACAATTAGTTATGATGTTTTATTGCATCAAATCAATGTGTCCTACAACCAGGACGCGTTTCGGCAAGCATGCCTTCATCAGATGAAGGCATGCTTGCCGAAATGCGTCCTGGTTGTAGGACACATTGATTTGATGCAATAAAACATCATAACTAATTGTCAAGACACGACAATTGGGATTTCTTCTATATTACAAATGGAGATTGCTTCTATCCCGTGCGGCGTGCACTGAGTGAGTGCTGGCTGATCCATTTTCTTGTGCCTCTTCTGACACGTCTGTTTTAGTAACTATGTGCATTTCTCCATAGTGTAGCATTTCTGAAGCATCTTTTCACATAACTCTATGTTGTGCCATTCTTCTATTATTCTTACTCGAAGTTTATGAATGCAGTTTACGTTGCGAGGGGGGTGCGGCGGGTGCGGGCCGCACTGGGTGGCACCAGTCTGATGGGGTGAGTCACCCGCCGGACCCAGTGGCCGATTATAATAGGGGCGTTCGGGTCGGCTTCCCTGGGGGGCCCAACGCCGACCCGAACGCCCACATACTGCGGCGGGGCACGGAAGCGAATAGTTCCCATCCCTGCCACCGATCACCGTCATAGTCTTCAGGTCTAGTAGGTCTGAGGCCTATGCGGTAGTGAAATCCCGTCGCAAGCATGCGTGATGACGTCAAAGGTAAGTATTAGCTTTTAATTGTTTTTATTTTTTTATTTTCTGTGTGTGCCAACTTTGGGAGGGGGGGCAGAGGAGGACATGGGACAGTGTGGTAGCAAATCAGTTTTGGGGGGGGCAGATTATTAAATGGGGCAAATTACTTCATGTGGGGCAGTGTAGGGGCAGATTATTACTTGGGGCAAATTACTTCATGGGGGGCAGTGTGGGGGCAAATTACTTTATGGGGCAGTGTGGGTGCAAATCACTTCAGGGGGTGCAGTGTGGGGGCAAATTCTTCACGGTGGGCCGTGTGGGGCCAGATTACTTCAGGGGGTGTAGTGTGGGGGCAAATTACTTCAGGGGGTGCAGTGTGGGGGCAAATTACTTCATGGGGCAGTGTAGGGGCAAATTACTTCAGGGGGTGCAGTGTGGGAGGAAATTACTTTATGGGTGTGCAGTGTGGGGGCAAATTACTTCATGGGGCAGTGTCGGGGCAAATTACTTCAGAGGGTGCAGTGTGGGGGAAAATTACTTAATGAGGGGCAGTGTAGGGCAAATTATTTCATGGGAGTGCAGTGTGGGGGCAAATTACTACATGTGGGCAGTGTGGGGGAAATCACTTCAGGGGGTGCAGTGTGGAAGGAAATTACTTTATGGGCGTGCAGTGTGGGGGCAAATTACTTCATGGGGCAGTGTGGGGGCAAATTACTTCAGGGGGTGCAGTGTAGGGGCAAATTACTTAATGAGGGGCAGTGTGGGGGCAAATTATTTCATGGGAGTGCAGTGTGGGGGCAAATTACTACATGTGGGCAGTGTGGGGGAAATTACTATATGGGGCAGTGTGGGGGAAATTACTATATGGGGCAGTGTGGGGGAAATTACTACATGGGGCAGTGTGGTGGAAATTATTATATGGGGCAGTGGGGGGGAAATTACTATATGGGGCAGTGTGGGGGAAATTACTATATGGGGCAGTGTGGGGGAAATTACTATATGGGGCAGTGTTGGGGAAATTACTACATGGGGCAGTGTTGGGGAAATTACTACATGGGGCAGTGTGGGGGAAATTACTACATGGGGCAGTGTGGGGGAAATTACTACATGGGGCAGTGTGGGGGAAATTACTACATGGGGCAGTGTGGGGGAAATTATTATATGGGGCAGTGTGGGGGAAATTATTATATGGGGCAGTGTGGGGGAAATTATTATATGGGGCAGTGTGGGGGAAATTATTATATGGGGCAGTCTGGGGGAAATTAATATATGGGGACTGTGTGGGGAAAATTATTTTTGGGGACACTATGCAGGCATTATTACCTGGAGTACAATATAGGGTGTTATTATTACTGGAGCCACTTCATTGGGGCCGTAAGAGGGGAAATTACTTCGGGGGCTGCAGTGTGGGGACAAATTATTTCATGGGAGTGCAGTGTGGGGGCAAATTACTTCAGGGGGTGCAGTGTGGGGGGCAAATTACTTCATGGGGCAGTGTAGGGGCAAATTATTTCAGGGGGTGCAGTGTGGGAGGAAATTACTTTATGGGCGTGCAGTGTGGGGGCAAATTACTTCATGGGGCAGTGTCGGGGCAAATTACTTCAGGGGGTGCAGTGTGGGGGCAAATTACTTAATGAGGGGCAGTGTGGGGGCAAATTATTTCAGGGGAGTGCAGTGTGGGGGCAAATTACTACATGTGGGCAGTGTGGGGGAAATTACTATATGGGGCAGTGTTGGGGAAATTACTACATGGGGCAGTGTGGGGGAAATTACTATATGGGGCAGTGTGGGGGAAATTATTATATGGGGCAGTGTGGGGGAAATTACTATATGGGGCAGTGTTGGGGAAATTACTACATGGGGCAGTGTGGGGGAAATTACTATATGGGGCAGTGTGGGGGAAATTACTATATGGGGCAGTGTGGGGGAAATTATTATATGGGGGCAGTGTGGGGGAAATTATTATATGGGGCAGAGTGGGGGAAATTATTATATGGGGCAGTGTGTGGGAAATTATTATATGGGGCAGTGTGGGGGAAATTATTATATGGGGCAGTCTGGGGGAAATTAATATATGGGGACTGTGTGGGGAAAATTATTTTTGGGGACACTATGCAGGCATTATTGCCTGGAGTACAATATAGGGTGTTATTATTACTGGAGCCACTTCATGGGGGCAGTATGAGGGGAAATTACTTCAGGGGCTGCAGTGGGGGGGCAAATTACTTTATGGGCGCCAAATTATTTCATGGGAGTGCAGTGTGGGGGCCAATCTCTTCATGGGGACAGTGTGGGGGCAAATTATTTCATTGGAGTGCAGTGTGGGGCAAATTATTTCATTGGAGTGCAGTGTGGGACAAATTACTTCATGGGGCAGTGTGGGGGCAAATTATTTCTTGAGGGGCAGTGTGTGGGCAAATTATTTCATGGGAGTGCAGTGTGGGGGCAAATTACTTCATGGGGGCAGTGTGGGAGAAATTACTATATGGGCAGTGTGGGGGAAATTACTATATGGGGCAGTGTGGGGGAAATTACTATATGGGGCAGTGTGGTGGAAATTACTATATGGGGCAGTGTGGTGGAAATTACTATATGGGGCAGTGTGGTGGAAATTATTATATGGGGCAGTGTTGGGGAAATTACTACATGGGGCAGTGTCGGGGAAATTACTATATGGGGGCAGTGTCGGGGAAATTACTATACGGGGCAGTGTGGGGGAAATTATTATATGGGGCAGTGTGGGGGAAATTACTATATGGGGCAGTGTGGGGGAAATTACTATATGGGGCAGTGTTGGGGAAATTTCTACATGGGGCAGTGTTGGGGAAATTTCTACATGGGGCAGTGTGGGGGAAATTACTGTATGGGGCAGTGTGGGGGAAATTATTATATGGGAGCAGTGTAGAGGAAATTATTATATGGGGCAATGTAGGGGAAATTATTATATGGGGGCAGTCTGGGGGAAATTAATATATGGGAGCTGTGTGGGGAAAATTATTTAAGGGGACACTATACAGGCATTATTACCTGGAGTACAATATAGGGTGTTATTATTACTGGGGGCACTCTAGAGGACATTATATCTGCTGTAGACATGGACCTTTGGGATAATTCATCAAACTTGTGTAAAGTAGAACTGGTTAATTAGCCCATAGCAACCAATCAGATTACACTTTTCATTTTTGACACCTTCTTTGGAAAATGAAAGGTGGAATCTGATTGGTTGCTGTGGGCAACTAAGCCAGTTCTACAGGGTGTGCCATTTATATGGATACACCTTAATAAAATGGGAATGGTTGGTGATATTAACTTCCTGTTTGTGGCACATTAGTATATGTGAGGGGGAAACTTTTCAAGATGGGTGGTGACCATGGCGGCCATTTTGAAGTCAGCCATTTTGAATCCAACTTTTGTTTTTTCAATAGGAAGAGGGTCATGTGACACATCAAACTTATTGGGAATTTCACAAGAAAAACAATGGTGTGCTTGGTTTTAACATAACTTTATTCTTTCATGAGTTATTTACAAGTTTCTGACCACTTATAAAATGTGTTCAATGTGCTGCCCATTGTGTTGGATTGTCAATGCAACCCTCTTCTCCCACTCTTCACACACTGATAGCAACACCGCAGGAGAAATGCTAGCACAGGCTTCCAGTATCCGTAGGTTCAGGTGCTGCACATCTCGTATCTTCACAGCATAGACAATTGCCTTCAGATGACCCCAAAGATAAAAGTCTAAGGGGGTCAGATCGGGAGACCTTGGGGGCCATTCAACTGGCCCACGACGACCAATCCACTTTCCAGGAAACTGTTCATCTAGGAATGCTCGGACCTGACACCCATAATGTGGTGGTGCACCATCTTGCTGGAAAAACTCAGGGAACGTGCCAGCTTCAGTGCATAAAGAGGGAAACACATCATCATGTAGCAATTTCGCATATCCAGTGGCCTTGGGGTTTCCATTGATGAAGAATGGCCCCACTATCTTTGTACCCCATATACCACACCATACCATAAAAAAAAATTGGAGGGATCTATCCAATGTGGGTTAGTGTCAGACCAATAGCGGTGGTTTTGTTTGTTAACTTCACCATTCACATAAAAGTTTGCCTCATCACTGAACAAAATCTTCTGCTTAAACTGAGGGTCCTGTTCCAATTTCTGTTTTGCCCATTCTGGAAATTCAGTGAGCCAATCTGGGTCATCCTCGTTGAGATGCTGCAGTAGCTGGAGTTTGTAAGGGTGCCATTTGTGAGTAGCTAATATCCGCCGAAGGGATGTTCGACTAATGCCACTCTCCAGTGATATGCGGCGAGTGCTACGCTGTGGGCTCTTGTTGAATGAAGCTAGGACAGCCACTGATGTTTCTTCATTAGAGACAGATTTCATGCGTCCACATTTTGGCAAATCCAACACTGAACCAGTTTCACGAAACTTAGCAAGCAGTTTGCTAACTGTAGCATGGGAGATGGGTGGTCTCGTAGGGTGTCTTGCATTGAAATTTGCTGCAATGACCCGGTTACTGCGTTCACCAGACATCAACACAATTTCTATCCGCTCCTCCCGTGTTAACCTCGGCGACATGTCAATGGCTGTAAACAAACAGAAACTTGTAAATAACTCATGAAAGAATAAAGTTACGTTAAAACCAAGCACACCATTGTTATTCGTGTGAAATTCCCAATAAGTTTGATGTGTCACATGACCATCTTCCTATTGAAAAAACAAAAGTTGGATTCAAAATGGCCGCCATGGTCACCATCCATCTTGAAAAGTTTCCCCCCTCACATATACTAATGTGCCACAAATAGGAAGTTAATATCACCAACCATTTCCATTTTATTAAGGTGTATCCATATAAATGGCCCACCCTGTACTTTACACCAGTTTGATAAATGACCCCAATTATGAGAAATCTAACGTGTCTGTGTAGCAAACTCTGCAGAGACGAGATGTGGCTAAAATAATTTGTCATGGTGGCCTGGGTCAAACTGAGGAGAAGAGGAAAGAGAAGGTCTACATGACAGGAGATGTCATTGGAAGTAAGAGGTATGTGGTGCTGTATTCTCCTATATGTAGAGCGGGCTAAGATTTTAATTTGTAGATGTCACCTGCAGTCCTATGTAACATCCCAGATAACAATGCTAGCTTTCTGTGTGCAGATAATGTAGTAGATGTTCCCTGCAGTCCTATGTAACACCCCACATAACACAATAATTAGCTGTGTTATGTGGGGTGTTACATAGGACTGCAGGTAACATCTATGACATCTGTACACAGAGAGTTAGGAGATTGGTGGGGGTCTGACTCCTGGCACCCCCGACAATCAGCTGTTGGAGGAGACCGTGATGTTCTAGTGAGCGCTGCAGGCTCTTTGCTCCTTACCAAGCACATCTCTCTCCATTTGATAGCACTGTGCTTGGTATTACAGCTCAGCCCCAAACACTCAGATGGGATTGCACTGCACCTAGACCACATGAACGATGAATATGATGTCATATGGCCTAGGAATAGACTATGACGCTCACGAAGCACCGCAGACTCTTCATACAGAAAAAAATTAAACTAAAATGGAGGAAGGGGCCCGTGTGGGGTAGACAGCTCCGGGCCTCACATGCACTTAATCTGCCCCTTGCCGGACCCAACACCACTCGCCCCCCCCTCCCGGTAAGCTATCTGTTTACTATACAAACCACCCCCCGTTACCGCTTGGGTCAGTCGGCAGGCTCAGTGAAGGACGTGAAGGGACATCAGCGGCGCCGCGGCGGCAGGGTGGAGCTTGATGGACGTCCCCTACGTGACTCGTACGCACAGGTCAGAACACGATGACCACACGAAGAAGCGGTGACCAGAAGAAATTGAACAGCATTTGGTGTCTCGGTCAGCCAGCCAGCAAAAGTAGGGTGCACCTGACCTAGGTAAGCTGCTGCCAGCCCTAGCAACGCCACTGTATGAATGAATTGCCAGAAGTCCACAATAAAGGTGCACCTGGGGATGGGGGGGGGGGGGTTGTCCCTGTACTGTAATTATTCCTTTTCTGTTTTTATCAATATACTTCACCAATTTGGCACATTTTAGTAATTACACGTCAACTTAAGAAAAGTAATAAGAACTATAGAGACAGTGAACGTGAACATAATACTAATGGTAATGAAATAAACAAAAGCTTCCATTTTAAAGGTATAATGGAGAATACCTAAAGGCGTTACAAGCAAGTGTCAGTGCCAGGAGTACATCTCTGATGATCTTAAATGTCATGTGCTGCTACATTCTTTATACAGAAGATCCGTTACCAGGAATGATTCATGTGGTGTTGCTGTTTCTCTGCAATTTGCTATGCAGATGTTTTGGACTTCAGGTATGTAACAATTATTTTTTTAGGTATCCCTTGATGTGCACATTATTATGGTTAGGTTTATATGTATAGATAAGGAAGGTAATAACTTTTTTTTTACAATGTAATATTTGTAGATGGTAAACCCTAGTTCTAATAACCCCCGTCCACAACACAGCCCATGCAGTTTAGTGGAGAACAATGCCACTTGTATATTTTATTCTTGTATTATAAGTTCACAGATATGACCTCTGTGGCACAATGTACTCCAGTCCAATTTATACGAGATGAAAGCTTTAGTTTGCTGCCACACGTTTTGTTTTTTTAAAGCAGTTTTTGAAGCCAGAACCAGGAGGGGATTGAAAAAAGTGAAGTTGTATCGGCCCTTAAAGAGGTTCTCTGATCATTTCCTCTGATTAGCCCATGGTTCCCTGCAGAGGGAAAATGTTTTACATGGTACTTACCCTCCCTCGCTCCCCTGATGCCAGCATCTCTGCTGTGCTGGTGCACGTTCAGACTATTCCTCCCAGGAATGTGGATGTGGCCGCTTCTTGTCAATGTAGCTGAACAGGAAAAGAATTCCCCACATCCAGTCAGGACCCGGGCAGAAGAGCCTGAAAATGTGCGAATGCAGCAGAGACGGCCACATTGGGGAAATGAGGGAGGCTAAGTAATATGTGAAACATATGAGGATCAGCACTGCAATTTCCCCGTGCAGTGCACGATTACCTGATCCATATACATAAGTGAATCACAGCATCACAGGAAATGATAATTAACTTCAAGCTTTTGGTTATTTAAAGTGGTACATTTATCCCAAATAAATTCAAAGTATATTCAGACCAAGGTCTTGTTACCAGTGGGGTACCTCAGGGATCTGTTCTGGGACCCATATTGTTTAATATCTTTATCAGTGAAATTGCAGAAGGCCTCGATGGTAAGGTGTGTCTTTTTGCTGATGACACAAAGATTTGTAACAGGGTTGAGGTTCCTGGATGGATACACCAAATGGAAAAGGATTTAGGAAAACTAGAGGAATAGTCAAAAATCTGGCAACTAAAATTTAATGTTGATAAATGGAAGATAATGCACCTGGGGTGTAAAAACCCAAGAGCAGAATATAAAATCAGTGATACAGTCCTAACCTCAGTATCTGAGGAAAGGGATTTAGGGGTCATTATTTCAGAAGACTTAAAGGTAGGCAGACAATGTCACAGAGCAGCAGTAAATGCTAGCAGAATGCTTGGGTGTATAGGGAGAGGCATTAACAGTAGAAAGAGGGAGGTGCTCATGCCGCTCTACAGAGCACTAGTGAGACCTCATTTGGAGTATTGTGCTCAGTACTGCAGACCATATCTCCAGAAGGATATTGATACTTTGGAGAGAGTTCAGAAAAGAGCTACTAAACTGGTACATGGATTGCAGGATAAAACTTACCAGGAAAGATTAAAGAACCTTAACATGTATAGCTTGGAAGAAAGACGAGACAGAGGGGATATGATAGAAACTTTTAAATACATAAAGGGAATCAACAAGGTAAAAGAGGAGAGAATATTTAAAAGAAACTGCTACAAGAGGACATAGTTTTAAATTAGAGGGGCACAGGTTTAAAAGTAATATCAGGAAGTATTACTTTACTGAGAGAGTAGTGGATGCATGGAATAGCCTTCCTGCAGAAGTGGTAGCTGCAAATACAGTGAAGGAGTTTAAGCATGCATGGGATAGGCATAAGGCCGTCCTTCATATAAGATAGGGCCAGGGGCTATCCATAGTACTCAGTATATTGGGCAGACTAGATGGGCCAAATGGTTCTTATCTGCCGACACATTCTATGTTTCTATATTTCTATGTTTTGGTGGACAAATCACCTTTTTCAAGCTTTTTCAAGCTCCATTCACTGTGTAGTGGCCTTCCTGATTTCTGCAGTGCTGCTAATATTATTTAGGATATTTAATCAATATCAGATCGGCAGGAGTCTGACTCCCTGCACCCCCATCAAATTGATATTGATAACTTACCCTAAATATTGGCCAATAGGTAATTCCTGAAAACTCCTTCAAAATTACCAACATTTTTTTTATGTCTTTTCATCAAACGGTGAGCTAAGTCGACTGTCAGTAGACCAAGCAAGTTTCAAATATTCTGCCTGCAATAGTGTCAACAGCAGGTGTGCACTGCTCAATAAATCCTGGCAAATGAAGAGAGTCCCTTGTTGTTTCTTTCCACTGGAGTCACCACTCTAGCTTCTCAATCATCTCAGTTGTGTCCTTTTTGTAAACGTCAAACAATGTCTCCAGATTTTGATCATTTCACCCAAAGCAGCATGCAAACTTCCATTCTACCATAAGAAGAAAAAGCAGGGATAGGCTGCACGTAGTAAAGAAGCGCTAAGTCTAGAACATCAAATCCACTCAATGATTTTATTTACTCCTGTTAAACTGAATATATTTCAACATTTATTTTCTTGTAGGAACCAACACAGGCAGTGATATCTGAAATAACTGAGAAGAAACAGTTAAATGTGGCTCATGGGCTTGCATGGTCTTATTATGTTGGATATTTAAAGTTAGTCCTGCCAGGTAGGAAACTTTGTGTTAGATGCTGTGATGGGTGAGTAGTTATTTACTGAAATAAAATGTCCAAATAAAGAGTTTACCTAAAATAGAATAGAATCCTGAAGAATGCTTTAGGATAATATAGGACAAGTAGTTCACTATATGAATTTCTCAGGAATGGACGACAACAAGAGATTAACGTTTAAGTATTGGAATAAAATATAATAAAATATAACTTTTATTAGGATAATTAAAATGTGAGTCATTCAACTTAAGTGTATAAATAGATAAACTACGTATAAACCATCCTGGATCACACTCGCACTGGGTGTGAGTGTTGTATCATCTACTCAAACTAGACCCTAGGACTGTGTACACACAGAGGGAGCAGGCTGTGTGTCTGGAGATCAGCGGGGTATGCGTTCTAGCCTCTACATCACTGTAGGCACCTAAGCCTGTTCTGCTCGACGCATTTCTTATCAGGAGCACAGAGTGGTATATTGGAAGCCAACAAAACAAACAAACAAATAGTGCTGCACACTCTCATGTATAGCGTGCAGACACGTAGCCTGCCGCCGTGGGACGGCCATAGCGTGGCCGCCCAGTGCAGCTTCTAAAGAAATAAAAGCCACACCCCCTGGGCCGACCAAAGCAGTGTGGGAGCCAATGGATCAGAGACACTGCCGGCGCGCCCCTATCCCACCTCTTAACAACGCTGGAGGGAGCGCAGGAGGTAAGTACATTACATAGAGTGAACAAAGGCGATTACTCTTGCTCCAGGACAAACAATCGCCCATACATATCAAGGATGGACACTGAACCGGGAGGTAGATCACCAGAGCAAACAAACCTGACCAAATGGGGTGATGTCAATGCCAGGGCACCCCATAGAAATATCCAGGGTCATAAGATGTCACACCTAAGTACACCATATAGTCACAAAACGTGACATGCAGACAGGAATAACAGACAAACCATGTCTGTAAATAAAGACTATCTCTAGAGGTGAACACATTATCGTCACAGAAGTGACAACAAGGCAAATGTGAGGTGTTGCATATAGATATACCATGTTGTCACAAAATGTGGCATGCAGGCAGGCAAGAATCACAAACAAGCCATGTGTATAAGTCAAGACACTCACCAGATGTGAACACAATACCGTCACAAAAGTGGCAACAAGAGAGGGATAACAACACACCAGTCATATCAGTGGATATTGGGGGCAACGTGTTAGAGAAGAACAACATATAAGAATGATAGGGGCATATTCAGACCACAGATGAGTACTGCGTGACCAGTAGTACACATCACTGAATGAAACTGGTGTATGAAATTAATTCATTTAGTCCATGGGGTTGGGTGGTCTGCAAAGTGAAGGACCATTGATCCTCTTTGCGGAGGAGGAGGTTATTCACATCACCCTCTTGCGCAAAGGTTCTGACATGCTCAATTCCCTGGAATTTAATACAGTCGGTCTTGTCAGGATGGTATTTCAACATATGCTGGGCAATTGGAGTATCGGCTTGATTCAGAATATCCCGTAGATGTTCACCGATACGACGCCTAAACTCACGTTTCGTTTTGCCCACATACTGAAAGCTACGTACGCAGGTTTCCACGTACACAACACTAACAGTTCTGCAGTTTATAAATGACCGAATCATGTATCTCCTTTTGGTGGTAGTACTCTCAACTATCTATCCTTTCTTAATGACCTTGCATGTCACGCACCCCTGCAATTATATGTGCCCGGTGGTCTATTAGGTAACCAAGTATCCAGTGCCGGAGTAGAAAAAGCACTGTGTACTAATTTGTCCCTAAGGTTCCCACCTCGTCAAAATGTGATTAGTGGATAATCCCCCATGAGGTGTCCCACTACAGGGTCTGACTTCAAGAGGCCCCAGCTGTCCCTAAGAATCTCTCGTACCTCATTGTGTGCTACATCAAATGAGTGTTGTTAAGAGGCGGGGTAGGGGCGCGTCAGTCTCCGGCAGTTTCCCTGATCCATTGGCTCCTGCGCTGCTTTGGTCGGCCCAGGAGGCATGGCTTTTTCTTTTTTAGGAGCTGCACTGGGTGGCACGCTATGGCCGTCCCAGGGCAGCAGGCTACGTGTCTGCACGCTATACATGAGAGTGTGCAGCACTATTTGTTTGTTTGTTTTGTTGGCTTCCAATATAACCCTCTGTGCTCCTGATGACTAAGTTGCAGCAACTAAGAAACGCGTCGAGCAGAACAGGCTTAGAAGCCTACAGTGATGTAGAGGCTAGTACCTCAATGACAGGAAGCAAAACTACATTGTAGCCAGTTTTTATGAATAGTTTTTACCTAGGGCAGCAGCTCAGGGTTCAGTGGTAGTGTCTTTTTTCTTAGACATCTGCACCCTGTCAACTTGTTGAGTGCTGGAGTATTGTGTGTGGGGGTTCAGTCGAGCGTTTATCGCCATACACCTACCCCGCTGATCTCCAGACACACAGCCTGCTCCCTCTGTGTGTACACAGTCCTAGGATCTGGTTTTAGTAGATGATACAACACTCACACCCAGTGCTAGTGGGATCCAGGACGGTTTATAGTTTATATATTTACCGTATGCACTTACGGTAAGTTGAATGACCCACATTTTAATTATCCTAATAAAAGTTATATTTTAGTGACAGTTATTCCAATAGTTAAACGATAATATAGGACAAGCCAGGGACCTTTAGAGAAGAGTTTATTTTTGGTGGAACAAAAATAAACCTCAATACAATTTTTCATGTACATGTTTGCTTGACATCCATCCTAAACATTCACACTGGCTAGCAGAAAAGAAAAAATGTAGCTTAGCTTATTTATTGCATGGACTGACAGGTAGGATTATAATACAGTCACATTATATATTTGTAAATTATATATATATATATATATATATATATATATATATAAAATGGACAGCACCATTGATCAGGGAATACTCCTCAGATGCATCAGTCAACCGATCTACTTTCCCATCCAGTCTCCAACTGAATGCCGTAAAAATAAGATTGCAATCAGCATTCAAAAACTTTATTTTGTCTGAAATCTTTTTTTATACAGCGCTACAAACTACAAAAATTTCCAGCACTGTCCTGGATCTTGCAGGACAGTGCTGGATTTCGGTGCCTGTCCCGCCATCCTGGAACTGCTGAGGTACGGAATGTACGGAACAGTTGAGTTCAAAGGTGATTCAGGGAGCTGTCAGCACCCTGCTTCACCATTCAACTGCCTGCGCTCTCCACAGCCTTAGGCACATCATCGCGCCTGCAGAGCTCAACTGGAATGCGCATATGCCAAGGATCATTCCCTGTCTGGGGAATCAGCCTATCCACTCTTCAGCTCAGCAGGTGCTATGTGGGGAATACCTACTGTGTGGGGCCAATAAATGGCATAACTAATATGTGGGCTGCATTAAAGGGGCATAAATACTACTTGGGCGCAATATGGGAACATAACTACTGTGTGGGTAACTATGGGGGCATAACTACTGTGTGGTGGCACTATAGGGACATAACTACTATATGGGGGCACTAAGGGGGTATAACTACTGTATAGGGGCAATAAGAGTACATAAATACTGTGTGGGGGCATTAATGAGGCATAACTACTGTGTAGGGGTAGTAAAGAGGCATAATTACTGTGTGGGATAACTAAGAAGGCATAACTACTGTGTGAGGGTAGTATGGGAGAATAATTATTTTGTCAAAATCTTTTTGACACAAAGCCATGCTTCTAAGTCCTCCTAATGATTACCTACAGTCAGGTCCATAAATATTGGGACATCGACACAATTCTAACATTTTTGGCTCTATACGCCACCACAATGGATTTGAAATGAAAGGTGTGATTTAACTGCAGACTGCCAGATTTAATTTCAGGGTATTTACATCCAAATCAGGTGAACGGTGTAGGAATTCCAACAGTTTTCATATGTGCCTCCCACTTGTTAATGAACCAAAAGCAATGGGACAATTGCCTTCTCAGATGTTCCATGGCCAGGTGTGTGTTATTCCCTCATTATCCCAATTACAATGAGCAAATAAAAGGTCCAGCGTTAATTTCAAGTGTGCTATTTGCATTTGGAATCTGTTGCTGTCAACTCTCAAGATGAGATCCAAAGAGCTGTCACTATCAGTGAAGCAAGCCATCATTAGGCTGAAAAAACAAAACAAACCCATCAGAGAGATAGCAAAAACATTAGGCATGGCCAAAACAACTGTTTGGAACATTCTTGAAAAGAAGGAAGGCACTGGTGAGCTCAGCAACACCAAAAGACCCGGAAGACCACGGAAAACAACTGTGGTGGATGACCGAAGAATTCTTTCCCTGGTGAAGAAAACACCCTTCACAACAGTTGGCCAGACCAAGAACATTCTCCAGGAGGTAGGTGTATGTGTGTCAAACTTAGCAATCAAGAGAAGACTTCACCAGAGTGAATACAGAAGGTTCACCACAAGATGTAAACCATTGGTGAGCCTCAAAAACAGGAAGGCCAGATTAGAGTTTGCCAAACGACATCTAAAAAAGCCTTCACAGTTCTGGAAAAACATCTTATGGACAGATGAGACCAAGATCAACTTGTACCAGAGTGATGGGAAGAGAAGAGTATGGAGAAGGAAAGGAACTGCTTATGATCCTAAGCATACCACCTCATCAGTGAAGCATGGTGGTGGTAGTGTCATGGTGTGGGCATGTATGGCTGCCAATGGAGCAGTATGAATTCTGAAGTGTTTCAGGCAATATTACCCACATAGAGTAGTTGTGCCCCCTTATTTCCCCCACACAGTTGCTATGCCCTCTTAGTGCCCCAATAAAGTAATTATGCCCCTTGGTGCTCCCACACAGTTGTTTTGCCCGCAGGATAGCCACCGAATTCCATGGGCCGGATCTGGGACAGTAGGAGGTATGTACAGTATAGTTACATTAGACTGTCATGTGCACATGCGTAAACCTCCAATAATATTGTATACATTAGATGTCACAAATTGCCACATGTCCTCTTGTCTGCACGTGCAAAGGACAATAAGGGTGCCTTTATATTTTGTGGAAGAAAATTCTGCGACTAAAGATCAGTTCTATTCACCTTGATAGGGCTTGCAGAAATGCATGTGCTTGTTGCCCCATTCAAATGAATGGAACTGATTTTCAATATTCAATGACTGAGATAACATAAATGTGAATATGCTTAGCAAATATACAGTATGTTGCTATGTGGGAATATCCTGCTCCAGTTCTTCCGACTCTAAATATTTTCATCGGATTACTGCATATCTGTTTTATAGCTCTTAAAGATAAGGTAGAAAAATTCAATGAAGAGAACAATAACTTACTGAGGTCTCCAGAAACTATGAAGCTATATATTCTGATGCCTTTAAGCTGCAAGATATATAATGACTTAAAAACGGAAGATGAAAACATAACATTTATTAAAGAGATTCCTCCACTCCTCATGGATCGAGCTGGCATCAAACAAAGAGTATTTAAAAACAATGTGTATCGCATTCTGGATGAAGATCATCGGGTATATTGCATTTTTATTCATAATTATACAGTGTATGTGATAAGCACAGGCATATTTAGAGACTACGAAATTGATAACATGGATAACAGTATGAAAAAGCAGTGGGAATATGTTAGAAAAATATGGCTATTTTCTTCCAGAAGCAGTACCACCCTTGAGTCGTGTCTGGTATTGCAGCTCAGCTCAGTTGAAATGAATGCGGACAAGTGACAATCTATGTTTTTCTAATCCTGGACAACTCCTTTAATTGATTGTTTTACCCATTCATGGCTGTGCTTATATAAGCTACACACAATTATCAACACAACTCATAAAACTGAAGTTTACTCTCAAAGATTTTGGACTGTCATGCATGGCTTGTCATGAGTTGCTACTCTCTTCTTAAACTCTCTTCCTTACCCTATGAAATTAACCCTTCATTTTAGGGAATCTGTCAGTAGTTTTTATCTTGCAAAACTGCTGACAGTGCTAGCCAGTTGATCCATAAACCAGTTTAAAAATACCTATGTGGAAGTTCTTAGTAGGAGCATCCTTGAGAAAAATACATTTTCATATATTATGTGCTGTGTTGCTCAGTGACCACTGGTAGTTTAATGACAGCAGGGCCGGACTGGCCTACCGGGATACCGGGAAAATTCCCATTAGGCAGGTAGCCTTGACTCCCGCACGGCCGGCAGTGCCGCCAGCGAGGAGGCTCCTTGGCTTGTGCAGTATATATTACACAGAGTGAGTGACTGACAGAGAGAGGAGCCCATCCCCCGCCCACAACAGGACATGGACATTGCCCGGAGCCTGACTCCTCCCACACATGTGACTGATCACATGATCATGACATCATGGAAGGTCCTTTAGCCTGGTAGCTGCTGCTTGTGCATAACTGTCATCCTGCTGTTCAGGGCTGTGTGTCAGGAAGGAGGCTGGTGATTTTATCAATAGGAGTTTATCAAAAGGAGAGCAATTGTTTCAGTAAAGAAAGACTTTGCATACAAAGACAGTTATGTGCGTGGTTTAGGACACATGAGGGGACATTAATAAAGTAATGCTGTGACACATAGGGCCATGAGGGGGACCAGCATAATATGCTATATGTGTGTCATTCACACATATAGCATCTTATGCTGGTCCCCCTCATGGCCCTATGTGTCATAGCACACATCCCCCATAACAGTGCATCATCCATAGGTCCCCATAACAGTGCCAACCACAGATCCCCATAACAGTGCCATCCACAGATCCTTCATTACAGTGCCATCCACAGATCCCCCATAACAGTGCCATCCACAGATCCCCTATAACAGTGCCATCCACAGATCCCCCAATAACAGTGCCATCCACAGATCCCCTCCATAACGGTGTCATCCACAGGTCCCCTCCATAACGGTGTCATGCACAGATCCCCTCCATAACAGTGTCATCCACAGATCCCCTCCATAAAAGTGTCATCCACAGATCCCCCATATAACAGTGTCATCCACAGATCCCCTCCATCCACAGATCCCCCATAACAGTGCCATCCACAGATCCCCGCCATAACAGTGTCATTCACAGATGTCCTCCATACCGGTGTCATCCACAGATCCCCTCCATAACGGTGTTATCCACAGATCCCCTCCATAACGGTGTCATCCACAGATCCCCTCCATAACGGTGTCATCCACAGATCCCATCCATAACAGTGTCATCCACAGATACCCTCCATAGCAGTGTCATCCACAGATCCCCTCCATAACAGTGTCATCCACAGATCCTCCATATAACAGCGTCATCCACAGATCCCCCATATAACAGCATCATCCACAGATCCCCCATATAACAGTGTCATCCACAGATCCCCTCCATAACAGTGTCATCCACAGATCCCCTCCATAACAGTGTCATCCACAGATCCCCTCAATAACAGTGTCATCCACAGATCCCCTCCATAACAGTGCAAACAGACCTCTAGCACAATTCTATTAAAATATTGCATCGCATATCGTTATCACATCCTGGTTGGGAAAAGCTGGTCTACTGTGATAATATAAACAATGGGGGTTCTACAAAAGAGCTATTGTGGGGCAAAACTCATATTCGTGTTTACACACATGTTTTAAAATGAATGCTTTCGCCTTTTATAAACAAGTAAATAATGACGCAATGCTGTGGGGCTGGTATGCAACTTTTTCCAGGACTGGTTTTTATCCCCAGTCCGGCCCTGAATGACAGTGAAGTGTCCTAAGCTCTCTGTAGTAAATGTTCACCAACTCCATCCCCTCTGCTCTTGAGTGACAGCTCTGGCAGTCTCCTGGAGGGACTTCATTTTCCTAATCATGCTCCTACTAAGAGCATCCACAAAGCTATGTTTAAACTGGTTTCCTGGTCACTTATCTAGTGCTATCATTAGTTTTGCAGGTCAAAACTGCTGACAGATCACCTGTAATCTTAGATATTTAGCAATTATGTGAAAAACATAGAAAAATAAAGTTGTGCCACACCACATTTCCATCTCAGTCAATATTTTAATTTATTTAAAGAGATGTATTAAGGCTAGTGCAAAGAAACGGTGAAGAATTGCCCATAGCAGCCAATCAGGTTGCAGACTTCACTTTAATAAGGGCATCTGAACAGTTTAAAGTACAACTGTCATTTTAACTATAAAAAAATGTGTTTGCAATATTAGGGAAATATTTGTCATTTAATTAAAAAGCTGCCTCTAAGGGTTCCCTTTAGCAACCCTATAACTGAGCATAGCTAAGGAGAATCCGTCTTCAGCATTGCACTCATATGGCATATGTTTTCATTTCTTATTCTATTGACTGAAATTCTATAAGTTAATATAAATGTCTGCTGACTGAGCAGTTCTATCTTTGACAGTCTATATTGTCATGATTATGTTTTCATGTGGTGATTATCTTCTGTTTTCTGTTTGCATGTCATAGCCCTACTACTGTATAGCGGAGTATGCTACACCTCTTGCGTCTTTGTATGAAATGTCAAATATAACCAGTGCTGGCTTTAGCAAACAGGATCGCACAGAGCAAGCTAAACTGCTCTACCGTACCTTGAATGACATCCTGGAAAGTTCACCAGAATGCCAGAATACTTTTCGACTAGTGATATATGACGGTAAAGTAAATGACTCTCAATCTGAAGTATTATGAGCCATATCTTATCCAAATGTACCTTTTAACCTTATTTTAATTTCTGTCACTGCTTTCATTGCAAGAGCACAATTCATTTGGCTGTGTTTTTCTCTGGATCCTTCACAAAGACTCATATTGTGAAACATCTGGAAGGCATTCCTGTTTCTGCAGATCTTGAGGTTTTATGCTATTGTATATTCCTCCAAACAGCAGCAGTCGTTAGGTTTAGGGCAAAGAAATACATATTCATTTGTATGACAATTGGAAGTCAGTATGCTCAATTGTTGTAAGCACTACTGTATATACTTACTAGATGGATTTATTTCTGGCACTTTAATGGAGTAATTGGTTGATCTAGAGCTCTGGAATAGGCATTCTACATCCCTGCTAGTCCCAAGATCATATAGTGCTGAGGAGATATACTAACAATAGAGGAAGGGTGGCCTTGTGGTTGGAAACACATCATAAAGATTTACTTAGGAGTGAGGGGAATATAACAAAGCATTATTTGTGGCAGGCGCAGCACTATGAAGTGCCTTCCGCGCTGTGGCATTAGAAGAATTTTGATATCTCTGACTTTTAGTCTAACCTGCCTGTCAATTACTCTGCAATTCCTCTAGTGCCGTTCTATGGAAACAGTAGGTTTAAAGAGAACACCAAATGCTTGAAATAACTTCATTATTAATTCAAATTTTCTTCATATAACACTGCCGCCTCCACAGCAAATAGTCCATGTGCAAAACACGTGTTGAATAAAGTATCACAAAATGGAGGTATGCATAAGATGGTGGTTCAACTGTTCAATCTTGTCATTCAA
The DNA here is from genome assembly GCF_905171765.1 of Bufo bufo. Taxonomy (NCBI): domain Eukaryota; kingdom Metazoa; phylum Chordata; class Amphibia; order Anura; family Bufonidae; genus Bufo; species Bufo bufo. The sequence continues at coordinate 340,705,589 of NC_053389.1, forward strand.
CATAAAATGGATATATTTCACTCTTGAGTATCTGTGCTCTCACTAAGTTATTTAAGCACTTTATGATCTCTCTGAGAGGTATATCTGATGTCTAACTAATAGTTCTACTTGCTGAATTTGGTCGCAATTTGCAGTATGCAGTTAGCAGTAACTATTTGCAAATTGGTTGAGTATGATCTGGTATAGTTGTATGCAATTTGGATTGCAATATGGAATTTGAATTTGGATTGTGAAATTTGTAGTTTGCAATTGGTGGAACTGTAAGTAAACACACATATAACTGGTTCAGTATACAGTAACTGTTTTAAATACCTATTTTAGCCTCTCTGCTTCCATAAAACAAAGCTGTTAGTGGAGTTAATGTCTGTTCAGCTCCTCACCTCTGGTGTAATGAATCTAGCAGCTCCTGCTAGGGGGATTTCCCACACAGGCTGTGTGTGAGGCTGCCTGTGATTGGTCAAAACTCTTGCTGTGTGTGAGGCTGGCTGTGATTGGTCTAGACTCCTGCCCAGCAACAACTGTTTAACTCTATGCTTTCTGTTGTTTTTGCTGTTTCATTGAGCTTAACTCACATCCATATAATGAATCTTAAAGGCATATTATCTTTTCTGCTTCTGTGAACACAATATATAACAGTTATATGACATCCAAACATGAAGTCACTGTAAATAACTCAGATTTTGTCTTTAACACACAAACATAGGAACTGTATTAAGGTTATTGGCAGGTTTACCTGTATAAACATATAAGCTATATTAGCAACCTAGGACAGATCTTAGCTGGCCAGCTACATTATTAGCGTTGTGATATTAAGTGATATAATGACATAGTAACATAGTTTATAAGGCTGAAAAAAGACATCTGTCCATCCAGTTCAGCCTGTTATCCTGCAAGTTGATATATATTGTTGATATAATTTAATGTTACTGATATTAAATGCAACAAAGAAGCATACAAAGGTACAATACCGGTTTATACATTTCTCTGAGGAAGGAACAGTACTGCATATGTGGCATTATGCTGGTTTGTACATAGGAAGTGTTTGGAAGTGTAAAGGACACAAACAGGAAAGAGTATAGTGGGACACATTTACTAAGCCTGTAGATGGCAGAAGCTAAGGCAACTTTCACATCTGTGTTGTGCTGTCTGGTTTTGATATCCGACACAGGCTCTCAAAACCGCAGCACAACAGTTCAGTTTTGTCCCCATTCATTGTCAATGGGGACAAAAATGAACAAACCGGAACGGAGTGCACCAGAATGCATTCTGTTCCGGTTTGTTGCATTCCCAAATCGGACACAAAATCGCTACAAGCAGCGTTTTTGTGTGTGGTATGATAAACTGAACATGCCGGATCCGGCACCAAAAACCATGTAATTCAATAGTGTTGGGTCCATTTTTTTCAGAAAAATCGCTGATGTAAAAGTAGACAGGCTGTGCAGACCTACACCAGATTTATCACAGTGGCTAAGGTTGGATGATAAATTTGGTGCAGGGATATGCATTTTTGTCTAACTTTATACACTTATTGGTTGGCTTAGCTAAATGTCGCATATTTGGTATCGTCGCACTCGCTTGTCTTCAATTATGCAGGATTTATTCACCAACAAAAATGTGACGTTTCGACCGTCATGGTCTTTCTCAAGCAACAAATAATGTGAACAAAAGCAAATATATATACACTCCCTCCCAGTAGGTCACATGACCAAATTAAATATGCAAATTATAGATCAATTATGTGAATTATCTAGATCTCACCAACCTGTTGTCTTATATCTGAGTATACTTGTCATTACCCTGTATATATTACACACAGTGTCATTCCCTTAAGTATAATTATATAACATCAAAAGTGTTTACTTATAAAAACCTTGGTAGGAGTCTGGTTGGCACATCATGGAGGGGACCTTCCTCATCGTTCTATGTTGTCAGAAAAGCGTGCGCATCTCAGCGTTTCCCTATTGGAGGTGCGCACGCGCTGGGAACACGTGCAGGCACCCAAAGGGCGCGCTCATCCTAGCGTTCCTTCGTGGTTAGTGCGCATGCGCATCGGGTATGAGGCTAAGTTCCTTGCGTTGACGTGCTCCTTGTGTTGCTATAGTAACGTTCTAAACAAAACATGTGGGCGTGTCACATCGAGTCCTTAGTGTGATGTTTCAGCAGCTCCGTCTGTGTTTAACATTATCCTTATGTCTCTGCTCAAAATAATTGATTCAGCATTATCTTTATAAGCGGCATACATGATATAAAGATAATGCTGAATCAATTATTTTGAGCAGAGACATACGTTACATAAGGATAATGTTAAACACAGACGGAGCTGGTTGGTGAGATCTAGATAATTCACATAATTGATTTATAATTTGCATATTTAATTTGGTCATGTGACCTACTGGGAGGGAGTGTATATATATTTGTTTTTGTTCACATTGTTTGTTGCTTGAGAAAGACCATGACGGTCGAAACGTTGGTGAATAAATCCTGCATGATTGAAGACAAGCGAGTGCTGCGGTATTTCATATACGACGCATCCAAGGGGGATCTTCAGACTGGCTCCCAACACGGCTGGCACCACCACAAGAAAGGTTTCATTTTTTCCTTGTGCTGCTATTAACATTTTTTCTATGCATATTTGGTATCGCCATAATTGACCTGCAGAATACGGACATCATATCATTTTTAGCTGATAGCAAGCGCTGTAATATCAAAACCCAAGAAACCTTGGTGAAATAGTTTTTTTTGTTTTTTTTTTCCACTTTCACCCCCCAAATAAATGTTTCCTGTTTTCCAATTTAAGATATGGATATGGTAAATTAAATAGTGCTATTAAAAAACTTGTATCTCAAGAAACAAGCCATCAAATGGCTATAGTAACGAACATTTTATAAGTTGTGGCTTTTGGAAAGTAGGAAAAGAAAAATGAAAACAAAACTGGCCCAGTCCTCAAAGGGTTATAACTTTCTCTGACATCTGCAGATGTCTGTCTGGTCTTTAAAGATGGCTCCCACTCAGGAGCTGAGCAGGCACATTAGCAGACATTTCACTGCAGACATTCACTGGAAATGTCAATGATTGGAGACAACTGAAATAATTTATTATTTATTTATTTTATGCACTTATATAGTTCTACTATATTCCGCAGCACTTTACAGACATTTGCATCCAACTGTGCCCAATAGGGCTCACAATCTAAGTTCCCTATCAGTATGTCTTTGGAGTGTAGGAGGAAACCCATGCAAACACAGGGAGAACATACAAACTCCATGCAGATGTTGTCCTTGGTCGGATTCAAACCTAGGCACCAGTGCTAACCACTGAGCCACCCTGCTGGCTAAATCAGACATTTACAAAGAAAAAGACACAAATGCAATAGCACTCTGCAACCAGCATTCTGCCCTGCCTCTATGCTGGATGAGGCATTGGTGTACATTTTGGCCAAAGCGTAATAAGCCACTCACAACGTCAAGGTCGCCTCTATGGCGTGGTCCCTAACACTAGTTCCTACCTGTTTGTGGGCCATGACAGCCACACAAAGTCCAGGGAATGCAAGTGCAGCATGCACGCCAAGCACACTCTGCTTTTAACCCCGTCCGGTGCCATTACAGCTTTTATCGGATCCAGGGATGCAAGTACCAACATGCATGCTGAGCCCACTATATACTTCTCCTGGAGCCAAATGGCTACTGGTAGGTGCTATATATGCAGACTCAGTTTTATACTGACTTTAAAACCAGCCTCCAGGACAGATTGACTGGTCAGGTGTGCATGACTGCATGGAGATCGCCACGCCTCCAATATATACTACAAAGAAAAAATGTGGGGATTCAATCAGCACAACCCTATATGCAGGTGCACATCGCTATGGCGAAATACATATACAAAGAAAAAGACACAAATGCAATAGCACTCTGCAACCAGCATTCTGCCCTGCCTCTATGCTGGATGAGGCATTGGTGTACATTTTGGCCAAAGCGTAATAAGCCACTCACCACCTCAAGGTCGCCTCTATGGAGTGGTCCCTAACACTAGTTCCTACCTATTTGTGGGCCATGACAGCCACACAAAGTCCAGGGAATGCAGGTGCAGCATGCACGCCAAGCACACTCTGCTTTTAACCCCGTCCGGTGCCATTACAGCTTTCATCGGATCCAGGGATGCAAGTACCAACATGCATGCTGAGCCCACTATATACTTCTCCTGGAGCCAAATGGCTACTGGTAGGTGCTATATATGCAGACTCAGTTTTATACTGACTTTAAAACCAGCCTCCAGGACAGATTGACTGGTCAGGTGTGCATGACTGCATGGAGATCGCCACGCCTCCAATATATACTACAAAGAAAAAATGTGGGGGATTCAGTCAGCACAACCCTATATGCAGGTGCACATCGCTATGGCGAAATACATATTTTGTGTTTAAATCAGACATTTAATCTCTCAGATGCCTTGGTCAATTGTGACAATAAGTTCTGAGCGATCCCTTAAATATCTGATACATCACCCCCCTTGACGAGATTGTGGGAGTCATTACGTTTCTATTGCAACCAAGAGCCTTGTGAAGGTTCCTAGGTCTGCCATTGTAAAATTCCTGTTATACCCTGTAAGTAGCAATATTGCAAGAGACTACAAGTGATCCAATGAGACACTGCATTTTGAAGTCCTCTTGGGGCAAGAAGGTGGGGGAAAAAAAGTAAAAAAGTAAAAGAAGTTTAAAAAAATCTAATAAAACCAAAAAGAATTAAAAAAAATTCAAATCACCCCTTGTCCCTATTTTACAAATAAAATAAACAAAAAAGTGGCATACTTGGTATTGGCAGGTCTAAACATGTCAGAACTATTAAAATATAAAGTATTTTTCCTGATCAGTGATCCCCTTAATTAGAGATGAGCAAATTTCTCAAAAATTCAATTCAGAGGGTTCGCCGAATTTCTCAAAAAGATTTGATTCAATCCGAATTTATTTGTGATGAATCACGTTAATAAACAGCTATTTCCTTGCTTCTGATAGCCTATATAGTAGTGTAGAACACTGTGCATTGCTGAAACATGCATAGGGAGTCCACTGTGCTAGTGAAACGTGCAGTGAGTCAGTATGATATGCATGGCGTCACTCTTAGAATCACTTCACACTTCATTCATTTGGTCATTTACGGGGCCAAAACTGACCAAATAACTCAAGCGTGAACTCAGCCTTACAAGTCAATGTTAGCATCAGGTATAAAGAACCGTGCAGTGGCCCAGGATTCTACCCAGGATTCTACTATAGAGTGAAAGAGCTCACTCCTTTTACACCGTCGCCAGCTGATTCCACATAAATTTCTACAGAACCTGTTCTGTTACATGCTGAGACAGGTAGTGTCCCCCAGACAGAGTGGAGAGGGTGTCAGGAGTAAGTTTGTGTTTACATCAATGTTTATTTTGCCCTTCTTCTCATCTGTCATAAGAACAACCCCAAAAAAATGGATCCTGTCTTTTGAGCATTCCCCTTCGCACGGTCATCATTTGCTCAGTAATCCATCAGAATTGCTAAGGCCAAATAAAAAACAGGAGTGGATCCAAAACAGAGATGATACGTGAAGTATCCAGTGGCACAATGACAGATTGGGTGTCAAAGTTTGGGTGTGGCACCCAGAATGGTCAAGTCTGATGCATCAGGCACTGGGGTGTGGAAATACTGGCTGATTCACCCCTGATTCATTTTCACAAAGGTCAGTCTCTCCACATTTTGAGTGGAAAGGCGAGTTCTCCTTGGGGTGACTATGGCCCCAGCTGCACTAAACACCCACTCTGATGCCACACTACTAGCCAGGCAGGAAAGCTTGTCCAGGGCAAAATCGGCCGGTCGTGACCACAAATCAAGTTTGGCTGCCAATAGTCCAGGGGATCTTCAATGTGGGATGGCAGGGTGCAGTCCAGGTATGCCACCATCTGTTGGTTCAGCTTCTGCTCCATGTCTTGCTGCTGCTGGTGGGTGGTTTCTTCACTAGGCGGGTGAATAAAAGTGCTCATCAGAGACTCTACAGGGAGTGCAGAATTATTAGGCAAGTTGTATTTTTGAGGATTAATTTTATTATTGAACAACAACCATGTTCTCAATGAACCCAAAAAACTCATTAATATCAAAGCTGAATATTTTTGGAAGTAGTTTTTAGTTTGTTTTTAGTTTTAGCTATTTTAGGGCGATATCTGTGTGTGCAGGTGACTATTACTGTGCATAATTATTAGGCAACTTAACAAAAAACAAATATATACCCATTTCAATTATTTATTTTTACCAGTGAAACCAATATAACATCTCAACATTCCCAAATATACATTTCTGACATTCAAAAACAAAACAAAAACAAATCAGTGACCAATATAGCCACCTTTCTTTGCAAGGACACTCAAAAGCCTGCCATCCATGGATTCTGTCAGTGTTTTAATCTGTTCACCATCAACATTGCGTGCAGCAGCAACCACAGCCTCCCAGACACTGTTCAGAGAGGTGTACTGTTTTCCCTCCTTGTAAATCTCACATTTGATGATGGACCACAGGTTCTCAATGGGGTTCAGATCAGGTGAACAAGGAGGCCATGTCATTAGATTTTCTTCTTTTATACCCTTTCTTGCCAGCCACGCTGTGGAGTACTTGGACGCGTGTGATGGAGCATTGTCCTGCATGAAAATCATGTTTTTCTTGAAGGATGCAGACTTCTTCCTGTACCACTGCTTGAAGAAGGTGTCTTCCAGAAACTGGCAGTAGGACTGGGAGTTGAGCTTGACTCCATCCTCAACCCGAAAAGGCCCCACAAGCTCATCTTTGATGATACCAGCCCAAACCAGTACTCCACCTCCACCTTGCTGGCGTCTGAGTCAGACTGGAGCTCTCTGCCCTTTACCAATCCAGCCACGGGCCCATCCATCTGGCCCATCAAGACTCACTCTCATTTCATCAGTCCATATAACCTTAGAAAAATCAGTCTTGAGATATTTCTTGGCCCAGTCTTGACGTTTCAGCTTGTGTGTCTTGTTCAGTGGTGGTCGTCTTTCAGCCTTTCTTACCTTGGCCATGTCTCTGAGTATTGCACACCTTGTGCTTTTGGGCACTCCAGTGATGTTGCAGCTCTGAAATATGGCCAAACTGGTGGCAAGTGGCATCTTGGCAGCTGCACGCTTGACTTTTCTCAGTTCATGGGCAGTTATTTTGCGCCTTGGTTTTTCCACACGCTTCTTGCGACCCTGTTGACTATTTTGAATGAAACGCTTGATTGTTCGATGATCACGCTTCAGAAGCTTTGCAATTTTAAGAGTGCTGCATCCCTCTGCAAGATATCTCACTATTTTTGACTTTTCTGAGCCTGTCAAGTCCTTCTTTTGACCCATTTTGCCTAATAATTATGCACACCTGATATAGGGTGTTGATGTCATTAGACCACACCCCTTCTCATTACAGAGATGCACATCACCTAATATGCTTAATTGGTAGTAGGCTTTCGAGCCTATACAGCTTGGAGTAAGACAACATGCATAAAGAGGATGATGTGGTCAAAATACTCATTTGCCTAATAATTCTGCACTCCCGGTAGACTTAAGTTGCTGCTGATGGAGCTGGTACTGCTCCTGCCCCCCCCATCCAGCAGCCATGGCAGTGGAACATGAGCTCAGAGGGCCCCCCCCCCCCCGGTCAGACCTTTGTGAGGATGGGTGATGGCGCACATAGACAGCGGCCAACTGTCTACATAGACTGTCTCAATAATAGTTCAGTTTATCCTCCCTCTCAGCGGGTGTAAAAAAAAAATGCCCCTATTTTGGACCGGTAGCTAGGGTCTAACATGGTGGAGTGTCAGTAGTCATTCCTTTGCCGAATTATGACAATTCGGCTGTCACTACACAAGCAACCAAACATGCATTGGGCCATTTGCGCAAGGGACTTGGAGGGACTCTCTGCCTCCATCTCCACTGCATACTGACACAGAGTCATCTGCCTGGTATTCCTTATTGCCCTCTATCTCTTCCTGCTCCTCCTCCTGTCACTTGTGCAGAAAAAAAAAACATTTATGTATACATTGCTTGTGCGTGAATGTCCTCCTTCTCCTCCTCCTCCTCCTCCAGTTCAGCCCCCACAGAGCTCAGGTGGCTGTGAGATGTAGGCGGCACGTCTCCTGTCCCCTAGCCAGACAGATTTAGCAGCATCTGTTCCAGTACATGAAGCAGGGGAATGACGTTGTTCATCCTGTAGTCCTGGCGACTGACAAAGTGGCCACCTCAATGGGCCTGAGCAGCATGAGCTTCCACTGGCTAATGTGAAAGTTACACAGGGGAGTGCTCCTGTCCGCCTGCATCATCAAGATATCATTTATGGCCTTCCAATGCACATATAGTCAATCCAATATGTGGAGGGTGGAGTTCCAACATGTGGAGGGTGGAGTTCCAACAGGTGGAAACATCACATATGAGGCAATGTTGGGGAATGTCATTCTGTCTTTGCAGCTCAAGAAGGGTGTGCTTTGCAGTGTAAGAGTGGCTAAAGTGCATGCACAGTTTCCGGGCCATTTTCAGGATGTCTTGCAGATGGGTGGAAGACTTCTGGAACCGCTTTACAACCAGATTAACCACGTGCGGCATCCAGTGACCATGGTTCCGATCTTAAGTTGGCGAGGAGACAGCCAGGATTCGATTTCTTGATGGAGGATGCGGATAATTTCCTCCCCTATTTAACTCTGTTCGCCCAGGCAAACTAGGAGCAGAACAGCATGACACCGCTGTGCCCTGCACATGTTGTATGCTTGAGGAGCACTCCCATTGTGCCTGCAGGTGAGGCTGAGGACAAGGTGGAGAATGACGAGGCAGCGGAGGATATTGGTGCAGGACCCACAGCCTGAGACCGTGGAGGTAGCAGTGCCGTCACCTGGCCAAGTCGCTGGTGTGGCTGGGCAGGAACAACATTTACCCAGTGGGCTGTAAAGGACCTATATTCTCTTTGACCGTAGTCACAGCTGCCGTAAATTTTAGCAGACACTGAGAGGCTCAAGGACTGGCCAACTTCTGTTTAACATACGTGTGCAGGGCTGGTACTGCCTTTTTGGAGTAATGACAGCATGGGACTCTCCACCTTGGCTCGACACAAGCCATCAGTTCTCTGAAAGGTGCAGAGTCCACCACATGGAAAGGGAAGGACTGTAACAGCAACTTGGCCTGAAGCACGTTCAACTTCTGCACCATTGGATGAGTGCACACATACTGTTTTCTATTTGCAATCGCCTCTGGGATTGAGTTCTGACAAAATGACTGACGGGGAGTAGGAGGAGCAGGAGCATCAGGACTAGTAGGTGATGGGAAGGAAACACAGCTCCCTTCTGTGTGAGGTGGTGGAGCCTTGACTTGCGGATAAAGGGTGCGGGCCACTGGGCAATGCAACTGTTGCTGCCACAGGTTGTACCATTACATTAGAACCACATTTTTTTCAGGCCACTTTATGGTGACACTGCATGTGTTGACGCTGCGTGTGTTGATGCAGGGCCATAGTGCCAACATTGGCACCCTGGCCACGCTTCACCTTCTGCCCACAGACTCTACAAATAGCCATGCTGACATCCTCAGGCAGCTTGATGAAAAACTGCCACATTGCCGAGTATGGCATTTGCCCCCCACCACTCCATGCTGACTGCCTGCTACCGCTGCCTCCATGAACCCATGCACCACTACTTCTTTCTGGACAGGTAGGCTTCTGCGTAGCGGGAGGTCTACCCCGAGCACGTTTGGCTCCCGACCACTGCTGCCACCCTGCTGACTCACTGCCACGATAACCACCCTGCTGGCATAGCCGATGCCTCACGTACAAACTGACCCCCTTTTCTCCTGATGATGATGAAGCCCCCTCTTCCCTATTTCCTGCATGTCACTGATTTTACCTTCACCAGTCTAGGGCCACGTGCCTGACCGCTTGCAACACCAGCTCCCGCGCGACTCTCATCATCACTACTTGCCCGCCTACTGGAGAAAGCAGCGGATCTCTCCTCCAGATCTTGACTGGGCCGTAGCTGCTGATTATCCTCTAGAATCTCGTCTACACTGGAGCTGAGCCGACGGCATACAATACTTCTCGAGCTGATGGAAAATAAAATTACAGAGGCAGGTTGAGGACAGGTAGGGGCACAGAGCTTGTTCCCGGGCCATGCCAACTAAGGGTCGTGTCAGAGGAACCCACCAAATCCATATCCAAATCCAAGAGCTTTATTGACAGGACCAAATACATTTAGCATTGCCAAAGCAAAACAAAGCATTAACAAGGGGTGGAGGGATTCGGTTGTGGGAATAAGGGAAGGGTATAGGGGGTTAGGGTATTACAGTCTATAAGCATGTGGAGGATATAAGGGACAGTATGGGGGCTGGGATATACAGTCCATAGGGGAGGGGGGTATAGGGGGCAGTATACAGGGTATACATTCCATGTGGTATCATGTTCCTCTCCGTTGGTGGCAGGTAGTGACATATCGTGAGGCTATTTAGTAGAAGACCGAGTCAACTATTCAAGGACCGCTGGGTTGCTAGTCGAGATACGACCATTAGATGACACTGGCAGCTCAGGCCTATCGCTGCGACTTCTGCTGCCACCCCCCTTTCCCCTTCTTCTGCTGCTACTTCTGCCTGCTCCAGAAACATTTTGGCCACTGCCTATTCTCTGTTAATTAAAAGAAATTGCAAGGGGAAAAGAGCAATACTATCAGACGTAAGGATGAATGGAAGAACTTATATATATGAAATAAATACCCCAAAACTGTTTGTATCAGGCCGTAAATTCACCCCAAAAGCAAGGATGAATGGACGTACTTTTATATATTTCAAATTAACACACCCCAAAACTGGTTGTATCAGACTGCAAATTCACCCCAAAAGCAAGGATGAATGGACGTACTTTTATATATTAAATAACCACACCTCAAAACTGGTTGTATCAGACTGCAAATTCACCCCAAAAGCAAGGATTAATGGAAGTACTTTTATATATGAAATAAACACACCCCAAAACTGGTTGTATCAGACAGCAAATTCCCATCAAAAGCAAGGATGAATGGACATGCTTTTATATATTTAAAATAAATACACCCGAAAATGGGTTGTATCAGACAGCACTTTCAACCCAATAACAGAAGCTCGGATTACTGGAATTACTGAAGTATCAAAGAATGCAAACAACTTAAAATCAGTAGTAATAGATCACTTTTAGTAACCCCAATTAGTGCAGCAAGGTATTATAGAATAGCTACTATTATCCAGGCTTTACACTCTCCTATTGGTCCCTGTTCTCTCTCTCTCTTTACAGTGTGGATAATGCCTCCCTATCCTTTCCCTACATTGTGAATAATATTTCCTTGAACAGCTCAATTCTCCCTTGTTCCCGGGTTTCTTACTTTCACTTTGTAACATGTGCACCAACCATTTTAGAAAAAAATGCTAATCGTTACCATGAAGCACGAGAAAATTCGACTTCGGGACAAATCACATTTTTCCAGAATTTCGGATCGAATTCCACTTCGGCAATTTAGATTTGCTCATCTCTACCCTTAATGTAAAAAAATCTGATTGCCAGCTTTGCCATTTTTAATCACTTTGCCTCACAAAAAATGTATTAAAAAGTGATCATAAAGTCATATGTACTCTAAGATGGTACCAATAAAAACTTCAGCTCTCTCCACAAAAAAAGAGTTCATTTAGTTTTTAAGTATAAAAACATACAAAAAACTATTGGATCATTTATTAAGACAGGCGTTTTAGACACTGGTCTTAAAGGGGGTTTTCTCATCTCAGACAATGGGGGCATATCGCTAGGATATGCCCCCATTGTCTTATAGGTGCGGGTCCAAGAATGGAGTCCCGAAAGTGAAGGCGAAAGTGAACTGTGCATGCGCAGCAGCCCTCCATTCATTTCTATGGGGCTGCCGAAAATTGCCGAGCGCTGGATTGTCTATTGCCGTCTGCCCCATAGAAATTAATGGGCCGCGCATGTGCGGCATGCTCCCATTCACTTCTATGGCAGAGGCTCCCCGCTCCGTTCTCGATATAGGTGCGGGTCTCAGCGGTGGGACCCGCACCTATCAGACAATGGGGGCATATCCTAGCAATATGCTCCTATTGTCTGAGATTGGAATACCCCTTTAACCCCTTCAGGACACAGCCTTATTTCACCTTAAGGACCAGGCCATTTTTTGCAAATCTGACCAGTGTCACTTTATGTGGTGATAACTTTAAAACACTTTTACTTAGCCAGGCCATTCTGAGATTGTTTTTTCATCACATATTGTACTTCATAACACTGGTAAAATTGAGTCAAAAAAATTCATTCTTATTTATAAAAAAATACCAAATTTACCAAAATTTAGGAAAAATTTGCAAATTTCTAACTTTCAATTTCTCTACTTCTACAATACATAGTATTAACTCCAAAAATAATAATTCATTTACATACCCCATATGTCTACTTCATGTTTGGATCATTTGGGGAATGCTATTTTATTTTTTGGGGACGTTACAAGGCTTAGAAGTTTGGAAGCAAATCTTGGAAATTTTCTGAAATTTTCAAAAACCCATTTCTTTAAGGACCAGTTCAGGTTTGAAGTCACTTTGTGAGGCTTACATAATAGAAACCACCCAAAAATGACCCCATTTTAGAAACTACACCCCTCAAGGTATTCAAAACTGATTTTACAAACATAGTTAACCCTTTAGGTGCTCCACAAGAGTTATTGGCAAATGGAGATGAAATTTCAGAATTTCATTTTTTTGCCAATTTTTCCATTTTAACCCATTTTTTTCACTAACAAAGCAAGGGTTAACAGCCAAACAATACTGTATCTTTATTGCCCTGACTCTGCCGTTTACAGAAACACCCCATATGTGGTCGTACACTACTGTACAGCCACGCGGCGGGGTGTAGAGGGAAAGGAGCGCCGTGTGGGTTTTGGGGGGCTGATTTTTATAGACCGGTTTATTTACACCGTGTCCTATTTCAAGACCCCCTGATGCACCCCTACAGTAGAAACTCTGTAAAAGGAACCCCATCTAAGAAACTACACCCCTCAAGGTATTCAAAACTGATCTCATAAACTATGTTTACCCTTTAGGTGTTCCACAAGAGTTATTGGCAAATGGGGATGAAATTTCAGAATTTCATTTTTTTGCCAATTTTTCAATTTTAACCCATTTTTTCCCACTAGCAAATCAATGGTTAACAGTCAAACAATACTGTATCTTTATTGCCCTGACTCTGCCGTTTACAGAAACACCCCATATGTGGTCGTACACTACTGTACGGCCACACAGCGGGGTGTAGAGGGAAAGGAGCGCCGTGTGGGTTTTGGGGGGCTGATTTTTATGGACCGGTTTATTTACACCGTGTCCTATTTCAAGACCCCCTGATGCACCCCTACAGTAGAAACTCCCTAAAAGTGACCCCATTATGGAAATTACAGGATAAGGTAGCGTTTTTTTGCGACAATTTTTAGGGTACATATGTTTTTTGGTTGCTCTATATTACATTTTTGTGAGGTAAGGTTATCAAAAATTGAAATTCTGAAATTTCATCTCCATTTGCCATAAACTGTTGAGGAACACCTAAAGGGTTAATAAAGTTTGTACAATCAGTTTTGAACACCTTAAGGGATGTAATTTCTTAGCTGGGGTCACTTTTAGAGAGTTTCTATACTAGGGGGCATCAGGGGGCTTCTAAAGGGACATGGTGTCAATAAAAAATGCAATCAAAATCTGCCTTCCAGAAACCATGTCGGTCCTTTCCTTTTGCGCCTCCCTTTTACTGATACAGCAGTTTACGACCACAAATGTGGCGTTTCTGTAAACTGCAGTATCAGGGTAATAAATATTAAGTTTTTTTGGCTGTTAACCCTTGGTTTTTACCGGAAACGACGGATTGATATGGAAAAGTGCCAAAAATAGCTGTTTTGGCACCATTTTTTTAATATTTTTTGGACCGTGTTAATCTGGGGAGTTGGGTCATGGGGTATTTTTACAGAGGAGATTATTACAGATGCGGCGATACCTAATAAGTCAAATTTTTTACAATTATTTAGGTTTTAGACTATATTATCTTTTTGGATACAAAAAAAGAATTTTTTTGTATCTCTATAGTCTAAGAGTAATTTTTTTAAAGTTTTTTAGCCGATTGTATTAGGTAGGGGCTTATTTTTTGAGGTAAGTCTACTTTTTTTTTTTTGGTGTCTCAAGTCTGGGAACCATAGTTTTTGTTGAATAGTCAGTGGCTAAATTGGTGAAGGGGATTATGAATTTAGAACTCCATGGAAGTGTGGAACTCCCTGAAGCAACCAATAACGCAGAGGCCCGGATGATCGGGGCACATGTCACACTGAGTGGTGGTGTCCTTCTGTATCCCCCTCCTGCAACACACTTTGCATTTTTTGGGGGTTCGTCCCTTCTTTCCAGTATGGGGGACCACACCTGGAAAGTGTTGGCCAGGGACGATCCGGGCGCCTCCAATTCCCGAGGTACTCCCACCTGCTCTTTCCCGGGCAGAAAAGATCAGGGTCTTGAGGACTGCCTCATAGAACTGGAGGAATGTTCCTGTGTTGCCAGTGCTCTGGAACAGTACAAAAAAGTTGTACATGGCAACCTGCACCAAGTAGACCACAACTTTTTTGTACCATGCCTTGGTTTTGTGCATGGCGTTATATGGCTTGAGGACTTGATCAGAGAGATCAACTCCTCCTATATACCGATTGTAGTCGACAATACAATCGGGCTTGAGAACCGTTGCCGCGGTACCTCGCACAGGGACAGGGGTGATGCCGTTACCGTGAATTGTGGACAGTACAAGGACATCCCTCTTGTCCTTATATCTGACCAGCAGCAGGTTTCCATTGGTAAGGGCACGGGTCTCACCCCTGGGAATAGGTACCTGGAGGGGGTAGGTAGGGAGGCCGAGCTGATTATTCCACACGGTCCCACAAGCGAACGTGGATCTGGCGGCGAGGGACTGGAACAAGGGGATACTAGTATAAAAGTTATCCATGTATAGGTGGTAACCCTTATCTAGCAGTGGGTGCATAAGGTCCCACACAAGTTTCCCGCTAACACCCAGAGTGGGGGGACATTCTGGGGGTTGAATACAGGAATCTCGCCCCTCGTACACACAAAACTTGTAAGTGTATCCTGAGGTACTCTCACAAAGTTTGTACAGCTTCACACCATACCTCGCCCGCTTTGAGGGAACATACTGGCGGAAAATGAGTCTCCCCTTTTGAACGCAATGAGAGACTCATTAACCGCAACCTCCCTTCCAGGTACATAGGCCTCCATGAATTTGGCCCCGAAGTGATCGATGACCGGCCTGATTTTGTACAGGCGGTTATAGGCAGGATCACCTTGGGGGGGACATGCTGCATTATCTTCATAATGCAGGCATTTCCGTATGGCCTCAAATCGGGAACGTGTCATGGCCATACTGTAGAGTAGGGTCTGGTAGAGGACGTCCCCACTCCAGTACAGCCTGACACTAGGCTTTTTGACTAGGCCCATATGCAGCACGAGGCCCTAAAACGTCCTCATCTCGGCTGCACTGACTGGGGTCCAGCCACCGGGTTTAGCCAAAAACTAGCCCGGGTGTTGCCGACAAACTGTTGGGCGTACAGGTTCGTCTGTTCCACCATCAGATTTACCAGTTCCTCACTGAAAAAAAGACTGAAAAAGTCGTATTCAGTGAAGCCCACTGTGTAAATCTGGATTCCTGATTCACCAACAAAATCAGGAATCGCGGGCTCAAAGTTCTCTGGGGTACACCAGACAAGTCCACCTGCGGTAGGCATATTTCTGGATAATAAATGACCCCCATATGTTTGGTATCCTTGTAAACATACTAAGAGGTTTCATTAAAAAACATTAATCATGTCTGCCGCCGGAAATCTGGTGCAGGCACAGTGCCGCCGACTGCCTGCGCCTGCGCGATCATAAAGCTCCTGAGGGCAACAGCCTCAAAAGTGTCACTAAGCATGCGCCGAGTACAGTGACGTAATCTGAGCGCTGTTGCCTCAGGAGCTTTATGATTGCGCAGGCAGTCGGCGGCACTGCGCCTGCGCCAGATTTACGGCGGCAGACATGAAGAATAACGGGGCGTATCTGGAAGGTTAAAGATGACGTAGCGGAGGGGGCGGCACCGTTTGCCTCGGCTGTGGGAGGATATTTCTGGATCAGGAGGCGTGCTTGGGCTTCAAATTAAGGCGGGCTAGGCCCTGCAGGGGGCTTACTGGGCTCCAGAGATGAACAAAACACCCCTCTGGGCACCTTGGAGGTTCATTTGCATAACAGAAAAAGAGCTTTTTTTAATCAAAATGACAACATGAAATGAAGAAAGAAGACCACTGCAGGAAATAAGGTAGTTTATTGAACATGGCAATGGTGACAGCTTAAAATGATAAAAACAGGTTACAGATTCCTTTTAACCGTGCAGTGCCCCAAAATTCAAGGAGTGGGGAGGGTGTCTGCAGCAAGGCTGTGTCCATCAGAAGAACAGCCCCCAAAAAAGCGGATCCTGCAGTTTGAGCATCCGCCTTCAGACCATTAGTATTTGTTCAGCATTTGATCAGTATTGGTAAGGCAAAAATAGGGTGCGTCCAATACAGAGATAACATGTGGTGGAAATATTTGCATGTCTTCTGTGTTTTGGACTCACTCCTGCTTTTGGCTTTCAAATCCAGATTTTTTTGTTATTGTTTGGTTCTTCTGACAGATCAGGAGAACGGATGTTAACACAGCCAAACAGGGAAAATAGTGGCCCTGTAACAGACTGGTGAGGTGGCAATAGCATGAAAAGCCACAATAATGGCCTCATAAGAGACTGGTGAAGGTGGCAACAGCATGAAGAGTTACAATAGTGACCCTGTAACAGAGTGGTGAGGGTGGCAACAGCATGAAGAGTAACAATAGTGGCCCCGAAACAGGTTGTGGAGGGGGGGGGGGCAACAACAGTGGCAGTAACAGCACAAGATGGTGGAAGATCACAGTAGGGGCAGATGGCAGTAGAGGCAGCAGGCATGTGGAATCAGGCGGGTGATAGCATCAGGATAGTGGCAGCAGGACGTGGGCAGAAGTATCGGGCCATTTGTCACAATGTTCTGGTGTGGCAGCACACTACAGTCAGATCATTACTGCCAGAATGATGTAGTCTGATGTATCAGGCACCAGTGACAGGAAATCACTGAGATGTACCCTGACCATGCTTCGCCTTTTGCCCATGTATCCTGCATACCGCCACACTAACGGCTTTCAGCGACTTGATAAAAAATTCTATTTTTGGCATTTTACCCCAACACTCCGTGCTGACTGCCTGCCACTGCCTTTATAAACCCATGTATCGGTAGTTCCCTGATCGGTATGCTCCTGAGTAGCAGACGGTCTACCCCCTGATGCATTTGGCTCCAGATCTCCCACTGCTTCCACCCTGCTGGATCATTTGCACACTGCCACCCTGCTGTTGTCTCAAGGGCCTGCTGCCACCCTCAGCCCCTGATTATGAGGATGCCCCTTCTTCACTCGGCTCCCACGTGCAATCGGCTACATCATAATCCACTAATGTCTGTTTGTCATTTATGTCACCCTAACCAGTCTCATGGCCACATCCTTGACCGCTTGCAACACGTGCTCCCACCCGACTGTCAACTGGCTAATGAGACGAATTCTGATGCACAGTCTATGTATAACAGATCAAATTAAGTATAAATGGCCCAGCAGATGAACTATATAAATGTGCCTATATATTACACCACCTGCTGACAATGAGTCTGATGCACAATATGTCTATGTATAACTGAACAGATTAATTATTAATGACGCAGCAGATGAACTAGGTACACATGCCTATAATATTAGAACAACTGTTGATGCACAGTCAGTCTATGTATAACAGAACAGATTAAGAATGAATGGCACAGCAGTGAAACAAGATGCAAAGGGCGATTACACAGAGCGTGCACTGACCCTGCACTGTCCATGCAGTCTCCCTAGGCTCTCCTGACAGTGTCTGAAAACTCTTCCTACGATCTCCCTACACTGTCCCTTTCCAATATTCTACAATTAAAAGATTGCTAAAACAGTGTCCCTAGCAATTGCCACGTCTCTCCCTATGCTCAGCTCACAGTAAAATGGCAGACAATATTTATCAGAGCTCCAATATCATGCTCCTTAATGAAACTTTAGAATAATATCTGTTGTCATGTGAGCAAAAACCCACGTGGTATAGTGATGGTCTATAGAATGTCTTTCTACCACAGCTCCACCTAAATACTCCCCTAATGATCCACAATAACTGATCTAGATTTGCTTTTCCTTAGACACCTTAGGATCCTAATTTTGGAGAACTAGTTCATTATATTGTTACTCTCACGAAATTTGGAAATAATCTAACGATGTATTATCTGCACACATATGGTAGAATAAAGGTAGGAAACATGCTGTGTTGCAGATTCTGGCATGTTTGAGAGAAAAAAGAAATTGCAGAACTACTATAACAGTCAACATGATGGACACCTCGGTGGAACTCAGTGGAACTCACTAAAAGGCCTCATGCACACGACCGTTGTTGTGTTCCATTCCACAAAATGGGGTTCCGTCGTTCCGTGATCCGTTTACGTTTTTGTTTCCGTGTGTCTTCCTTTATTTTTGGAGGATCACCAGACATGAAGGAAAGTAAAAAAAAGTCTAAGTCAAGTTTGCCATGCAAATGATAGGAAAAAAACGGACGCGGACACGGATGACAATCTTGTGTGCCTCCGCGTTTTTTCACGGTCCCATTGACTTGAATGGGTCCGCGAACCGTTTTCCGTGAAAAAAATAGGACAGGTTATATTTTTTTGACGGACTGGAACCACGGATCACGGACGTGGATGACAAACGGTGCACTAGCCGAGTTTTCAATGGACCCATTGAAAGTCAATGGGTCCGCAGAAAATCACGAAAAACTGAACAACGGACACAGAATAAAATAACGGTCGTGTGCATGAGGCCATTGGGCTCTGATGGCTCCTGTTGCGTTTTATACCAAGCACTTATGGTTTCCAATAGGGACAGAAATCATGGCCGTATTGGATAGTTTTAGTCTTTCGGTCTGCTTTTTCATAAACCTCTAACGAATGCCTGTATTCTAGTGATGGACTTGCAGGATAGCGGGGAAAGGTTTAATATGATGGATTTTAAGCATGTGCGATATAATATATATATTGCAATATATTTTATATTTCAGGGGGTTAAACTTTTTTTATTTTATTTAATAACTATTAGCCTCCTTAGGGGCTAGAACCCTTGTCCTATTCACCCTAATAGAGCTCTATTAGGGTAAATAGGACTTCACACTCTCCCTGCAACCCTGTGCATAGTGCACACAGCAACAGGGAGCTGACCATGGCAGCCAGGGCTTCAGTAGCGTCCTGGCTGCCATGGTAACCAATTGGAGCCCCGCGATTACACTGCTGGGGCTCTGATCAGAAGCTGCCACCCTGGGTCCACTGCCACCAATGATTTAATTGTGTGGAGGGGGGGGCCCAGCAATTAATATAAAACTTAGAAGAGGGGGAGTAGAAGGGAGGGGCTGTGGCCACTGCGCCACCAATGAATATAGTTAATATGCCTGAATACAAACATTGCCTGCATGTGCCGGCCATATGCCATACCTGGCCTGTATTACTGCGCGCCGTGATCCGCCGCAATTAACCCCTCAGGACCTGAGGTGTTAATTACCGTGGATCACAGCGTGCAGTCATAGAGGCCAGGTATAGGATATGGCCGGCACATGCAGGCTACGTTTGTATTCAGGCATATTAACTATATTAATTGGTGGCGGAGAGGCCACAGTCCCTCCCCTCCTCCTCCTCTCTGTTCTCATTGATGGCGCGGTGGCCACAGTCCCTCCTCCTCCTACTCTCTGTTCTCATTGGTGGCGGAGTGGTCACAGTCCCTCCCCTCCTCCTCCTACTTTGTTCTCATTGGTGGTCAGCGGCAGGCGCACACAGTGGGGAGGGACTCCCTCCTTCTCCACTGTGCCGGCTCAGGAGAACATGGTGCGTGCCGAGAGCGGCGCTTGCCATGTTCTACGGCAATATGGTGATATAAACGAAATCTCTATCGTTGGCCAAATTTATATAGTTTATATTGCATATCGTCTATATCGCCCACCCCTATTGGAACATTATTCAAAAGTGGAGACAGTGACACCCGATGTGGATGATAATGTGGTGATTAACCTTACGAGGTACGATCTGCCTCCGGGCTGTATCTCAGTCCTCAGCAGAGGGCTTGGATACAGCCTCGTTGAGCAGTTCGACCCTGTGGGTTTTGAGACCGATCTGTTTAAATCTGTACGTAAAATGTACTTGCATGAGATGTTTATGAATACCCCTCAGAAAATAGAGCAGGTGAGACAGGGCGAGCCATTGGGATCTAATATCTCTGGGAAGATGAATGAGGAAAAATGTCTAGAGTTTATGACGGATATCCCCCTTTTCTCAGAAACCAAGGAAGAACCACATGTAGAGGTGTTTCATGGTGGCGTCCGCTCCACGTTATGTTCCCCCATGCAGGCCGGTAGTAATGTTGACATCTTTCACCACCATGTCTTAAAGGATACAAAAGCTTTGTTATACCCCAATGTTCCTGATAATATCAGTAAGGAGGGAAAATTAGCTTTGCACTGGATTAAGTCACATAAAGACATGGTGGTGAAGGGAGGGAATGTGGTCCTGATGACCAGAGACTACTATATTATGGAGGCCCATAGACAACTGAGGGATGATAGGACTTATGAGATGATACGGGATGACCCTGTGTCAGGCATACAACAGAATCTTAGGAGTCTGTTGCAGAAGTATGTCATGTTCGATTTTATTTCCAGCAACAGGGCTGAGAAACTGATACGACTTTACCTAAGGTTCACAAGTCGCTGAGCCAACCCCCTGGCCGCCCTATCATGGCGGATACTGGCTCGGTGACTGAACCACTCTCCAAATACATTGACTGGTTATTGAGGCCCTTGTTGGCTAGTGCCCCTGCCTACCTGCGTGATATCAATGATTTCCTCCTGTCGCTGAGCCACTTCCAGTAGCAGGAGGTTTTTAATCTGGTCTCCTTGGACGCAGAAAGCCTGTTCGCCCGCATTCCTCATGGTGTGGGTCTTGCAGCTGTTCTCGACGTCCTGGAGAACATAGGTAGGAGTACTTTGTTTTGTGAGTTTATTAAGGAGTCATTCGATTTCATTTTAACTAACAATGATTTCAAGTTTGGGAACCAGTGCTATCAGCAAAAATGTGGTACCGCAATGGGTACCCCCATATTATGTACCTTTGCCAATTTTTATCTGGCTAGGTTAGAGGATTATATTCTCCATAAATAATTCATACCTACGTCACATTAAATTGTTCCTGCACTATGTGGATGACATCTTCTTGATTTGGTCTGGCACTAAGTCTGAATATGCCGATTTTGTTACTTTTTTGAATGAAAACAACGGGATGAATATGTTTTGCACCCTCAACTATGGAGGTGGTAGCCTTTAGTTTTTGGATGTGTCTGTCGAGGTGGTGGACGGTGAGTTGGTTACTATGGGTTTTTGTAAGCTCACGGCGACCAACTCGCTGTTAAACCACAGCAGCTTTCACTCTGTAAGTGTGAAAAGATCTGTGCCTTATGGGCAATTCATAAGGCTTAGACGTATTAATAGTACGGAAAAGGGTTTTGATGAACAGGCCACTCAATTGAAGGAATGCCTTATAAAAAGAGGCTATCCCTTGAAGATGTTGGAAACTGCTATGCAGAAGGCTGGGAGTTTTTCCCAGCGTGATTTACTTTTCCGTAACAATAGACATCATGGTGTAGCGGGACAGAGAGCAACCAGGGATGAACAGCACCATAAGAGGTTCGTGTTTTCCTTTAGATACAGCCCCACGGCCGATGATATATGTAGGGTGATCCTCTAACATTGGAATATTCTGAGGAGCGATGCATGTTTTGCTGAATATAGCGACAAACCATTAGTCACTTTAAAAAAAAAGTCATACCATTAGAGACAAGCTAGTTAGGAGTCGTTTTGCGGGCACTACTACAGTTAATTGGCTATATGAAAACCGACCTAAGGGTAACTTCAGATGTGGAAAGTGCTCTTTTTGCTCGTTAAATTCCCAGAGTAAGGTACTAGATTTTGGAGGTGTGAAACATAGAGTTAAGGATTTTATTATGTGCAGAAGTACATTTGTTGTGTATGTTCTAACATGTAGCTGTGGACACTTCTATATAGGATAGACCATTAGATGCCTGTTTGAGCGGGTGAGGGAGCATATCAATTCGGTACAGTCAGGTAAAGGATGCCCTAGATTCATTAAACATATGAGAGAAGTACATGAGGGGAATTCTAGAACATTGAAATTTGCTGGTATTGTATTAGTCCCCAATCCACCATCAGGGGGAGACAGACATTGCCTACTGTTACAAAAAGAAGAAAGGTTGATCCTGCGTACGGAGGCATTGGGGAGGTTAGGTCTTAATGACAGTGTTTTCTTATAAATTGTGCTTTCTTGCGGTATGTGCATGCTACTATTGCTTCAGAAATGTAACCCCTTAAAGATCCATGTCATTTCTGTCCGGGACTTAAAGACCCGTGACGTACATGTACTGTCCGGGACTTAAAGACCCGTGACGGACCCCTGCTGTATGCGCTGGGCAGGCCCCTGGATCTCACAGGCAGGAAGCTGTATGTGTAATACACACTGTATTACACTTACAGCCAATGCATTCCAATACAGAAGTATTGGAATGCATTGTAAAGGGGATCAGACCCCCAAAAGTTGAAGTCCCAAAGTGGGACAAAAAATAAAGTGAAATAAAAGTCCCCCCCAAAAAGAAAAAATGTTAAAGTTTCAAGTAAAAAAAAGAAAAAAAACGTCATTTTCCCCAAATAAAGTAAAAAAAAAAATTTGAAATAGGGAAAAAAAGAAAAGTAGACATATTAGGTATCGCCGCGTCTGTATCGACCGACTCTATAAACATATCACATGACCTAACCGCCGCGTCTGTATCGACCGACTCTATAAACATATCACATGACCTAACCCCTCAGATGAACACCGTCGAAAAGATAAAATAAAAACTGTGCTAAATAAAAAAAAATTTGTCATCTTACATCACTAAAAGTGCAACACCAAGCGATCATAAAGGCGTATGCCCCTCAAAATAGTACCAATATAACCGTCACCTTATCCCGCCAATAATGTGCCCCTACCTAAGAAAATCATCAAAAAAATAAATAATGACTCTCAGAATATGGAGACACTAAAACATGATTTTGTGTTGTGTTTCAAAAATGATATTATTGTGTAAAACTAAAAAAAAAAAAAAAAGGATACATATTAGGTATCACCGAATCTATACCAACATGCTCTATAAAAATACCACATGAAAAATACCACATAAAAAAAGGAAAAACGGTGTAAAAGGCAATTTTTTGTCACCTTACATCACAAAAAGTGTAATAGCAAGTGATCAAAAAGTCATATGCACCCCAAAATAGTGCCAATCAAACCGTCATCTCATCCCACAAAAAATGAGCCCCTACCTAAGACAATCGCCCAAAAAATAAAAAAAACTATGGCTGTCAGACTATGGAGACACTAAAACATGATTTTTTGGTTTGTTTAAAAAATTATATTATTGTGTAAAACTTAAATAAATAAAATAAAGTAAACATATTAGATATTGCCATGTCCGTAATGACCGGCTCTATAAAAATATCATATGACCTAACCCCTCAGGTGAACACTGTCAAAAAAATAAAATAACAACTGTGCTAAAAAAATAAAAGTGCAACACCAAGCGATCAAAAAGGCATATGCCCCTCCAAAATATTACCAATCTAATCATCACCTCATCCTGCAAAAAATGAGTCCCTACCTAAGACAATCGCCCAAAAAAGAAAAAAATATGGCTCTCAGACTATGGAGACACTAAAATGATTTTTTTTTGTTTCAAAAATGATATTATTGTGTAAAACTTAAATAAATTTAAAAAAGTAAACATATTAGGTATCCCTGCATCAGTAAGAACCTGCTCTATAAAAATACCACATGACCTAACCCCTCAGATGAACACCGTAAAGAAAAGAAAATATAAACAGTGTCAAAAAAGCAATTTTTTGTCACTTTTCATCACAAAAAGTGTAATAGCAAGCGATCAAAAAGCATATGCACCCCAAAATAGTGCCAATCAAACCGTCATCTCATCCCGCAAAAAATGAGCCCCGACAGTCACCCAAAAAAAAAACCACTATGGCTTTCAGAATGTGGAGACACTAAATATTTTTTTTTTTTAAATGCTTTATTATGTAAAACTGAAACAAAAAACAAAAGTAGTAGTCACATTTGGTATTGTCGCATCCGTAACAACCTCCTCTATAAAAATAGCACATGATCTAACCTGTCAGATGAACGTTGTAAATAGCAAAAAAATTTAAATGGTGCCAAAACAGCAATTTTTGGGCAAATTTTCTATTTGAATCCATTTTTTCCAGTAACAAAGCAAGGGTTAACAGTCAAACAAAACTCAATATTTATTGCTGTGATTCTGTAGTTTACAGAAACACCCCATATGTGGTCGCAAACTGCTGTATGGCCACACGGCAGGGCGCCGAAGGAAAGGAACGCCATATGGTTTTTGGAAGGCAGATTTTGCTGGATTGGTTTTTTGACACCATGTCCCATTTGAAGCCTCCCTGATTCACCCCTAGAGTAGAAAGTCCAAAACAGTGACCCCATTTAAGAAACTACACCCCTCGGTAAGGTTTTGCCAAAGCATGTGTGCGGACGCACGTAGGTGACGTGCGCACCTCCCTTCCGGCCGCCGAGCTCCCAGCCCGATGTGAGATGAATTAGACACCGCTCCAGCCACCGCTCTGTCGCCTTGCTGACCTGCCGCCTGGCTGCCCTGCCTCCCTACGTGTGATACGCTGCCCAGCTGACTCTCCGATTCCGGAGAGAGAGCGGGAGCCGAGCACAGACAGAAGATCGGAAGTGATAGGAGGAGGACCGCTGTGGTGGTGCGTGTGCCTGTTCCTCCCCTCCCCCCCTCTCGACGAGAACCGGAGTTGAGGTGAGACGCACAGATTCCGGTGCCTGACTGGAGGCCTGGCTGCTAAACAGGCCGACACAGCATCGAGGGAATAAAGTGTATGTATACCGGGTGGTGCCCTTCCCCCGATAGTTTACACCTAGAAGACAAG
The DNA here is from genome assembly GCF_905171765.1 of Bufo bufo. Lineage (NCBI taxonomy): Eukaryota > Metazoa > Chordata > Amphibia > Anura > Bufonidae > Bufo > Bufo bufo. The sequence continues at coordinate 340,730,847 of NC_053389.1, forward strand.
ACTGGACCACGGTAGCGGAGGGGGAAGGCTGCTGTTTGCTGATGAAAAGAGAGCACTGCAGTACAAACTTTTCAAAACCTGTGAGAGGGAGGAATTAACCCTGATTGTGGAAACAGGGGTAGGGGGGAAAAAGGGCAGAAAAGAAAACGGAGAAGTGGTAAAGTAATTGGAAATAAAAGGAGGCTGGAAGGGTTTATTTCTGCCCTCTTCCTGCCCCCAGATTGGGACGTGGTATCAGTCTGGCCTCTCCATTGTTGGGAACCGTGGGGTGTGAAGCAGAACTGTCCCCCTAAAAGGGGAGCGTGCAATTGGAGGGTCAGAGGCTTGGGGATAATCTCCCTTCCCCCCACACTTTTGGCGCTGACCGCTGGACTTTTATGGATTAGTCACATAAAGGACAAAAAAACTTAGACAATAATAAATATGATAAGTAAAAGCAATAGCAGTAATGTGGCAGCACTGCGGATCAGCGCCCCACCAAGGTTCCACGAAGTGCAACTAACCCCTGAGCGCACGTCACCTGCTAGTCTGAGTAAGGCTTAGTAAAATGTAACATGCACCCAACACATAAAAAAGTCGCAACTGGCATGGAAAACAGAAGAAGCTGAGCGAAACGCGCGTCAGGGGTGCGCTCACCAAGGTCCCAAAGTTTGGTTCCCCTCTATTATTATCTTATGTATGTTTTCCATGCCAGTTGCGACTTTTTTATGTGTTGGGTGCATGTTACATTTTACTAAGCCTGTTGTTGCGGATATGTTATCCACATGCTGCACCCAACTACACTTATGATTCGGCTGGCATGGTAACAATTGTACCACCATTTAAGGCCCACGTCTCCATCTGGCCTGTGTATGAGACTTCATCTCATTTTAGCCATTAGGCTTACTCAGACTAGCAGGTGACGTGCGCTCAGGGGTTTGTTCCACTTTGTGGAACCTTGGTGGGGCGCTGATCCGCAGTGCTGCCACATTACTGCTATTGCTTTTACTTATCATATTTATTATTGTCTACGTTTTTTGTCCTTTATGTGACTAATCAATAAAATATCTTGTTATTTTCATACATGTGTGTTGTTGTTTATCGGATGCATTGAGTCAGTACTCACATATGGTTTTCTCATTTGTATTGAGAAGAATTTTGGTTATACTGACCGCTGGACTTTGTAACTCTGGAAGACTGTTTGGTTGTTATATAACTGAAAAACCTGTCATTTTTCCATTATCTGTGGATAAATCTAAGACAGCTTAGGCTACTTTCACACCTGCGTATCTGGTATCTGCACAGACGGATCCGCACCTATAATGCAAACGATTGTATCCGTTCAGAACGGATCCGTTTGCATTATGAAGAACAAAGTCAAAATGGATCCGTCCTGACTTATATTGAAAGTCAATGGAGGACGGATCCATTTTTAATTGCACCATATTGTGTCAGTGAAAACGGATCCGTCCCCATTGATTTACATTGTGTGTCAGGACGGATCCGTTTGCAAGCAGCGTTTTGGTGTCCGCATCCAGAGCGGAATGGAGGCAGAACGGAGCCAAACTGATGCATTCTGAACGGATCCTTCATCAGAATGTATTGGGGCTGAACTGATCCGTTTTGAACCGTTTGTGAGATCCCTAAAACGGATCTCACAAACAGAATTCAAAACGCCAGTGTGAAAGTAGCCTTAACCGTATTAATTATTCTAACCTGAATGCGATTTGTTATAATAGGCGTGGACTACTACAGATATACAGAGATAAAGAGGAGATGGCCTGAAGAATTGACATTTGGGGCATAAACTAATTTATTAACTGCATATTGTTATTGAGTCTTGTGTTATTAACTCTCTGTGATCGGTTGTCTTATAACTGAAGGAGCCTTTCTTTTTACTAACAGAGCATATAAAACTACTCAATTAAGTTAACTGTATTAAGTTCAACGACATCTGGGTATAACAGGCCTGAATGGAAATACTCAAATAGGGATAAAGAGAGGCCAGCCTGAAGAATTGATATATAGATGTGTGAACCAGTGTATCCAGTTGATTATCTTCACTGTTTGTTGTGTGATTAACGTACTAATTTTCTGGGTTTGTGTGCTCACCCCCCGTGTCTGGCCGTTCCACTAGTCAATATGTTTCAGACTCGGCTAATATAATATAAGGGGGGGGGGGAAACGAAAACAGGAAAGTCTCTAGAAATGGCTAGACAGGGGGTAGAAAAAAGGGGAGGGGGCAATTAGAGTTAAATACTTAAATTTCCCCAATGTTTAAAAAAGCTGAAAGATCTAAGCAACAATTCTTGACTAATATGCGTGGACAGACTAGCCCCCCTAAGAAAAAAAAAGAGGATATATCTCAAGACCAGGAGGGTGAGTCTTTCTGTTCGGTAGAGAATACTTATCTGAAATTACCTGATGAGGGTTTCCAGCCTGGAGAGAGAGGTAGTAAACAATTAAAATATGTGGAGAAAAACACTTCTACTAAAGAGGAGCAGATGCCTAGCCTGCAGGATATATTCCAAGAAATAAAAAAGCATAGCTTGGCAATACAGGACCTCTCTCTCCAGACTGGAAATATTAGGGAGGCGGTAGGGCTCCTCAGAGCGGACCTACAAAAATATAAAGATAGGCTGACAGAAGCAGAGAAAAGAATATCGGACTCCTAGGACCTTTTGCAGATAACGGTTAAAGAAAAAAATATTCTAAAGGAAGAAAATAGGGAATTAAAAAACAAACTACTAGATTTAGAAAACAGGTCCAGAAGGGCTAATCTGAGAAGTTTAGGGATCCCGGAAGGTGCGGAGGGACGAGACCCCTGTGCCTTTATACAAACTTGGCTGATGGAACAACTGGGCCAGATTATAAAAACTTTGTGGAACGTGCCCACAGATTGCCACCAAAGATGCCCCCCCCCCCCCCCCCCCCCCCCGGAACGAGACCGAGACCAATAATTTTTAATTTATTATTGGTCAGGGATAAGGAGGAGATACTAAGCAGGTCAAGGAAGAAAGGAAAGCTGGAGTATTCAGGCGCAGCAGTAATTCTATTTTCTGATTCTGCAAGGGAAACGGTAAAGGAAAGAAACCAGTTTATTGAGGTAAAAAAAATCTAAACAATGTAAAATATTCAATGATGTTCCCAGATAAGTTGAGGATTGAATGGGAAAATAAAACCAGTTTTTTTGACACCGCAGAGGCAGCTGGAGAATGGACTAAAGAAAAGATAAAGAACTGAGGTGTAAGATGGCTGAGTGCGGGTCGGGAGGGGGTAAAGCTAAGATAGAGAGCCAGGGCTAGATGCTCTCCTGGGTCATTCAGAAGGGATGGGTAGGGTGGGTAACCTGCTGTGCATCTCACTCTCTGTTTTGTTTTGTTTTGTTTTTCTCTCCCTATCTTTCCTTCATTCCTTCTCTCCCTCCTCCTTCCTGGGGTCTTTAACTATATCCTGGAAATGGTTAGTTAGTACTAATAGGTTTCTATGAGAATAATTTCATGGAATATTAGGGGTCTGAGTAGGGGTGTAAAGAGAATCGCAGTCTTTGATGCAATACACAGGTCTCTCCCCGCTATAATCTGTTTACAAGAAACACATCTGACAGGTGAGACAATAACTGGGGTGACCAGACCGTGGATGCAACACTCCTTCCATTCAGTTTACTCATCATATGCGAAAGGAGTGAGTATACTAATACATTGAGATATAGATATCAAAATAGTAAAAACTGTTATAGATAGGGAGGGTTGCTATGTCCTGATGGACTGTATACTGGAAGGAAGAGCATGGATAATAGCAAATGTCTATATACCGCCACCCTTTAAAACAGATGTCCTACTAAAATTCACGACTTTGGGCTTAACGCGGGGGATAAACTTAGTTATAGGTGATTTTAATAACGTAATGGATGGCAAAATAGATAGATGTAGATTAGGAAATACTCAAGATTTTTGCACTGAATCTAAATTAAAAAACATCACAGAAGAACTGGGTTGGATTGATATTTGAAGAGTAATGCACCCAAAGTCAAAAAAATATTCATGCTTTTCAAAAACTCACAGGAGTTTATCACAGATTGATTTAGTTTTCACTAATAATAAAGGTTCATTTGACATTGAACTGGTTAAGTACGGACAACGTGGGGTTCCAATTATTATAAACACAAAAATAAGTAAAATAAAATAAAAATAGAGGGATGAATATAAATATAGGATGGATAAATATAATGGGTATAAGATTTTGAAAGAGATAAGGGACTTTTTTTTATATAAATGATGGCTCAGTGGCAATTAATATGGTATGGGAGGCTGCAAAGGTCTTCATTAGAGGGATTATCACAAAATACACAGTAATATATAAGAAAGTAACAGATTTGGAACAAGAGGCAGAAAAATATGAAAACCCCACAGAGCAAAACTATAAAGAGTGGATAGAGAAAGCTTCCAAATTGGAAGATGACCTGTTCTTATTGGCGAAACAACAAAAATCAAATTATGTGAGGGACAACTATATTTATGCACATATACCGGGTAAAAAGTTAGCGGCTCTGGTAGCGGCCCAGACAAAAAAAAAAAGAATTACATCCACTGTCTAGTGGATAAATTAGGATATAAAACTGTTGAACAAACGGCAAAAATAGAACTGCTCAAGGGACACTTTGAAGATATATATAGTAGCAGGATAAATAAGATCTCGGCGCAAATACAACAGTTTTTGGATAAAATTACTATCTCCATGCTAACAGTAGACCAAAGGGAAAGTCTGGAAGCCCCATTAAATTCTCCAGAAGTGGACAAAATATTATCAAAGATAACTAAGAACAAGACTCCAGGAATAGACGGCATTCCGTTTGAAGTTTATGCCCAATATAAAGAAATATTAACTCCGAAACTGCTTATAATGTGGGCTGCCTCGAGGAAGGTAGGAAAATTGCCAGATTCCCTGAGAGAAGCTTTAATTACACTTATTTTAAAACCTGGAAAAGACCTAGGCCTCCCGGATTCATACCACCCCATTTCATTAATTAATACCGACAATAAAATACTAGCAAGGATTCTGGCAGCCAGGCTCCGGAGGGTAGTCCCGGTGCTCGTTCATGAGGATCAGACGGGAGTCATGTCAGACAAAACTACAACTGATAACATTATGAGATACTTTGTGAACACTTAACATGAACCCACAAATTGTGGTGAACGAATGATTGCAACTATAGATGCCTCAAAGGCTTTCAATACTATAGAATGGCCTTTTTTAATTGCAACATTGAAGAAAATGGGATTTGGTGACAACTTTGTCTCATAGGTCAAGCTATTATATACTGAAATTTCTGCAAGGGTGATATTGAATGGAGAATATTCGATAACATACACATTGGCAGAGGGGTTAGACAGGGTTGCCCCCTCTCCCCTATGCTATTTGCCATGGAGCCGTTAGCTGATATGATCAGGCAAGACAAAGAAATTGTGGGTATCAGGTTTGGTGACCATGAAGAAAAAATAGCTTTATACGCAGACATCATGTTGTTTCTGGGATCTCATGGATCACCCACTAAGATTTTCCAGGTATTTGACTATTATAGTCAATATGCTGGACTCAATTTAAACTGGTATAAATCGGTCTGTGTCCCGATTGATCCTCTGAACGATTTCATACCGGGATCACTGGAAATTAAGAGGATTAACGAACCCGTTAAATATCTAGGAATTCAAATAACCCCAAACCCCAAGGACTACGTTCAGTTGAATGTGGTCCCCAAAAATACAGGAAATTAGGAAGAAAATAGATGTATGGAAAAGACTATATGTCTCGATGGCAGGCCGTATTTCATTGGTGAAAATGTGTCTATTACCCTCCCTGAATAATATTTTGTGGAATGCACCGGCAATAATCCCCAAAATAATTTTTAAAATACACTGCTCAAAAAAATAAATGGAACACTTAAACAACACAATGTAACTCCAAGTCAATCACACTTCTGTGAAATCAAACTGTCCACTTAGGAAGCAACACTGAGTGACAATCAATTTCACATGCTGTTGCGCAAATGGGATAGACAACAGGTGGAAATTATAGGCAATTAGCAAGACACCCCCGATAAAGGAGTGGTTCTGCAGGTGGTGACCACAGACCACTTCTCAGTTCCTATGCTTCCTGGCTGATGTTTTGGTCACTTTTGAATGCTGGCGGTGCTTTCACTCTAGTGGTAGCATGAGACGGAGTCTACAACCCACACAAGTGGCTCAGGTAGTGCAGCTTATCCAGGATGGAACATCAATGCGAGCTGTGGCAAGAAGGTTTGCTGTGTCTGTCAGCGTAGTGTCCAGAGCATGGAGGCCCTACCAGGAGACAGCCCAGTACATCAGGAGATGTTGAGGAGGCCGTAGGAGGGCAACAACCCAGCAGGAGGACCGCTACCTCCGCCTTTGTACAAGGAGGAACAGGAGGAGCACTGCCAGAGCCCTGCAAAATGACCTCCAGCAGGCCACAAATGTGCATGTGTCTGCTCAAACGGTCAGAAACAGACTACATGAGGGTGATATGAGGGCCCGACGTCCACAGGTGGGGGTTGTGCTTACAGCAGGACATTTAGCATTTGCCAGAGAACACCAAGATTGGCAAATTCGCCACTGGCGCCCTGTGCTCTTCACAGATGAAAGCAGGTTCACACTGAGCACATGTGACAGAGTCTGGAGACGCCGTGGAGAACGTTCTGCTGCCTGCAACATCCTCCAGCATGACCGGTTTGGCATTGGGTCAGTAATGGTGTGGGGTGGCATTTCTTTGGAGGGCCGCACAGTCCTCCATGTGCTCGCCAGAGGTAGCCTGACTGCCATTAGGAACCGAGATGAGATCCTCAGACCCCTTGTGAGACCATATGCTGGTGCGGTTGGCCCTGGGTTCCTCCTAATGCAAGACAATGCTAGACCTCATGTGGCTGGAGTGTGTCAGCAGTTCCTGCAAGACGAAGGCATTGATGCTATGGACTGGCCCGCCCGTTCCCCAGACCTGAATCCAATTGAGCACATCTGGGACATCATGTCTCGCTCTATCACCAATGTCACTTTGCACCACAGACTGTCCAGGAGTTGGCAGATGCTTTAGTCCAGGTCTGGGAGGAGATCCCTCAGGAGACCGTCCGCCACCTCATCAGGAGCATGCACAGGTGTTGTAGGGAGGTCATACAGGCACGTGGAGGCCACACACACTACTGAGCCTCATTTTGACTTGTTTTTCAAGGACATTACATCAAAGTTGGATCAGCCTGTAGTGTGTTTTTCCACTTTAATTTTGAGTGTGACTCCAAATCCAGACCTCCATGGGTTGAAAAATTGGATTTCCATTTTTTTTTATTTTTGTGTGATTTTGTTGTCAGCACATTCAACTATGTAAAGAACAAAGTATTTCAGAAGAATATTTAATTAATTCAGATCTAGGATGTGTTATTTTTGTGTTCCCTTTATTTTTTTGAGCAGTGTAATAGCTAGTCTTTTAACGGATTTGATATGGCGAGGCAAAAAACTGAGGATAAGAGCACAAATATTGTGCATCCACGAGAGGGAGGGTGGATTATCAGCTCCAGATTTGGAGCTCTATTTTATTTCTGGCCACATTAAAAACATGATAACATGGAGTAATTCGCAAAGATATAAGATCATGATAACAGGGATTAATAAAAGGTTGGATAACTGTAGTATTTTCCAACTAGTCGAAGCTGGTATTTTGGTACAACAGCAATCCAGTAAAATACAGTTATTTGAGCTGTTGGCTAAAGCTTGGAAGGAAGCAAGAAAACTGTGGCCCCAGAACGGATTCCATGTTGACACCGTATTGCGGGATAACACTCACCTTATAGAATTAAAGTCAATTGAGCAGAAAATTTGGTGGAATTATGGAATTTTAAAATTGGGTCAGGTATGGAAAGAGGGGGATATAATTCCATATGAAGATCTTAAAAATCAGTATGGAATGGGCAATAAAGATTTGAGGCTTTTCTATTTCCAACTGAAACAAGCTCTGTGAACGATGTTAGGAAAAGGAACACAAATTGCTACCCTTCCGCAACCTTTAGCCAATATCTCTAAACTAACAGCAGGTGGGAAATTGGTTTCTAAAATATATAAATGTTTGTTAGATCAAAAGGCTAAGAAAAGAGCAGTTAATAGCCTAATGCACAAATGGCAAGATGTTTTAAATTCCCAACAGGAAGAGTTTTGGGAACTGGCTATACAGGCAAAAAATAGTGTTTCAAATAATTTCTCCCATAGAATTACTCAATTTAATATACTATATCGTTTATACTACTCCCCTAAGATTTTAATGAAATGCTATAAATCCAAAGAATTTAGCTGTCAAAAATGTGGCGAGGTAGGAGTGGATGATGTTTATATACTTTGGACATGCATAAAGATTCAAGAGTTCTGGGAAAAGGTTAATGAAAGAATAGAGAAATATCATTTGTTTAAAGTTCCTAGGCATTTTGAAAGGAACTTTAAGAATAGAGAAATATCATTTGTTTAAAGTTCCTAGGCATTTTGGGGGTGATGGATAAAATATATACCCCTAAACATAGAAAAATAGCATCTAAATTCTTATTTCAGGCTAGGAAGGGTATTATTGGACATTGGGGATATAGTGTTGCCCCCACGGTTAAGGAATGGGAGAACCTCACTAGAGTCTTGCTTGCCAGAGAGGAATTTCACTTGGTAAATATTAAGAAAAAACACAGATTTGCCAGAATGTGGCAGAAATGGTTAAAATAGTTGTTGTGCATAGGGACGGCGGTTATTAAGAGTGGATGCCTGGGGGCGGGGGAGAGAAGGAGAAAGGGAAAGGGAATTCTCTTTTTTTATTTTATTTTTATTTTCCCCCTTCCAGGGGGGAGCAGGCAGCGGGTAAAGGGTGGGTGGGAAGAAATATGTAAACTGTATATATACCTTTTAGAATGTAAAACAAAATCAAATGATTGATGAAGATTTTGTAGGAATTTTTGTAAAAATAATAAAGATTATAAAAAATAAAAAAAATTAACTACACCACTCAAGGTATTCAAAACTGATTTTACAAACTGTGTTAACCCTTTAGGTGTTCCACAAGAGTTAATGGCAAATGGAGATGAAATTTCAGAATTTCTATTTTTTGTTACCTTGCCTTACTAAAAGTGTAATATAGAGCAACAAAAAATCATATGTACCCTAAAATAGTACCAACAAAACTGCCACCTTATTCTTAAATGGGGTCACTTTTTTGGAGCTTCTACTCTAGGGGTGCATCAGGGGGGCTTCAAATGGGACATGGTGTCAAAAAACCAGTCCAGCAAAATCTGCCTTTCAAATACCATGTGGCGTTCCTTTCCTTCTGCGGCCTGCCATGTGGTCATACAGCAGTTTACAACCACATATGGGGTGTTTCTGTAAACTACAGAATCAGGGCAATAAATATTGAGTTTTTTTTGGATATTAACCCTTCCTTTGTTAGTGGAAGAAAAATTATTAAAATGGAAAATCTGCCAAAAAAGTGAAATTCCTTGAGGGGTGTAGTTTCTAAAATGGGATCATTTTTGGGTGGTTTCTATTATGTAAGCCTCACAAAGTGACTTCAGACCTGAACTGGTTCTTAAAAGGTGGGTTTTGGAAATTTTCTGAAAAATTTTAAGATTTGCTTCTAAACGTCTAAGCCTTCTAACGTCCCCAAAAAAGAAAATGTAATTTACAAAATGATCCAATCATGAAGTAGCCATATGGGGAATGTAAAGTAATAACTATTTTTGGAGGTATTGCTATCTATTATAAAAAATAGAGAAATTGAAATTTGGAAATGTGCAAACTTTTTCCCAATTTTTGGTAAATTTGGTATTTTTTTTATAAATAAAAATGAACATTTTTGGCTCAATTTTACCACTGTCATGAAGTACAATATTTGATGAGAAAACAATCTCAGAATGGCCTGGATAAGTAAAGCGTTTTAAAGTTATCACCACATAAAGTGTCAGATTTGCAAAAAATGCCCGGGTTCTTAAGGTGAAATATGGCAGGGTCCTTAAGGTGTTATACAGTATGTAGTTTTTATGTATACACTGGGGTGTGTTTGCGTATGATGCCATGGCAACCTCACCCAAGGCGTTTAAAAGACAGCGCGTGAGTACGCACTGATGTCAGCGGCCTGAGGAAGCGAAACGGACGTCGCTGCTGAGATGTGTGAGGATTGTGTGTTCTGCCCCGCCTGTAACCCTGAGCATTGTTTCTGCAAGATTAAAGGACTGCTTTTAGCAACAATACAGTGGTGAGTGCCGCCCCATTTCTTCTCTTTATTTCTGGATTATGTCGTCTCTTTAAGGGCTGTGCAACGCGGTGTATTTTTAGACGTGGACGTGCGGTGGATTGATTTTTGGAGTGTGTGGTTGTCGTTTTGTATACCACAGCTGTGCCGCTGTGTTTTCTACTGTGGACTGAGACATCTTGCTAATGGAGGTTTTGAAATTTTGAAAAATGTGCAGTAGTACAGTCAATGGAGATACAATGAAGATCAGAAACATTTCTAAGATATGTTAAATACAGAACAGCCCTGTGCTAAAGGGGCTGTGTCATTAAGATAACCCTGTAGAATTATGTAGAAAGTGTAGTGGCCCAACCAAATTGATAAACAATGGACCGGTGCTCACCCCGCGACACACGCAATCTCGTTTAAGGATATAATAATAAAATAGAGAATATGGGGGGCACTCATCTATCTGACACTGAATGGACTCACACAAATGCAATGGCTGCTATATATAAAATAATTTATTCACAAAAACTGCACAATATATAAAACTAATATATAATACAAATAAATCCCCATATATACCTGCAAATTAATCTAAAATAAATTGAATTTATAAAAAAAATTGATTAAAAAGCTCATCAAAAGGTTCACTTATACTATTGTATGAGATGGTGGGAGTTCTTTCTGATGGTAGTATCCCCACAATTTCCAAGTAACTGTATCCTTAAAAGAAGTACTAACTCACAATCCAAATATCACCCTTAAAATGTCACTGTTTTCTACTAAATTGATTGCGCAATATTCGATGGTACCACCGTGGTATTGTGATATGGAATTCCTTAGGGTATCACATTTAAGATGTAGAATTGTGTGCCAGCCTCCTTAATGTTTGTAGCAGCAACCGTTATAAGATAAACATTTTGATTAAAATTTATCAAATCTCGTCCTTAGAACAGTCAATAGTAATACTATGTTGAAGATACACTTGTTAAATGTACTTTACCGGTCTTGTCGCAGCGTGTCTCTCTGCTACGTAGCTGTATTATATCACTGGTGAGCTTATCCGTCCGCTTGTTCTTTAGCGTCACACGTGGCGTCCCACGTGGATTGGATGCCTTACTGTTCGTTCCAGTATTGAGCGACCGTTTTGTTCCATTTGTGGGATTCTCTGCCTTGTTTCCTGGCATCCCACGTGGTCTGGACGCCACAGCGTTGTTGGATACTGAGGGCGGTATTGAATATTGAGAGCGGGGCTGACGGCAAAGGAATTGTTTCTTATAGACAACATCAAGTGGTTAAAAATGATTACAATCAGCAAATCCTATACAGGAATCGTGATTGGCACATCAATAATTCTTTTGTTTCACTGCTATTCACCAGACACGTTTCGGGGTTAGCTTCCCCTTCCTCAGTGGTTAGCAGTGATTCATTTAAAACCTCCTTTTATATGGTATACAATCTTTATGAGGGGAGGTAACCTTAAAAGGACAAGTAACTTGCAATAAATGGACTGGAACAGACTGTCATTGTAGTTAGCTGCTGTTCACATTTGTGGCATATAAAAAGGATACATAGTTATTTCCTTTAAAAATACAACAGACTATATGATATAATTATTAATCATGCAATAGATAATCATAATAAAAGTGAATAAATATAGCTTTAAAAAAAAACTATAAATTAGTAAATTCAGCCCAAGTAACACACGTATATTTTTCAAGTGTTTTCCGTGCGTTAATTTGGTGCATGGAATGCATGGAACACATGGAATGCATGGAAAACGCATAAAAAATATACATGTGTTACTTGGGCTGAATTTGCTAATTTATTGTTTTATTTTAAAGCTATATTTATTCACTTTTATTATGATTATCTATTGCATGATTAATAATTATTTCATATAGTATTATTTCATATAGTATTTCATATTGTATTTTTAAAGAAAAATAACTATGTATCCTTTTTATATGGACGGGATTTGATACATTTTAATCAAAATGTTTATCTTATAACGGTTGCTGCTACAAACATTAAGGAGGCTGGCACACAATTCTACATCTTAAATGTGATACCCTAAGGAATTCCATATCACAATACCACGGTGGTACCATCGAATATTGCGCAATCAATTTAGTAGAAAACAGTGACATTTTAAGGTTGATATTTGGATTGTGAGCTAGTACTTCTTTTAAGGATACAGTTACTTGGAAATTGTGGGGATACTACCATCAGAAAGAACTCCCACCATCTCATACAATAGAATAAGTGAACCTTTTGATGAGCTTTTTAATCATTTTTTTTTATAAATTCTATTTATTTTAGATTCATTTGCAGGTATATATGGGGATTTATTTGTATTATATATTCGTTTTATATATTGTGCAGTTTTTGTGAATAAATTATTTTAGCGGCCATTGCATCTATGTAAGTCCATTCAGTGCCAGATAGCTAAGTGCCCCCCATATTTTCTATTTTATTATTAAGATAACCTTGTCTATATGCCCAGTGGATAATTCCCCATGTCAAACTACATTTCCCATACAATGATCGCTGCCTGTGTCTTCCATGAAGTCAGACCCGATACTCAACTGATCACTGTGGCAACTCCTATCTGTAGACTCTCCCATAAACATAAATTTCATTCTACTGTATAACTTCATGTACTACTATTACTATTAAATATCAAAATAGCTCAACTTACAGATATAAGAGAAGGTGAGGGCGCGGTTTAATTTAGAATTTCTTTTTGTTTGCCTGGAATATACCATTCATCATTTATCATAATATAATCATTTATGTTGGAAATTGTTTTGTGGCAAATGTATAATGGTGATTAAAAGCTTGTTAGCCCTTCAGAATTTTCTATACTTCTGCATAAATTTCACCTAAAACGACTTCAAACTGTCATATGTCCTAAAAAAAGATGGGATAACCAAATAAAAAATATGAGTAAAAAATATTAGACTTGGTTATATATTTATTGAGGCAAATGGTCCAATATCACATATAAAAGTGGTAGAAGTATGTGAACCTTTAGAATTAACAGATAATTTAAAGGTGTGATTAGAGTCAAGTGTCTTCAACCAATGGGATGACCTCAGATGACTTCGTTTTTTTATCCTTTCCAGACTTCAAAAAATTGGAGCCACTCCTGAGTGCAGCGGGTGCTGCAGCCGCCACATTTCTGCTCTTTTAAACAGCATACACCATGGGATAATATCTGCAATTGGCAATAACGCTGATCGCATACATTTAACCTTTCAGAGGCCGTGGTCAATTGTGATCACTACATCTGAGATGGCATTCCCTGGGAGTGCTGCTCTGAGATTGGGAAAGTTGTTGGTTGGTTGTAATAAGCTGAAGCCTGTACGAGGCTACGAGGACTATTACAGGTATATTCCAGTGTAGACTTGCAGGTGGCAGCATTGCAATCGAATATACTAATTTACACATACACTACTGTATGAATTCACATAGTAGTGTATGTGAGAAACAATCTAATGATTGCATGATTATGGCCCCTGAAGGCCTTAAAAAAACAAAAAAAGGTTTTTAAAAATATTTAAAAAAAAATGTAAATACTGAAATTCTAACCGTCCCCCTTCTCCATAATAAAAATAAACAATAGCATAACCACATATGAAAATCTCTACGGTAAACGCCTTAATGAAAAAAAGACAAAAAAGCTGATTTAAGGTTTTTGGTCACTTTACCTGCCAAACAAAAATTCTATAAAAAGTGATCAAAAAGGCATACAGACTCCAAAATGGTATGAATAAAAATTACAGATATCTCTGCAAAATAAGGGCCTTCACACAGCTCCAAAATGGTATTAATAAAAAATACTGATTACCCAGCAAAAAATGAGCCCTCATACAGCTCTGTAGACTTAAATATACAAAAAAAAGTTAGCAAGGTCAGAATATAGTGATGCAAAGAAAACATTTATTTTTTCAAATGTTTTAAAAAAAAAATTGTATTAAAGCTCAAGAAAAAAGAATTGTTGTAATCGCACTGACCCAAAGAATGAAGGTTATAGGTCAGTTTAGTATAGGGAACGCTGTTGAAACAAAACCCATGAGTTGCATTTTTTTTCCCAATTCTACCCCATTTGGAATTTTTTTCCAGCCACCCGCCACATTGTATGCAACATTAAATGGTGCCATTAGAAAGTAAAACTTATCCCACAATAAAACAAGCCCTCATACAGGTATGTGAACGAAAAAATAAAAAAAGTTATGGCTCCGGGAAGGACAGTGAGTGAAAAACTTAAAGGGATTCTGTCACCTCGTTTTCGGTTATAGAGCTGCGGACATGCACGGCTAGATCGCCGCTAGCATGTCCGCAATATACCGTTCCTATAGGGCTGTGTGCTTTTATTTTGTTTAAAAAATGATTTTAGAGATATGTAAATGAGTCTTGTAAGGTGCCAAGGGGCTGTACAAAGCTTCCTGGAGCCCAGCCACGCCGCCCTGTGAAGGAGCCCAGCACCGCCTATGTCATCCGAATCTCCTACTTTCAACACAGTTAGATTGCCGTAATCTCGCGATGCGCAGTTCCTTCCCTGCATGTCCTCTATAACCTAAAACGAGGTGACAGAATCCCTTTAAAACGTAAAAAAGGAAAATTGCAAGTTCCTGAAAGGGTTAAAGAACAAGGATGTATCAAAGTCTGATGTTCACAACATTTTTGTGGAATTGTATCATGGCACGAACAAAGGACGAAGCCTGGTGAGGCAAAACACGTGTTGAGGTGTCAGTACGTGGGGTGACATTCCAGTTTCTGAGAACCATGTCATTGGGTATGTTTTAGACCTATTATGGGTAGCTTTATATTTATGGATGGACATATAAGGGCATGAAGTGTATATATGCTGCGGAATTGTAGAGACAAGCATATGTGCCTATTGATATAATACTTATTTATCGCACCAGATATATATATATCTAGGTGCGATTTAGTGCGTGTATTTTTGCTATTAAAAGGTAACACCTGCCTGTCATTTGTCGAAAATTTGGGCAGCTGTTGATATTTATGGCCTTCTGGTACTATCCATTACAATTAACCACTTAAGGACCACAGGTTTATACCCCCCTAAAGACCAGGCCCTTTTTTACAAATCGGCACTACACTACTTTCACCGTTTATTGCTCGGTCATGCAACTTACCACCCAAATTAATTTTACCTCCTTTTCTTCTCACTAATAGAGCTTTCATTTGGTGGTATTTCATTGCTGCTGACATTTTTACTTTTTTTGTTATTAATCGAAATTTAACGATTTTTTTGCAAAAAAATGACATTTTTCACTTTCAGTTGTAAAATTTTGCAAAAAAAACGAGATCCATATATAAATTTTGCTCTAAATTTATTGTTCTACATGTCTTTGATAAAAAAAAAATGTTTGGGTAAAAAAAAAATGGTTTGGGTAAAAGTTATAGCGTTTACAAACTATGGTACAAAAATGTGAATTTCCGCTTTTTGAAGCAGCTCTGACTTTCTGAGCACCTGTCATGTTTCCTGAGGTTCTACAATGCCCAGACAGTACAAACACCCCACAAATGACCCCATTTCGGAAAGTACACACCCTAAGGTATTCGCTGATGGGCATAGTGAGTTCATAGAACTTTTTATTTTTTGTCACAAGTTAGCGGAAAATGATGATTTTTTTTTATTTTTTTTTTTTTCCTACAAAGTCTCATATTCCACTAACTTGTGACAAAAAATAAAAACTTCTATGAACTCACTATGCCCATCACGAAATACCTTGGGGTCTCTTCTTTCCAAAATGGGGTCACTTATGGGGTAGTTATACTGCCCTGGCATTCTAGGGGCCCAAATGTGTGGTAAGGAGTTTGAAATCAAATTCTGTAAAAAATGACCAGTGAAATCCGAAAGGTGCTTTTGGAATGTGGGCCCCTTTGCCCACCTAGGCTGCAAAAAAGTGTCACACATCTGGTATCTACGTACTCAGGAGAAGTTGAGGAATGTGTTTTGGGGTGTCATTTTACATATACCCATGCTGGGTGAGATAAATATCTTGGTCAAATGCCAACTTTGTATAAAAAAATGGGAAAAGTTGTCTTTTGCCAAGATATTTCTCTCACCCAGCATGGGTATATGTAAAATGACACCCCAAAACACATTCCCCACCTTCTCCTGAGTACGGCAATACCAGATGTGTGACACTTTTTTGCAGCCTAGGTGGGCAAAGGGGCCCATATTCCAAAGAGCACCTTTCGGATTTCACAGGTCATTTTTTACAGAATTTGATTTCAAACTCCTTACCACACATTCGGGCCCCTAGAATGCCAGGGCAGTATAACTACCCCACAAGTGACCCCATTTTGGAAAGAAGACACCCCAAGGTATTCCGTGAGGGGCATGGCAAGTTCCTAGAATTTTTTATTTTTTGTCACAAGTTAGTGGAAAATGATGATTTTATTTTTTTTTATTTTTTTTCATACAAAGTCTCATATTCCACTAACTTGTGACAAAAAATAAAAACTTCCATGAACTCACTATGCCCATCAGCGAATACCTTGGGGTCTCTTCTTTCCAAAATGGGGTCACTTGTGGGGTAGTTATACTGCCCTGGCATTCTAGGGGCCCGAATGTGTGGTAAGGAGTTTGAAATCAAATTCTGTAAAAAATGACCTGTGAAATCCGAAAGGTGCTCTTTGGAATATGGGCCCCTTTGCCCACCTAGGCTGCAAAAAAGTGTCACACATCTGGTATCTCTGTATTCAGGAGAAGTTGAGGAATGTGTTTTGGGGTGTCTTTTTACATATACCCATGCTGGGTGAGATAAATATCTTGGTCAAATGCCAACTTTGTATAAAAAAATGGGAAAAGTTGTCTTTTGCCAAGATATTTCTCTCACCCAGCAGGGGTATATGTAAAATGACACCCCAAAACACATTCCCCACCTTCTCCTGAGTACGGGGATACCAGATGTGTGACACTTTTTTGCAGCCTAGGTGGGCAAAGGGGCCCATATTCCAAAGAGCACCTTTCGGATTTCACAGGTCATTTTTTACAGAATTTGATTTCAAACTCCTTACCACACATTTGGGCCCCTAGAATGCCAGGGCAGTATAACTACCCCACAAGTGACCCCATTTTGGAAAGAAGAGACCCCAAGGTATTCGCTGATGGGCATAGTGAGTTCATGGAAGTTTTTATTTTTTGTCACAAGTTAGTGGAATATGAGACTTTGTATGAAAAAAAAAAAAAAAAAAAAAATCAGCATTTTCCACTAACTTGTGACAAAAAATAAAAAATTCTAGGAACTTGCCATGCCCCTCACGGAATACCTTGGGGTGTCTTCTTTCCAAAATGGGGTCACTTGTGGGGTAGTTATACTGCCCTGGCATTTTCCAGGGGCCCTAATGTGTGGTAAGTAGGTAAATGACCTGTGAAATCCTAAAGGTGCTCTTTGGAATATGGGCCCCTTTGCCCACCTAGGCTGCAAAAAAGTGTCACACATGTGGTATTGCCGTATTCAGGATAAGTTGGGGAATGTGTTTTGGGGTGTCATTTTACATATACCCTTGCTGGGTGAGAGAAATATCTTGGCAAAAGACAACTTTTACCATTTTTTTATACAAAGTTGGCATTTGACCAAGATATTTCTCTCACCCAGCATGGGTATATGTAAAATGACACCCCAAAACACATTCCCCAACTTCTCCTGAGTACGGCGATACCAGATGTGTGACACTTTATTGCAGCCTAGATGCGCAAAGGTGCCCAAATTCCTTTTAGGAGGGCATTTTTAGACATTTGGATACCAGACTTCTTCTCACGCTTTGGGGCCCCTAGAATGTCAGGGCAGTATAAATACCCCACATGTGACCCCATTTTGGAAAGAAGACACCCCAAGGTATTCAATGAGGGGCATGGCGAGTTCATAGAAATTTTTTTTTTTTGGCACAAGTTAGCGGAAATTGATATTTTTAATTTTTTTCTCACAAAGTCTCCCGTTCCGCTAACTTGGGACAAAAATTTCAATCTTTCATGGACTCAATATGCCCCTCACGGAATACCTGGGGGTGTCTTCTTTCCGAAATGGGGTCACATGTGGGGTATTTATACTGCCCTGGCATTCTAGGGGCCCTAAAGCGTGAGAAGAAGTCTGGAATATAAATGTCTAAAAAATTTTACGCATTTGGTTTCCGTGAGGGGTATGGTGAGTTCATGTGAGATTTTATTTTTTGACACAAGTTAGTGGAATATGAGACTTTGTAAGAAAAAAAAAATAATAATTCCGCTAACTTGGGCCAAAAAAATGTCTGAATGGAGCCTGACAGAGGGGTGATCAATGACAGGGGGGGTGATCAATGACAGGGGGGGTGATCAATGACAGGGGGGTGATCAGGGAGTCTATATGGGGTGATAACCACAGTCATTGATCACGCTCGTGTAAGGCTTCATTCAGACGTCCGTATGCGTTTTGCGGATCCGATCCATCTATCAGTGCATCCGTAAAAATCATGCGGACATCTGAATGGAGCTTTACAGGGGGGTAATCAATGACAGGGGGGTGATCAGGGAGTCTATATGGGGTGATCACCACAGTCATTGATCATGCCCCTGTAAGGCTTCATTCAGACGTCCGGATGCGTTTTGCGGATCCGATCCATCTATCAGTGGATCCGTAAAAATCATGCGGACGTCTGAATGGAGCTTTACAGGGGGGTAATCAATGACAGGGGGGTAATCAATGACAGGGGGGTGATCAGGGAGTCTATATGGGGTGATCACCACAGTCATTGATCACGCCCCTGTAAGGCTTCATTCAGACGTCCGGATGCGTTTTGCGGATCCGATCCATCTATCAGTGGATCCGTAAAAATCATGCGGACATCTGAATGGAGCTTTACAGGGGGGTGATCAATGACAGGGGTGTAATCAATGACAGGGGGGTGATCAGGGAGTCTATATGGGGTGATAACCACAGTCATTGATCACGCCCCTGTAAGGCTTCATTCAGACGTCCGGATGCGTTTTGCGGATCCGATCCATCTATCAGTGCATCCGTAAAAATCATGCGGACATCTGAATGGAGCTTTACAGGGGGGTAATCAATGACAGGGGGGTGATCACCACAGTCATTGATCATGCCCCTGTAAGGCTTCATTCAGACGTCCGGATGCGTTTTGCGGATCCGATCCATCTATCAGTGCATCCGTAAAAATCATGCGGACATCTGAATGGAGCTTTACAGGGGGGTAATCAATGACAGGGGGGTGATCACCACAGTCATTGATCATGCCCCTGTAAGGCTTCATTCAGACGTCCGTATGCGTTTTGCGGATCCGATCCATCTATCAGTGCATCTGTAAAAATCATGCGGACATCTGAATGGAGCTTTACAGGGGGGTGATCAATGACAGGGGTGTAATCAATGACAGGGGGGTGATCAGGGAGTCTATATGGGGTGATCACCACAATCATTGATCATGCCCCTGTAAGGCTTCATTCAGACGTCCGGATGCGTTTTGCGGATCCGATCCATCTATCAGTGCATCCGTAAAAATCATGCGGACATCTGAATGGAGCTTTACAGGGGGGTGATCAGGGAGTCTATATGGGGTGATCACCACAGTCATTGATCATGCCCCTGTAAGGCTTCATTCAGACGTCCGGATGCGTTTTGCGGATCCGATCCATCTATCAGTGGATCCGTAAAAATCATGCGGACGTCTGAACGGAGCTTTACATGGGGGAGATCAATGACAAGGGGGTAATCAATGACAGGGGGGTGATCAGGGAGTCTATATGGGGTGATCACCACAGTCATTGATCACGCCCCTGTAAGGCTTCATTCAGACGTCCGGATGCGTTTTGCGGATCCGATCCATCTATCAGTGGATCCGTAAAAATCATGCGGACGTCTGAATGGAGCTTTACAGGGGGGTGATCAATGACAGGGGGGTGATCAATGACAGGGGGGTGATCAGGGAGTCTATATGGGGTGATCAGGGGTGATCAGGGGCTAATAAGGGGTTAATAAGTGACGGGGGGGGGGGGGTGTAGTGTAGTGTAGTGGTGCTTAGTGCTACTTTACTGAGCTACCTGTGTCCTCTGGTGGTCGATCCAAACAAAGGGGACCACCAGAGGACCAGGTAGCAGGTATATTAGACGCTGTTATCAAAACAGCGTCTAATATACCTGTTAGGGGTTAAAAAAAACACATCTCCAGCCTGCCAGCGAACGATCGCCGCTGGCAGGCTGGAGATCAACTCTCTTACCTTCCGTTCCTGTGAGCGCGCGCGCCTGTGTGCGCGCGTTCACAGGAAATCTCGGCTCACGCGAGATGACGCCTATTGGCGTTAGCGTAGCCTGGGGGAGCCGCCGCAATGACGCCTTTCGGCGTTACAGTTGCGGGAAGTGGTTAAGGTGGATTTATAGTGAGTCTTTATATGGATAATATATTCTCTTCATTGATAGTGCAGTGTTAGGGCCATATTGTATGGGTGATTATTACGCTGTCTGGTAATGTGCCCCATGTATATTTTCTGTATTGTATTTCCATTGTGTTCTCTTTCCTTTTAATACCTGATCAATACTATGGATTTTTGATAAATAAAGATTTTTGTATAATTTTACGATATTATTCCCATTGATCCATTTTTTTTTAGTTTGGTCTGTGTTTGTAGGGGTGTCTTCTTTCCAAAATGGGGTCACTTGTGGGGTAGTTATACTGCCCTGGCATTTTCCAGGGGCCCTAATGTGTGGTAAGTAGGTAAATGACCTGTGAAATCCTAAAGGTGCTCTTTGGAATATGGGCCCCTTTGCCCACCTAGGCTGCAAAAAAGTGTCACACATGTGGTATCGCCGTATTCAGGATAAGTTGGGGAATGTGTTTTGGGGTGTCATTTTACATATACCCTTGCTGGGTGAGAGAAATATCTTGGCAAAAGACAACTTTTACCATTTTTTTATACAAAGTTGGCATTTGACCAAGATATTTCTCTCACCCAGCATGGGTATATGTAAAATGACACCCCAAAACACATTCCCCAACTTCTCCTGAGTACGGCGATACCAGATGTGTGACACTTTATTGCAGCCTAGATGCGCAAAGGTGCCCAAATTCCTTTTAGGAGGGCATTTTTAGACATTTGGATACCAGACTTCTTCTCACGCTTTGGGGCCCCTAGAATGTCAGGGCAGTATAAATACCCCACATGTGACCCCATTTTGGAAAGAAGACACCCCAAGGTATTCAATGAGGGGCATGGCGAGTTCATAGAAATTTTTTTTTTTTGGCACAAGTTAGCGGAAATTGATATTTTTAATTTTTTTCTCACAAAGTCTCCCGTTCCGCTAACTTGGGACAAAAATTTCAATCTTTCATGGACTCAATATGCCCCTCACGGAATACCTGGGGGTGTCTTCTTTCCGAAATGGGGTCACATGTGGGGTATTTATACTGCCCTGGCATTCTAGGGGCCCTAAAGCGTGAGAAGAAGTCTGGAATATAAATGTCTAAAACATTTTACGCATTTGGTTTCCGTGAGGGGTATGGTGAGTTCATGTGAGATTTTATTTTTTGACACAAGTTAGTGGAATATGAGACTTTGTAAGAAAAAAAAAATAATAATTCCGCTAACTTGGGCCAAAAAAATGTCTGAATGGAGCCTGACAGAGGGGTGATCAATGACAGGGGGGGTGATCAATGACAGGGGGGGTGATCAATGACAGGGGGGTGATCAGGGAGTCTATATGGGGTGATAACCACAGTCATTGATCACGCCCGTGTAAGGCTTCATTCAGACGTCCGTATGCGTTTTGCGGATCCGATCCATCTATCAGTGCATCCGTAAAAATCATGCGGACATCTGAATGGAGCTTTACAGGGGGGTAATCAATGACAGGGGGGTGATCAGGGAGTCTATATGGGGTGATCACCACAGTCATTGATCATGCCCCTGTAAGGCTTCATTCAGACGTCCGGATGCGTTTTGCGGATCCGATCCATCTATCAGTGGATCCGTAAAAATCATGCGGACGTCTGAATGGAGCTTTACAGGGGGGTAATCAATGACAGGGGGGTAATCAATGACAGGGGGGTGATCAGGGAGTCTATATGGGGTGATCACCACAGTCATTGATCACGCCCCTGTAAGGCTTCATTCAGACGTCCGGATGCGTTTTGCGGATCCGATCCATCTATCAGTGGATCCGTAAAAATCATGCGGACATCTGAATGGAGCTTTACAGGGGGGTGATCAATGACAGGGGTGTAATCAATGACAGGGGGGTGATCAGGGAGTCTATATGGGGTGATAACCACAGTCATTGATCACGCCCCTGTAAGGCTTCATTCAGACGTCCGGATGCGTTTTGCGGATCCGATCCATCTATCAGTGCATCCGTAAAAATCATGCGGACATCTGAATGGAGCTTTACAGGGGGGTAATCAATGACAGGGGGGTGATCACCACAGTCATTGATCATGCCCCTGTAAGGCTTCATTCAGACGTCCGGATGCGTTTTGCGGATCCGATCCATCTATCAGTGCATCCGTAAAAATCATGCGGACATCTGAATGGAGCTTTACAGGGGGGTAATCAATGACAGGGGGGTGATCACCACAGTCATTGATCATGCCCCTGTAAGGCTTCATTCAGACGTCCGTATGCGTTTTGCGGATCCGATCCATCTATCTATCAGTGCATCTGTAAAAATCATGCGGACATCTGAATGGAGCTTTACAGGGGGGTGATCAATGACAGGGGTGTAATCAATGACAGGGGGGTGATCAGGGAGTCTATATGGGGTGATCACCACAATCATTGATCATGCCCCTGTAAGGCTTCATTCAGACGTCCGGATGCGTTTTGCGGATCCGATCCATCTATCAGTGCATCCGTAAAAATCATGCGGACATCTGAATGGAGCTTTACAGGGGGGTGATCAGGGAGTCTATATGGGGTGATCACCACAGTCATTGATCATGCCCCTGTAAGGCTTCATTCAGACGTCCGGATGCGTTTTGCGGATCCGATCCATCTATCAGTGGATCCGTAAAAATCATGCGGACGTCTGAATGGAGCTTTACAGGGGGGTGATCAATGACAGGGGGGTAATCAATGACAGGGGGGTGATCAGGGAGTCTATATGGGGTGATCACCACAGTCATTGATCACGCCCCTGTAAGGCTTCATTCAGACGTCCGGATGCGTTTTGCGGATCCGATCCATCTATCAGTGGATCCGTAAAAATCATGCGGACGTCTGAATGGAGCTTTACAGGGGGGTGATCAATGACAGGGGGGTGATCAATGACAGGGGGGTGATCAGGGAGTCTATATGGGGTGATCAGGGGTGATCAGGGGCTAATAAGGGGTTAATAAGTGACGGGGGGGGGTGTAGTGTAGTGTAGTGGTGCTTAGTGCTACTTTACTGAGCTACCTGTGTCCTCTGGTGGTCGATCCAAACAAAGGGGACCACCAGAGGACCAGGTAGCAGGTATATTAGACGCTGTTATCAAAACAGCGTCTAATATACCTGTTAGGGGTTAAAAAAAACACATCTCCAGCCTGCCAGCGAACGATCGCCGCTGGCAGGCTGGAGATCAACTCTCTTACCTTCCGTTCCTGTGAGCGCGCGCGCCTGTGTGCGCGCGTTCACAGGAAATCTCGGCTCACGCGAGATGACGCCTATTGGCGTTAGCGTAGCCTGGGGGAGCCGCCGCAATGACGCCTTTCGGCGTTACAGTTGCGGGAAGTGGTTAAGGTGGATTTATAGTGAGTCTTTATATGGATAATATATTCTCTTCATTGATAGTGCAGTGTTAGGGCCATATTGTATGGGTGATTATTACGCTGTCTGGTAATGTGCCCCATGTATATTTTCTGTATTGTATTTCCATTGTGTTCTCTTTCCTTTTAATACCTGATCAATACTATGGATTTTTGATAAATAAAGATTTTTGTATAATTTTACGATATTATTCCCATTGATCCATTTTTTTTTAGTTTGGTCTGTGTTTGTAGATCTATGGGCGATTTTGTTAAGTGATGAGATTCTTGTAGGTGTTTACGAACAAAGGACATGTCTGAGGACCTTAGAAGTTGTTGCTCATTAGGCTGGAAAAGATTACAAAACCATCTGTAAGGAGTTTGAACTCCACCAATCCACAGTCAGTATATGTACAGTCAGATTATGTACAAATAGAGGAAATTGAAGACCATTCTTACCCTCTCCAGGAGTGGTCGACCCACAAAGATCATAACAAGAACAAGGTCCATGAGGTCACAAAAACAACAAGGTTACCTCTAAGGAACTAAAGGCCTTTCTCACATTAGCTAATGTTAGCTGCTGTACATGAAGTCTGCTTTCACACAGCAGACACCTGGGGCTAATGTCTGTTATCAGTAATAATGCTGATTGCAGATATTTAACTCCTCAGATGCTTTGATAAATTGTGACCATGACATCTGAGGTGGCTTTCGGGCGAGCCGTTCGTTACTTGTGGTAGCTTTGGTCCCTCTGATGGATCTGAGGCTACTACAGCAATAGTTCCTATGGAGCCTCTAGAGCAGTGATGGCTAACCTCCGGCACTCGAGATGTGGTGAAACTACAACTCCCAGCAAGCTCCATTCATTTCTATGGAGTTCTGAGAACAGCCAAGCAAATGTGCATCTTGGGAGTTGTAGTTTTACCACAGCTGGAGTACCGAAGGTCAGCCATCACTGCTCTAGAGGAATGCATTGAATGTCCCATAGGCTGCAATATTGACTTATTGCAGTCTATGGGACAAATGATCTAACAATCTCATGTTCAAAGTATAAAGGGAGAAAAATAAATAAAAAAGTTTAAAAAAAATAAATAAATAAAATTAATAAAATTTTTAATCACCCTACCCCCACATTAAAAATCACAAGAACTATATAATTGTAGTATCGCTGTAATCTGACTGATCCAAAGAGAAGTATTATATTCAGAGAGGAAAAACTCTACTTTCCAGCATAAAAACCTCATCCCCTCTGTGAAACATCTTGGTAGTATTATGGTTTGGGCCTGTTTTGCTGCATCTAGGCCCGGATGACTTGCTATCATTGATGGAACGATCAGTTCTCAATTATACTAGCAAATACTAAAGGAAAATGCAGCAAGACAATGACTCTAATCACACAAGCCGTTCTACCAAAGAATGGTTAAATAACAAGTTCAAGTTTTGGATTGTTCAAGTCAAAGTCCTGACCTTAATACAATAGAAATGTTGTGGAAGGACCTGAAATGAGCAGCTCATGGAAGGAAACCCAACAACATAGAGTTGAAGCTGTTTTGTATGGAGGAATGGGCTAAAATTCTCCCAAGCTGATTTGCAGGACTAATCAACAATTACTAGAACTGATTAGTTGCAGTTGTTGCTGAAGAAAGGAGTCATGCCAGATACTGAAAGCAAAGGTTCACATACTTTTGCCACTTAGACATGTGATATTGTGTCATTTTTGACTCGTTTGTTTGATTTGGTTATTTTTATCTACGTTTAGGACTTGAGTGAAAATCAGATGTAGTTTTAGGTCAAATGTATGCAGAAATATAGTAAATTTTATAGGGTTCACAAACTTTTAAGCAGCACTGAATTAGCACAATTACCACTACTGACACATGTGAGCCCAAATATGTTGAGCTATTATTACTTAACCCCTTAAGGACTCAGCCCTATTTCACCTTAAGGACTTGGCCATTTTTTGCAAATCTGACCAGTGTCACTTTAAGTGCTGATAACTTTAAAACGCTTTGACTTATCCAGGCCATTCTGAAATTGTTTTTTCATCACATATTGTACTTCATGACACTGGTAAAATAAAGTTAAAAAAATTCATTTTTATTTATAAAAAAATACCAAATTTACCAAACATTTGGAAAAAATTGCAAATTTCCAAGTTTCAATTTCTCTACTTTTATAATACATAGTAATACCTCCAAAAATAGTTATTACTTTACATTCCCCATATGTCTACTTCATGTTTGGATCAATTTGGGAATGATATTTTATTTTTGGGGCATGTTACAAGGCTTAGAAGTTTAGAAGAAAATCTTGAAATTTTTCAGAAATTTTCAAAAACCCACTTTTTAGGGACCAGTTCAGGTCTGAAGTCACTTTGTGAGGCTTACATAATAGAAACCACCCAAAAATGACCCCATTCTAGAAACTACACCCCTCAAGGTATTCAAAACTGATTTTACAAGCTTTGATAACCCTTTAGGT
Source organism: Bufo bufo (assembly GCF_905171765.1). Lineage (NCBI taxonomy): Eukaryota > Metazoa > Chordata > Amphibia > Anura > Bufonidae > Bufo > Bufo bufo. The sequence goes on from NC_053389.1 coordinate 340,757,321, forward strand.
GTTGCACAAGAGTTATTGGCAAATGGAGATGAAATTTGAGAATTTAATTTTTTTTTGCAAATTTTCAATTTTAATCCATTTTTTCCAGTAACAAAGCAAGGGTTAACAGCCAAACAAAATACTATATTTATTGCCCCAATTCTATAGTTTGCAGAAACACCCTTATATGTGGCCGTAAACTACTGTACGGGCACACAGTAGGGCGTAGAGGGAAAGGTGCGCCGTATGGTTTTTGGAAGGCAGATTTTGCTGGACTGTTTTTTTTACACCATGTCCCATTTGAAGTCCCCCTGATGCACCCCTAGAGTAGAAACTCCATATAAGTGACCCCATCTAAGAAACTACACCCCTCAAGGTATCCAAAACTGATTTTACAAACTTTGTTAACCCTTTAGGTGTTGCACAAGATTTAATGGAAAATAGAGATACAATTTCAAAATTTCACTTTTTTGGCAGATTTTCCATTTTAATATTTTTTTTCCAGTTACAAAGCAAGGGTTAACAGCCAAACAAAACTCAATATTTATGGCCCTGATTCTGTAGTTTACAGAAACACCCCATATGTTGTCGTAAACTGCTGTACGGGCACACGGCAGGGCGCAGAAGGAAAGGAATGCCATACGGTTTTTGGAAGGCAGATTTTGCTAGACTGTTCTTTTGGACACCATGTCCCATTTGAAGCCCCCCTGATGCACCCCTAGAGTAGAAACTCCAAAAAAGTGACCCCATTTTATAAACTAAGGGATAGGTTGGAAGTTTTGTTGGTACTAGTTTAGGGTACATATGATTTTTGGTTGCTCTATATTACACTTTTTGTGAGGTAAGGTAACAAGAAATAGCTTTTTTGGCACCGTTTTTTTTTTGTTATTTACAACACTCATCTCACAGTATAGATCATGTGGTATTTTTATAGAGAAGTTTGTCACGGATGCGGCGATACCTAATATGTATAATTTTTTTTTATTTATGTAAGTTTTACACAATGATTTCATTTTTGAAACAAAAAAAATCATGTTTTAGTGTCTCCATAGTCTGAGAGCCATAGTTTTTTCAGTTTTTGGGCGATTATCTTAGGTAGGGTCTCTTTTTTTGCGGGATGAGATGACGGTTTGATTGGCACTATTTTGGGGTGCATATGATCTGATTTGATCGCTTGCTATTACACTTTTTGTGACGTAAGATGACAAAAAATTGCTTTTTTTACACCGTTTTTATATTTTTATTTTTTTACGGTGTTCATCTGAGGGGTTAGGTCATGTGATATTTTTATAGAGCCGGTCGATACGGATGCGGAGATACCTAATATGTATACTTTACAGTAGATATGAGATGACGGTTTGATTGCTACTATTTTTTACCTTTTTTGTGAAGTAAGGTGAGCAAAATTTCAATTTCCTCATAGTTTTTATTTTTTTATTTTCATAGCGTTCACCGTGCGGGGAAAGTAACATGACCATTTTATAGATCAGGTCGTTATGGACGCGGCGATACCTAATATGTGTAGTGTATTTTTATTTTTTTATTTATATTCAGTGATAAATGTTTTTTTTTATCTTAACTTTTTTCACTTTTCTTTCACTTTTTTTTTACCCAGACCCACTTTGTTCTTGAAGATCCAGTGGGTCTGATGTCTGTATAATACAGTACAGTACACTATATAGGGTATTGTACTGTATTTTACTTACACTTTGTCTGAACAGATCTATGCCTTCAGCACAGATCTGTTCAGCACCATGGACAGCAGGATGCCTGAAAAGGCGTCCTGTTGCCATGGGAACCTTCCCCGTCTGCTCAGTTGTGGCCACAACTGCGCAGACGGGGAAGGGTAAGGAGGGGGGCTCCCTCCCTCTGTCACCCCATCCTGTCGGGGGGCTGCAAAGGCACAGCAGCCCCCCGATGGGAGAGGGAGGGAGCCCCATCTTACTGTTAACTTTTTCCATACAGCGGTCCATACGGACCGCGGTATGGAAAGGGTTAAACGGCTGACATCGCATCACAGATGTCAGCCTTTTATACCAGAGTGTCAGCAATGTGCTGACACTCTGGTATAACCACTGAACACCAACGATTATCGCGATCCCGTCTGCAACACCGCCCGCCTCCCGCACCGCCTGCAACACCCCCCCTGAACCACCCGCCGCCATAATATCATTCAGGGGTGCAGGGGGGGTGAAAAAAACTTTATATGGGGCATTTTAAAGTTTAATCCCCGCGGATCAGAATCGGCAGAAAGCGCAGCAAACCGCAGGTCTGAATTGACCTGCGGTTTGCTGCGATTGACGAGACGGGGGGTCACATGACTCCCCCCAGCATTGTGACAGGATGCCGGCTGATTGATTTCAGCCGGCATCCTCTTCGGATTAACACCCGCAGCGCCGCAATCTCATTTTAAACTCATGACGTACCGGTACGTCATGGGTCCTTAAGGACTCGGGAAACATGCCGTACCGGTACGTCATGCATCCCTAACGGGTTAAGTGACTCAATATATATTTAATACTAGGAATGAGCGAACTTGAGTTTTCAAGTTTGGCATACAAGATTCAGGTTCGGGTTATCTAAGAATTCTGTTATGGATTCTGCTACCATGGGGTCAGACCCCCATCAGACCCCCATTCCGCCTCAGATCAGACGCGCAAGCTCCATCTGAATGGGGATGAGCTGCTCTTAGGCCACGTGATCAATGAACATGTCGTCACTTGACCTAGAAGGCAGAGAGAAGGCAACTGTGCTCATAGGTGTCTTCTCAAACAGCTGATCGGCGAGGGTCCCAGGTTTCAGACCCCCACAGATCAGATACTGGTAACCTATCCTGAGGATAGGTCATCAGTAAGAAAATCTCAGAAAACCCCTTTAACTCACCACTACACATGCTTCCTGCATACTAATGACTGCTTCCATTATTGATACAATGATGTATCTTCTGGTGTTTTTTTTTTCAGATTGTCCAAGGATTGAAGACCATCAAGAGCATCCCCTTTCCCAAATAATACTGAAACATATAAAGCAACAACATTCTGAGGAATATGATCTTGAATTCAGAACTTTAAGGAGTGAATAAATGCTGTATCTGTTTAGCTTTTGTTTCCAGAAAATAAAATTCAGTTCCTTAACAACTCTTTTAACTGTTGTAGTCATCCAATGGTCTAAACTACTGTAATTGAAAATTATAAACATATCTTATGTAAATGATGGTCAAACAGTAGAGCATGATATAGACTGCGTAGCAGTAGATCTTAATGTTAGATCATCAGTCTGCCATCCTGACTTTTACAAAGAATTTGCTTCCTTGTTGTAGGCTCATGTTAGAGGGTGAATGTCAATGCCTTTTTCTAATAAAAGGCTATTAGATGGTGTAGCTCCAATGTACCATGAGTGCAATTCAGCCAGAGAGGGTGCCAGCCTTTTTTCTGCCTGCAGCAAAAACATTTAAATGAGTCCTTGATATTTACTTCTAAAAGGAAAAGAAAAGAAAACAGCACTGGGCGCTACATGGCGTAGTGCAGTCAAGATGCAGCTTAAATGGTATTGCGCTCACTTTGTAGGGCTGTGATAAATTACAACCACTGTTACAGCATAGAGAAAGGGTAAAAAATCCATATTATGGTTAGCAGTAGGTGTCCAGGATAACGCTGTGGTATTAACCAGACGTGGAGAGGAACGTGCAGCAGATTCTGGTAGATCAAAGGGTACCGCAGTAGAAAACATATATACAGTATGTATATTCTCCATCTGAAGAAGGGGCTGTCCCCAAAACGTGCTATGATTTTATAACAAATAAAGTTGGGATTATCATTAAGTGGTTGAGCAATGGAGTACTTTATTTTCTACTGCGGTACCCTGACGTTCCCCAGAATTTGCTGCAAACTTCTTTTGATATTGACCAGTAAGGTGCAGGGATTTAAAAAAAGCTTCCCTTTCTTCCGTTCCTGGTCCCCACTGGACCAGCAAGTGTGACATACCATCTACATTCATATCCCTGCTGAGGCCACTGAGTGGCCAGCGGTGGCCATTATACTTCCAGTCCATAAGGGACCAAATACAGAGGAGAGAGCTTGGAGCTGTCCCTGCACATTGCCTGGTAATTTCAAAAGGGATTCCTCATCATGGACGGTTGGAGAAAAAGTATGGATTGACTGGATATCTGATATTATTTCGAGCACCCGAGCACAATGGAAGTCAATGGGAGAACGCGAGCATTAAACCAGGCACCCCCTGCTCTGAAGAAGGGAGGGTGTCGGGACTCTAGTTCGGCTTAGGAGTCCCTCGGTCAAAATAGGCAAATATATCAGTATTACTGTTGAGTGAGCATGCTCGGCCGAACACCAGTCAGTGTATTTAAATCTAATTTAACCAGTGAAGTGATAATTATTACTCCCAGAATAAGCTTAAATGGTATTGCGCTCACTTTGTAGGGCTGTGATAAATTACAACCACTGTTACAGCATAGAGAAAGGGTAAAAAATCCATATTATGGTTAGCAGTAGGTGTCCAGGATAACGCTGTGGTATTAACCAGACGTGGAGAGGAACGTGCAGCAGATTCTGGTAGATCAAAGGGTACCGCAGTAGAAAACATATATACAGTATGTATATTCTCCATCTGAAGAAGGGGCTGTCCCCAAAACGTGCTATGATTTTATAACAAATAAAGTTGGGATTATCATTAAGTGGTTGAGCAATGGAGTACTTTATTTTCTACTGCGGTACCCTGACGTTCCCCAGAATTTGCTGCAAACTTCTTTTGATATTGACCAGTAAGGTGCAGGGATTTAAAAAAAGCTTCCCTTTCTTCCATTCCTGGTCCCCACTGGACCAGCAAGTGTGACATACCATCTACATTCATATCCCTGCTGAGGCCACTGAGTGGCCAGCGGTGGCCATTATACTTCCAGTCCATAAGGGACCAAATACAGAGGAGAGAGCTTGGAGCTGTCCCTGCACATTGCCTGGTAATTTCAAAAGGGATTCCTCATCATGGACGGTTGGAGAAAAAGTATGGATTGACTGGATATCTGATATTATTTCGAGCACCCGAGCACAATGGAAGTCAATGGGAGAACGCGAGCATTAAACCAGGCACCCCCTGCTCTGAAGAAGGGAGGGTGTCGGGACTCTAGTTCGGCTTAGGAGTCCCTCGGTCAAAATAGGCAAATATATCAGTATTACTGTTGAGTGAGCATGCTCGGCCGAACACCAGTCAGTGTATTTAAATCTAATTTAACCAGTGAAGTGATAATTATTACTCCCAGAATAGGGGAAGGTATACCCCTCAGCAGTACCAGCGGTATTATGGGAATGGAAATCTGTACCAACAACAATATTATGAAGATCGGCATAGATTTATTAATGATAATCAATGTAGAAGTTTTGGAGATAGATATGGAAAGAAGGAAGAGAATGTACAGCCACGTAGCCAGTAAACCAATAACCTAGAGAAGCAGAATATTAGCCACCAGGCGATGAAGGTAATACAAAGGGAAAGTGGGGTGGGAGACAAAATGGGAGAGAAACAGTAGATGAATACCCCCCAAAAAAGAACACAAACAGAGTAAAAAGGGGAGGCAACCCCCAAAAAGAGCAAGGGACAGAAACCGGGATCTGTAATTTGAGTAGTCACATTTTGTCCAAACAAGAAACTAAGGTGCTGAGTAAGGGTCCTAAATTTGCACCCATCAGAGGGATGAATAAGTTAGAAGTTTTTTTTGGATGTTCACAAACATGTAAGGAAGCTAAATATAGCGAAGTATTTTTCCAACAACCAGACTGCACCAATAAAGAACTTTGAAGAAAGAAATTAAATTACACATACATCGTTACGGGAAAAATCTAGTTTTTTCCCGAAGAATAAAAATAATGAATGCATTGAAGCCTTCAAAAGGGGGGTACTTAATGAAATAGAAAAAAATGGATATTAACCACCTCCGGACCGCCTACGGATGCGTCTGGAAGGTGTATGATTCATTCCTCCTGGACGCATCCGTGCGTCATCTCGCGAGACGCGAGATTTCGGTCAGAGCCGGCCCGCGCATGCGCATCGCGGGCCGGCAAAAGTTAAAGGAGTATTTCGTCAGCAACCTGCCACCCAATGATCGTGGCTGGCAGGTTGCTGATTTTTAAAAAATCGAATCACAAGCCATATAACAGATCATACAAATAGTGGGGCGGTGGCTCACTCAAGACGGAGATGTGGAACAGGTGCTGCTAGCCCAAAGGTGAGGGACACCCACCCTCAGAAGGTAAAATATGTAAACTAAAATAATGGGCGAGCACACTTCATTTGTATCATATAGTACATAAAATTTAATTAAATCCAATAGGTCAACACGTGATATAAATAAATAAAATCCAGTCATACAATGAAATAAAATACAATAAAATACTATAAAACCTATGTGCTTGGATTAGTACACTTAAATAAATACCGCAGATAAATAGGATGGTTTGCACAATATGGTGAAATCCAATTAATGGTGTATGGACCAAAGTATCATATAAAAGTCCATTAATATGATAGGATATCTTAAATTCTCCTATCCAGGAGATCTTTGGTCACAAGTCTATTTCATAGATAATGCACCAGAAGTGTGTGCTGGTGTTGTAGCTCCAATATGAAAAAAAGAGTATATAGATCTCCTCTTTCAGTCTCTGGCCGACTGCATATAGTGGACTCCTGTATATTTCCTCAACCTTGGGTGCTGGTTAGTATGTACCAGTTCACTGGATGGTATTGCAAAGTCCCGTGGTCACTGTGAATATAGCAGCTTATGTATATAGTGCTTCTTACCTCCCTCGTGGTGGACGAGCTGTTTCCAGCGTGAGTCGGGCGACGCGGGATACTGCCGGCGTCTGGCTTCGTTCAGCTGCAGCTGACTTACCCGAAGTCTCACGAGATTTCTAAACGGGATTTCGTCCGGCACGACAAAGAGGGCACAGTGAGTCTCCAATATGTTCTTAGTTATTGAAAAGTCCTTCAATTCAATTTTCACAGCATGGCCATGCTTGTGGACGTGGAGGTGCTTTAATTACAGGTATGCGATAATTAAAGCACCTCCACGTCCACAAGCATGGCCATGCTGTGAAAATTGAATTGAAGGACTTTTCAATAACTAAGAACATATTGGAGACTCACTGTGCCCTCTTTGTCGTGCCGGACGAAATCCCGTTTAGAAATCTCGTGAGACTTCGGGTAAGTCAGCTGCAGCTGAACGAAGCCAGACGCCGGCAGTATCCCGCGTCGCCCGACTCACGCTGGAAACAGCTCGTCCACCACGAGGGAGGTAAGAAACACTATATACATAAGCTGCTATATTCACAGTGACCACGGGACTTTGCAATACCATCCAGTGAACTGGTACATACTAACCAGCACCCAAGGTTGAGGAAATATACAGGAGTCCACTATATGCAGTCGGCCAGAGACTGAAAGAGGAGATCTATATACTCTTTTTTTCATATTGGAGCTACAACACCAGCACACACTTCTGGTGCATTATCTATGAAATAGACTTGTGACCAAAGATCTCCTGGATAGGAGAATTTAAGATATCCTATCATATTAATGGACTTTTATATGATACTTTGGTCCATACACCATTAATTGGACTTCACCATATTGTGCAAACCATCCTATTTATCTGCGGTATTTATTTAAGTGTACTAATCCAAGCACATAGGTTTTATAGTATTTTATTGTATTTTATTTCATTGTATGACTGGATTTTATTTATTTATATCACGTGTTGACCTATTGGATTTAATTAAATTTTATGTACTATATGATACAAATGAAGTGTGCTCGCCCATTATTTTAGTTTACATATAACAGATCATATTAGTAAATATGATCTGTTATATGGCTTGTCTGCTCCTCTGCTGGTCCTTTTCGTCGGTTGGATCCAGCAGAGGAGCAGAGATCACTGTGAGTAGCACCAACAGTACACTTTAGCCCCAGATCACCCCCTGCACCCCAATTAACCCTTTGATCACCCCTTTGATCGCCCCTGTCAATCACTAGTGAAAGGAAAAAAGTGATCAGTGTAAACTGTCTTTTTTTTTTTTCACTGGTATTGACTGTTAGGTTTTAGGGATAGTTTAGACCCCTTGGTTAGGTAGTTTAGGGATCAGTTAGCGCCCAGCCCACCACACCGCAGTCACTTATTCGCTGATTAGCGTATCGCTAATCAGCATTTGTACTTTTATAGTATCTGTAAGTGATCAAAACTGATCACGGTCAGATCTATAATAGTATTAGTGTCACTTTAGTTCGCCCTCCACCCAAAACGCAGTGTTTGCCCGATCAGGCCTGATCGGTCGCCCACACGTGCATTCACCCACGCCCGCCCCACCGCAGTGACAAAAAATATATATTTTTTGATCACTGCACATTCACTTTACACGCGCTGCGGCGATAAAAAAAAAATCAGTTTTGATATTTTTTATCAACCGCAGTGGCCTCCGGTACTTCGCTAGCCTCCCATTTGTAAGACAGGCTTGCTTTTTTTCTTGGGTAGTCTCAGGGAATACCGCTAAATTAAGTTGCCCAAATGTGAAACAGGGGGTATTCTTCTGAAGAGGCCTAAAGGATCCTGACCCAGTCGGATGAGGAGTGGGAACCCTCATCTGATGAATCTAGCGGGTCAGAATATGAACCTGTAGAAAGCAGTGGCTCTCTGACCCAAAGTTCGGACGAGGAGGCTGAGGTCCCTGATAGCACCAGGCGTACCCGGCCCCGTGTCGCTAGACCACAGGTTGCGCAGGATTCGCTTCAAGAGCAGCAGACAGGATCCGCTTCAAGAGCAGCAGAGTGGGGCTGGCGCTGTCGGATTACGTGGTGAGGCATACACCAGCAGCGCAGCCCTTCCTGGACCTAGTACCAGCACTGCCGTACAACATGGTGAAGTAGCGAGCACCAGAAGGGCAGTTGAAGCTGGTACGGTGGCACGTGCAGTAGTTACCCCGTCGCAGCCACCGCAAAGACGGGCCCGTAGAGCCCCTAGAATCCCTGAGGTGCTGGCAAACCCTGATTGGCAGTCCCCAACTTCAGCCGCACCAGTAGTTCCCCCTTTCACCGCCCATTCTAGAGTTCGGGTTGAGACAGCTCAGATCGGTTCGGCCCTGGGATTTTTTGAGCTGTTCTTGACTGCGGAGCTCTTAGACTTAGTTGTGGCAGAAACAAATCGGTATGCCACACAATTTATAACCGCCAACCCGGGAAGCTTTTATGCCCAGCCTTTCCGGTGGAAACCAGTCCAAGTTTCCGAAATAAAAAAAATTCTGGGCCTTCTCCTCAACATGGGTCTAACTAAAAAGCATGAATTGCAGTCATATTGGTCCACGAACCCAATTCATCACATGCCCATGTTCTCTGCTGCTATGTCCAGGACACGATTTGAGACCATCCTGCGTTTCCTGCATTTTAGCGACAACACCACCTCCCGTCCCAGAGGCCAGCCAGCTTTTGATCGGCTCCACAAAATTCAGCCCCTCATAGACCATTTCAACCAGAAATTTGCAGATTTGTATACCCCAGAGCAAAACATCTGCATAGACAAGTCCCTAATACATTTTACCGGGCGCCTTGGCTTCAAACAATACATCCCAAGCAAGCGTGCCCGGTATGGGGTCAAATTGTATAAGCTCTGTGAAAGGGCCACAGGCTATACCCACAAATTTCGTCTCTATGAGGGAAAAGATCAGACCCTGGAGCCGGTCGGTTGCCCTGACTACCTGGAGAGCAGTGGGAAGACAGTCTGGGACTTGGTGTCACCCTTATTCGGCAAGGGGTACCATCTTTATGTGGACAATTTCTACACAAGTGTGGCCCTCTTTAGGCATTTGTTTCTAGAACAGATTGGCGCCTGTGGCACCGCGTGAACTAGTCGCGCGGGCTTCCCCCAACGGCTCGTTACCACCCGTCTTGTAACGAAGAACTGCTTGCGGTGAAATGGAGAGACAAGAGTGACGTTTACATGCTCTCCTCCATTCACGCAGACACGACAATCCAAATTGAGCGAGCAACCCGTATCATTGAAAAGCCCCTCTCAGTCCACGACTATAACCTTCACATGGGAGGGGTGGACTTCAATGACCAGATGTTGTCTCCGTATTTAGTGTCCCGCAGAACCAGACGCTGGTATAAGAAGGTGTCTGTATATTTGATTCAATTGGCTCTGTATAATAGTTTTGTTCTCTACAGTAAGGCTGGGAGAACACGATCCTTCCGCAAATTTCAGGAAGAGATCATCGAGAACCTCCTGCATCCAGAAGGTTCTGTGGCCCCATCCACCAGTGTAGTTAGCCGTCTACACGAGCGACATTTCCCCAATGTCGTTGCCGGTACCTCAACCCAACCGTCACCCCGAAAAAGATGTTGTGTCTGTAGCAGGAGTGGAATAAGGCGTGACACCCGCTATTTCTGTCCTGACTGTCCTGACCACCCTGCCCTATGCTTAGGGGAGTGTTTCCGGAAGTACCACACACAGGTACACCTAGCATAGGGATCACATCTCACCAGGACAGGCACACAGGGCTATTAGGGCCCATTCACTCACAGCTGCTGCAAACGTCTCCTTTCACCTGGGACAAAGTGCATAACGCACTTCGCCACATCTTTGGGCGATTTGCGCTTTGCACATTGACCCATGGGGAAGGAGAGGTTTGTTCTATAAAGGTAAAAAAAAAAAACACCAGTAAGCAAAAAGGTTAATGTTCAGTTCAAAAAGTTAAAGTTTATATGTTCTGTTCCAAAGTTAATAAAATTATTGCGTTGCGGCCTGTTTTTTTTTTTTTTTTACCTTCTAGGTGGACCAACCGATCGACTAGCTGCAGCACTGATGTGCATTCTGACAGAAGCATTGCGCTGCTGTCAGATTACACGCAAGTCTGTGTATGCGGCGCTGCAAGACGAGATTTCTCCTCTGCAGTAAAAGATACGTTTGCCGAGGCATATGAGCTGAGGAGGTGGCGGTGTTCATATACTTTGGCAAACACTTTGTATATATAAAAAAATAAAAAATCCCGGCAATGATTTATTCATCCACATTGATTGATGTGAATGGAGAAATCTGGTTTGCCAGGGCATACGAGCTAAGTGGGTATGGATGTTGGGCGGAGCTCCTATGTCCTGGCAGACGCCTTTCCCCTCCTTTTTTTTTTTGGCAGAGATTTTTTCATCCACATTGATCGATGCGAATGAAAAAATCTGTGCCGTTAATTTTTTTCTTTCATCCCAGAGGCTGAACGTAAAAAAAAAAACTCATTACCTGTATGCTCAATATAAGGAGAATAGCAGAAACTCCTAATGCTGGCCATACATGTATTGATTGTGGAGACCCTCAAATGCCAGGGCAGTACAAACACCGCACAACTGACCCCATTTTGGAAAGAAGGTATTCGCTGAGGGGCATATTGAGTCCATGAAAGATAAAAAAAATTGTCCCAAGTTAGCGGAAAGTGAGACTTTGTGAGACAAAAAAAATAAATAAAAAATTTCCGCTAACTTATGCCAAAAAAAAAAATTCTATGAACTCGCTAGGCCCCTCATTGAATACCTTGGGGTGTCTTCTTTCCAAAGTGGGGTCACATGTGGGGTATTTATACTGCCCTGGCTTTTTAGGGGCCCTAAAGCATGAGAAGAAGTCTGGGATCCAAATGTCTAAAAATGCCCTCCTAAAAGGAATTTGGGCTCCTTTGCGCATCTAGGCTGCAAAAAAGTGTCACACATGTGGTATCGCCGTACTCAGGAGAAGTTGGGGAATGTGTTTTGGGGTGTCATTTTACATATACCCATGCTGGGTGAGATAAATATCTTGGTCAAATGCCAACTTTGTATAAAAAAATGGGAAAAGTTGTCTTTTGCCAAGATATTTCTCTCACCCAGCATGGGTATATGTAAAATGACACCCCAAAACACATTCCCCAACTTCTCCTGAGTACGGAGATACCACATGTGTGACACTTTTTTGCAGCCTAGGTGGGCAAAGGGGCCCACATTCCAAAGAGCACCTTTCGGATTTCACCGGTCATTTTTTACACATTTTGATTTCAAACTTCTTACCACACATTTGGGCACCTAGAATGCCAGGGCAGTATAACTACCCCACAAGTGACCCCATTTTGGAAAGAAGACACCCCAAGGTATTCTGTGAGGGGCATGGCGAGTTCCTAGAATTTTTTATTTTTTGTCACAAGTTAGCGGAAAATGATGATTTATTTTTTTTTTTCTTACAAAGTCTCATATACCACTAACTTGTGACAAAAAATAAAAACTTCCATGAAAACTCACTATGCCCATCAGCGAATACCTTGGGGTGTCTTCTTTCCAAAATGGGGTCACTTGTGGAGTAGTTATACTGCCCTGGCATTCTAGGGGCCCAAATGTGTGGTAAGAAGTTTGAAATTAAAATGTGTAAAAAATGACCGGTGAAATCCGAAAGGTGCTCTTTGGAATGTGGGCCCCTTTGCCCACCTAGGCTGCAAAAAAGTGTCACACATGTGGTATCTCTGTACTCAGGAGAAGTTGGGCAATGTGTTTTGGGGTGTCATTTTACATATACCCATGCTGGGTGAGAGAAATATCTTGGCAAAAGACAACTTTTCCCATTTTTTTTATACAAAGTTGGCATTTGACCAAGATATTTATCTCACCCAGCATGGGTATATGTAAAATGACACCCCAAAACACATTGCCCAACTTCTCCTGAGTACGGAGATACCACATGTGTGACACTTTTTTGCAGCCTAGGTGGGCAAAAAGGGCCCATATTCCAAAGAGCACCTTTCGAATTTCACCGGCCATTTTTTACACATTTTGATTTCAAACTTCTTACCACACATTTTGGCCCCTAGAATGCCAGGACAGTATAACTACTCCACAAGTGACCCCATTTTGGAAAGAAGACACCCCAAGGTATTCGCTGATGGGCATAGTGAGTTCATAGAACTTTTTATTTTTTTGTCACAAGTTAGTGGAATATGAGACTTTGTAAGAAAAAAAAAAAATCTGCATTTTCCACTAACTTGTGGCAAAAAATAAAAAGTTCTATGAACTCACTATGCCCATCAGCGAATACCTTAGGGTGTCTACTTTCCGAAATGGGGTCATTTGTGGGGTGTTTGTACTGTCTGGCCATTGTAGAACCTCAGGAAACATGACAGGTGCTCAGAAAGTCAGAGCTGCTTCAAAAAGCGGAAATTCACATTTTTGTACCATAGTTTGTAAACGCTATAACTTTTACCCAAACCATTTTTTTTTACCCAAACATTTTTTTTTATCAAAGACATGTAGAACAATAAATTTAGAGAAAAATTTATATATGGATCTCGTTTTTTTTGCAAAATTTTACAACTGAAAGTGAAAAATGTCATTTTTTGGCAAAAAAATCGTTAAATTTCGATTAATAACAAAAAAAGTTAAAATGTCAGCAGCAATGAAATACCACCAAATGAAAGCTCTATTAGTGAGAAGAAAAGGAGGTAAAATTCATTTGGGTGGTAAGTTGCATGACCGAGCAATAAACGGTCAAAGTAGTGTAGGTCAGAAGTGTAAAAAGTGGCCTGGTCATTAAGGGTGTTTAAGCTATAGGGGCTGAGGTGGTTAAAGGGAACCTGTCATGTGGATATTTGATTATAATCTAACTAATTATATACAATCATTAACTACTAAAAAGTACCTTAGATGTATTCACTAACTGGCGTTACAGATGGTTACCTCATAATATACACACAAAGATGCCGCATGCTAATGAGCTGATAGGAGTCCAGCGTGATGTCATTAAGTCCAGCATATATTTAATTCAGAGCTATAGCCACTCCCCTGCCCACCTGCTGTTGATTCCTATGGAAACAAACTGTAATTCAGCAGCAGGTGGGCGGGGAGAGTCAGGAGCTCATAAATATTCATGACTCATCATTATCAGCTGGAGCTTTTCAATACAAGATGTTGGCAGATTGACTGGGTCAATTAAAGAAAGTGACCCAGCATTGTGCTAAGAGAATCAATCACTTATTTATGTTGCCCTTAGTTAGGACATCATAAAACTGGTGACAGGTTCCCTTTAAGTCAAATGTGCATAACTTGACAAGGGAAGAAAATGCAGCATTGTGGGATCTAGAAAACAACCGGAATATAGTGATAAAACCGGCGGACAAGGGGGAAGGGGGTAGTTATTATGGATATCCAAAAATATGAAGATGAATTGGATAGACAATTAGCAGATATAAATACTTACCAGTTGCTCAAAAAGAATCCAAATGCTAAATATAAGAAAGAGCTTGATACTTTATTACAAAAGGAGTATAAGGAGGGAATTCTGAATAAAAAAAAGGAAATGAGTATTTGATGATAAGAACACCTGTGACACCAGTGATATACCAATTACCAAAATACACAAAAATATTCCAGACCCCCCCCGGGAAGACCTATTGTGTCCGGCAATAATTCCCTGACAAGTCGGCTGACAGAGTATATTGACCACTTCTTACAAAAGTATGTCATCAAAGCCCCATCTTATCTAAAAGATACAGGGAGTGTGCTTGATCTGGTGAAAAATCTAGGTACCTGTGGAAAAGATATATGGTGTGACCTCCATGTACACCATTATTCCGAAACATCTTGGTATAAAGGCCATTCAGGAAGAATTGCTAGGAGATCCAGCTATGTCACAACAGCAAGGGGACTTTATCATAGAATGTGTAGATTTTTGTTTGACGCATAATTATTTTTGGTTTAGGGATAAATACTATCTTCAGATGGTTAGGACGGTGATGGGGGCGGATTTTGCCACCAGTTTTGCCAATATTTTTATGTCCGCATGGGAAAGAGAGAGGATTACACCCCTTTTGGGATAAGAAACACAGTTCGGTAGGCTAAATATATGGTGTGATGAATGCCACGCCTCGTGCCTGTTTGACGTCACCTACGTCTAGCTCACAAGATGCAGTATGGTCACTTGTTACCAAAGCGTACGTTATGCCATCCAGAGGAGCAGGTAAGGTCAGCTTGGTACGGTTTACACATACACCTCCTGTCCACGCGGGCACATAGAGGCAACAAGTTGAGAGGACCTTTTCACTGCCGCAGTGAAAACAGCGCTGTCTCAGCCCTGGTATCTGCCACCAGCTCGTTTGATATAAGCCCGGTCCGCTAACGGGATTATATAGGGTGAGAAACCAACACGTGGTAGCTTATAACTAGGCCGAAACACGGACATGGAGATTCGTGATCGAGATACAAGATAGCACAAGATTAAATTATATATTTAATCGCCTTAAGGGCACACTAGATATAACACAATATACACAGAGAATATATAGAGTGGTCTGAGGTTACAGATACAGGTGATATAGGTACAACAGGATTAGGCAGAACAATTAGTCAGTTTACCAGATATATGAGTCCTTTGGCTAGTGATGAATTCTTAGCTGTATTCACGTCGGAGGCAGCGTTGTCAGCTGGTCGCAGGTCCCTCCAAACACATTGCACGATGTGACCCCCCTTTCAGAGAAAGACCCGCCTGCTTGCTGGCACAAGCCTTTTAACCTGTAGCCGTTCCTCCCCTCCTGGCCTTTGGGAGGGGTCCACCCCTCTCTGCTGGACTGGCTGCAAATGACCCACAAAACCCTTTAGGGTTTATAGCTCCAGTCCAGAAGGTCACAGGGAGATGGTTCTGGGACCAATGGATCCGCCTGCATTCCGGATACAACTAGAGTCCAAACATGGTGCCGCTATTGGGTTTCTGTGGGGAGATATGGATATCTCCCTTCCCTGGCATCCCACCCTCAAATGAAGACCATGGGCATGTTCATCCTGGCCACCGGGACACAAATATGTACAAACCGGATTCCAAAAAAGTTGGGGCACTATACAAATCGTGAATAAAAACTGAATGCAATGATGTGGACGTGCCAACTTCTAATATTTTATTCAGAATAGAACATAAATCACGGAACAAAAGTTTAAACTGAGAAAATTTACCATTTTAAGGGAAAAATATGTTGAATCAGAATTTCATGGTGTCAACAAATCCCCAAAAAGTTGGGACAAGGCCATTTTCACCACTGTGTGGCATCTCCCCTTCTTCTTACAAAACTCAACAGACGTCTGGGGACCGAGGAGACCAGTTTCTCAAGTTTAGAAATAGGAATGCTCTCCCATTCTTGTCTAATACAGGCCTCTAACTGTTCAATTCCCTTGGGCCTTCTTGGTTGCACCTTCCTCTTTATGATGCGCCAAATGTTCTCTATAGGTGAAAGATCTGGACTGCAGACTGGCCATTTCAGTACCCGGATCCTTCTCCTACGCAGCCATGATGTTGTGATTGATGCAGAATGTGGTCTGGCATTATCTTGTTGAAAAATGCAGGGTCTTCCCTGAAAGAGATGACGTCTGGATGGGAGCATATGTTGTTCTAGAACCTGAATATATTTTTCTGCATTGATGGTTCCTTTCCAGACATGCAAGCTGCCCATGCCACACGCACTCATGCAACCCCATACCATCAGAGATGCAGGCTTCTGAACTGAGCGTTGATAACAACTTGGGTTGTCCTTGTCCTCTTTGGTCCGGATGACATGGCGTCCCAGATTTCCAAAAAGAACTTTGAATCGTGACTCGTCTGACCACAGAACAGTCTTCCATTTTGCCACACTCCATTTTAAATAATCCCTGGCCCAGTGAAAACGCCTGAGCTTATGGATCTTGCTTAGAAATGGCTTCTTCTTTGCACTGTAGAGTTTCAGCTGGCAACAGTGGATGGCACGGTGGTTTGTGTTCACTGACAATGGTTTCTGGAAGTATTCCTGAGCCCATTCTGTGATTTCCTTTACAGTAGCATTCCTGTTTGTGGTGCAGTGTCGTTTAAGGGCCCGGAGATCACGGGCATCCAGTATGGTTTTACAGCCTTGACCCTTACGCACAGAGATTGTTCCAGATTCTCTGAATCTTCGGATGATGTTATGCACAGTTGATGATGATAGATGCAAAGTCTTTGCAATTCTTTCTGATATCGCTCCACTATCTTTCTGCGCAACATTGTGGGAATTGGTGATCCTCTACCCATCCTGGCTTCTGAGAGACACTGCCACTCTGAGAAGCTCTTTTTATACCCAATCATGTTGCCAATTGACCTAATTAGTGTTAATTGGTCTTCCAGCTCTTCGTTATGCTCAAATTTACTTTTTCCAGCCTCTTATTGCGACTTGTCCCAACTTTTTGAAGATTTGTTGACACCGTGAAAATTGGAATCAACGTATTTTTCCTTTAAAATGATACATTTACTCGGATTAAACATTTGATCTGTCATCTACGTTCTATTACAAATAAAATATTGACATTTGCCATCTCCACATCATTGCATTCAGTTTTTATTCACAGTTTGTTTAGTGTCCCAACTTTTTTGGAATCCGGTTTGTATTTGCTTTGTGCCTGCGATGGCCGGGCGATTCATAATTCCTTATGAAATGTAAGTGCCAACATGTCTGGGAGGTATCATTGATTCTGGCAAGGACTGATACCTCCTGCTGGGGGTTTTCCTGCAGGATCCGTGCTGTCTGGAGGTGTGAAATGTAACCAAATGTGGCCTGCTAGGAGTTTTCTGCTATCTGGCTGTGGCTTTGAAGCAGGGCCCCCCTCCGTGGAGCTTGATTTCCTCTGCCATCTTTCAGCAAATGGTGGGTGTGAGGACATGGCTGACAGTAAATATGAATCCATATTCCTTAACTATGGCGAGGATTCATAGACAACTGTTTCCTTGTATGGGAAGGAGAGAGACAAGTTCTGGAACAATTGATTGCCCAGCTTAATAATAATGACTGGAATTTGCAGTTTGCTAGCAGCTTCAGTGACAGGGAGGTGAATCTTCTTGATCTTACGATCTTTGTGGAAGAGGGACAATTCAAAAGTAATGATGTTAATAATTACAGTGATACTAGCAGTTGCCATTACGGTCCATGGCTGAAAAATTTTAACAAGGGTCAGATCGGGAAAATTCCCCGGAATTGCACTGATGCTGCGACCTTTAGAGAACAGAGTATTATGATTCAAGAAAGATTCATAGAGAAAGGCTATACAAAGGAGGAGTTATCTAGGTGTAGTAGAGAAGTGGAAGACAAAGGTGAAAAAAGGGGATGGAGAATTAGTATAAGAAGAGGAAGGATTTCAGATTTGCGTTTCTTACTCAGTATACGGCACAGGCAGGCTTAATTAAAACTGTCATCAGAAAAAATTGGACAGTACTTAAAAATGATCCGGTTATAGGCAAAAAGATCCCCAGCCACCCTGATTATTTTATTTTTAGAAAGGCACTGAACCTTAAAAATCATCTAGTACACAGGGGATTCCAAGTAAGTATGAGGGAAAAGATATTTTTTTTTCTCCTGGTGCGGTTTTTGTCCCCCATGTAGGAACAGGAGTAGGGATAAAAAACAGATGAGAACGACGATGATAAATTCATTCAAAAGAAATAAGGACTTTAAAATTAAAGGAAAAATTACATGTGACAGTTCAGGGGTGGTCTACATGCTGGAGTGCCTGTGTGGCCTCCAGTGTGTAGGACGCACTATGAGAAAACTGAAGGTCCGTATACAAGAACATATTAAGAATATTAGAAAGGATCTGGAGACTCATGGGGTGTCCATGCACTTTAAAAAGCTCCATCAGAAAGATCCCAGAGGACTTGCGTTTGTTGGGTTAGAACTGGTGAAAAGTGACTGGCGGGGAGGAGATACCGTGCAGAAGATAGATCGTCAGGAGGTCAAATGGATCAATGAGCTTGATACTATTCAACCGCAGGGGCTTAATGTAGAGCTAGATTTGAAACCGTGCTTAGTGAAATAACGGCGATCCTACTACAAAGGAGGTGTGTCACTGTTGACCAATCAGGGGAGGGAGGTGTGTGTAATTGGGGAGGGAGGTGTGTAATTGGGAGTGAGCATGAGTTACCACTGACCAATTAGAAAAGGAGGGTGTGTACTAGGGGAGTGACTACAGGCTGGAGGAAGAGTTGTAGGAGATTTCTCTTTTATTGCTCTTTACCATCTTGTGTTTGTGAGTATATTAAATAGTTTTATTTAGCGGTGGTGAAAAGAAGAGAAAGAAAAAAGAGATAAGAAGCAAAGCCTTGGAGGTTGTGTGATGTGCCTACATACCAAGTTACGCTTCTATGTGAATAGGATTGTGAATAGGATTGTTGTTGACACACAGTACTTCACTATTGGCGTATTTTCTGATATCCCACAGGAACCTTGGATTGGTGATAGTGGAACCTGATAAATTGTCTATGTTCCAAAAATTTGATGGGTCGAGCTTGAAGAGGTTTTCATTCTTCTGGATAGGGAACGTGCGGTCCCAGATAACGCATTCACTGGACAGGAAAAAGCAATTGATAATGTGGAAATAGGTACATTAGGCGGTCACCGTATAAAAATTTTACTGTTGGCCAGTTAGATTACAGGTCCCAAAAATTATGCATTCAATGTACATAAATGATCAAGTGATTATGTGGCCGGAGGTATATTACACGGTCAATGGATATCAATTTTACAGCAGGCCAGTGAACTACAGGCCACAAAAATAATTAATGGCTCTCATGGAGAAGTAGTGGCGGCTGGGAACGACGTACTGTGGGACAGCAAGCCACATAAGCTGTTTGAAGCTGTCCGTCTCCACCAGTCTGAATGACAGCATTTCAAAGGCCAGCAGTTTAGAAATGCTGGCATTCAGGGCCAGGGATCGAGGGTGGCTAGGTGGGAATTTACGCTTTCTCTCAAAGGTTTGTGAGATGGAGAGCTGAACGCTTCCGTGTGACATAGTGGAGATGCTTGGTGACGGAGGTGGTGTTGTTGGTGGCACATCCTCTGTTTACTGGGCGGCAGGTGCCAACGTTCCTCCAGAGGCGGAGGAAGAGGCTGAGGCAGCAGCAGAAGAGGGAGCAGGAGGAGCCTGAGCCCTTTCTTGGTTTTGAAGGTGCTTACTCCACTGCAGCCCATGTCTCGCATGTAGATGCCTGGTCATGCAGGTTGTGCTAAGGTTCAGTACGTTAATGCCTCGCTTCAGGCTCTGATGGCACAGCGTGCAAACCACTCGGGTCTTGCCGTCAGCACATTTTGTGAAGAAGTGCCATGCCAGGGAACTCCTTGAAGCTGCCTTTGGTGTGCTCGGTCCCTTGTGATGGTGGCCTACTGGCGAACTGTTTTGGCGACGGCTGCTCTGCTTTTGCACCCTGCTCCCGCTTTTGCTACGCTGTTGGCTCGGTCTCACCACTGCCTCTTCCTCCGAAATCTGAAAGTCAGTAGCACGACTTTCATTCCATGTGGGGTCTAGGACCTCATCGTCCCCTGCATCGTCTTCCACCCAGTCTTCCTCCCTGACCTCCTTTTCGGTCTGCACACTGCAGAAAGACGCAGCAGTTGGCACCTGTGTTTCGTCATCATCAGAGAAGTGCTGAGGTGGTATTCCCATGTCCTCATCAGGAAACATAAGTGGTTGTGCGTCAGTGCATTCTATGTCTTCCACCCCTGGGGAAGGGCTAGGTGGATGCCCTTGGTAAACCCTGCCAGCAGAGTCTTCAAACAGCATAAGAGACTGCTGCATGACTTGAGGCTCAGACAGGTTCCCCGATATGCATGGGGGTGATGTGAAAGACTGATGGGCATGGGTTTCAGGCGCCACCTGTGCGCTTTCTGCAGAAGACTGGGTGGGAGATAATGTGAACGTGCTCGATCCACTGTCGGCCACCCAATTGACTAGCGCCTGTACTTCCTCAGGCCTTACCACACTTAGAACGGCATTAGGCCCGACCAAATATCGCTGTAGATTCTGGCGGCTACTGGGACCTGAGGTAGTAGGTTCAGTAGGACGTGTAGCTGTGGCAGAACGGCCACGTCCTCTCCCTGCACCAGAGGCTCCACCAACACCACGGCCATGACCGCGTCCCTTATTAGATGTTTGCCTCATAGTTAGCGTTCACAAAGCAAAGTAAAAAGTGTTTGAGTATGTTAAAAATAATTAACCGCCAATATAAACCCTGATGTAGGGTATTGCACAATTATTTTTTTCCCAACTCTATATGACAGCAGTATTTGTGGCCTAAATGTGACAGTCACCTATGCAAGTGTAATCCCAGATGTGCAGTATTTTAGAGGGATTTTTCACCACAGTATCCTATAAGCCTTATTTGTGGCCTAAATGTGACAGTCACTTATGCATGTGTAATCCCAGATGTCCAGTATATGAGAGGCTTTTTTCACCCCAGTAACCAAAAAGCCGTATTTATGGCCTAAATGTGACAGTCACTTATGCTTGTCTAATCCCAGATGTGCAGTATATTAGAGGGTTTTTTCACCCTAACCAAAAAGCTGTATTTCTGTCCTAAATGTGACAGTCACTTATGCTTGTCTAATCCAAGATGTGCAGTATATTAGAGGGTTTTTTCACCCTAACCAAAAAGCTGTATTTTTGTCCTAAATGTGACAGTCACTTATGCTTGTCTAATCCCAGATGTGCAATATATTAGAGGTTTTTTTCACCCTAACCAAAAAGCTGTATTTCTGTCCTAAATGTGACAGTCACTTAGGCACGTGTAATCCCAGATATGCAGTATATTAGAGTTTTTTTTCACCCTAACCAAAAAGCTGTATTTCTGTCCTAAATGTGACAGTCATTTATGCACGTGTAATCCCAGATGTGCAGTATATGAGAGGCTTTTTTCACCCCAGTATGCCAAAGCCGTATTTATGGCCTAAATGTGACAGTCACTTATGCACGTGTAATCCCAGATGTGCAGTATATTAGAGGCTTTTTTCACCCCAGTATGCCAAAGCCGTATTTATGGCCTAAATGTGACAGTCACTTATGCATGTGTAATCCCAGATGTGCAGTATATTAGAGTTTTTTTTCACCCTAATCAAAAAGCTGTATTTCTGTCCTAAATGTTACAGTCACTTATGCTTGTCTAATCCCAGATGTGCAGTATATTAGAGGGTTTTTTCACCCTAACCAAAAAGCTGTATTTCTGTCCTAAATGTGACAGT
Source organism: Bufo bufo (assembly GCF_905171765.1). Lineage (NCBI taxonomy): Eukaryota > Metazoa > Chordata > Amphibia > Anura > Bufonidae > Bufo > Bufo bufo. Next base: position 340,779,349 of record NC_053389.1, read on the forward strand.
CACTTATGCACGTGTAATTCCAGATGTGCAGTATATGAGGGTTTTTTCACCCCAGTATGCCAAAGCCGTATTTATGTCCTAAATGTGACAGTCACTTATGCGCGTGTAATTCCAGGTGTGCAGTATATGAGAGGCTTTTTTCACCCCAGTATGCCAAAGCCGTATTTATGTCCTAAATGTGACAGTCACTTATGCACGTGTAATCCCAGATGTGCAGTATATGAGAGGCTTTTTTCACCCTAGCCAAAAAGCTGTATTTCTGTCCTAAATGTGACAGTCACTTATGCACGTGTAATCCCAGATGTGCAGTATATCAGAGGCTTTTTTCACCCCAGTATGCCAAAGCCGTATTTCTGTCCTAAATGTGACAGTCACTTATGCTTATCTAATCCCAGATGTGCAGTATATTAGAGAGTTTTTTCACCCTAACCAAAAAGCTGCATTTCTGTCCTAAATGTGACAGTCACTTATGCTTGTCTAATCCCAGATCTGCAGTATATTAGAGGGTTTTTTCACCCTAACCAAAAAGCTGTATTTCTGTCCTAAATGTGACAGTCACTTATGCACGTGTAATCCCAGATGTGCAGTATATCAGAGGCTTTTTTCACCCCAGTATGCCAAAGCCGTATTTCTGTCCTAAATGTGACAGTCACTTATGCTTATCTAATCCCAGATGTGCAGTATATTAGAGAGTTTTTTCACCCTAACCAAAAAGCTGCATTTCTGTCCTAAATGTGACAGTCACTTATGCTTGTCTAATCCCAGATCTGCAGTATATCAGAGGCTTTTTTCACCCCAGTATGCCAAAGCTGTATTTCTGGACTTGCAGATAGCCTGTGCTGTTGCACTATCGTTGCATAAAATGGCTGCTGATCATGTATAGATATTGATTAACTGAAGAAAAAAAAGTTAGTTTTCAGCAGTAGTTGGCTCAGGGCAGGCTTAAAAAAATTGTGCACTGCACCCACAAAACACTTTTGCTGTAAATCGCTGAGTACAAAAACAGTTCTTGATAAGATTTCTCCCTGATCTCTCCCTCACAGCAGCTGCAGCCTCTCCCTACACTAATCTGAGCAGAGTGACGGGCGGCGCTACGTGACTCCAGGTAAAAAGAGAGGCTGGGTCAAATGCTGCAGTTGGCCAATCACAGCCATGCCAATAGTAGGCATGGCGGTGATGGCCTTTTGGGGCAAGTAGTATGACGCTTGTTGATTGGCTGCTGTGCAGCCTTTCAAAAAGCGCCATAAAAATCGTCGAACACCGAACCCGAAATTTTACGTAAATGTTCGGGTCCGGGTGCCGAAAACCCTAAAGTTCAGTACGAACCCGAACTTTACAGTTCGGGTTCGGTCAACTCTACTTACAGCTTATGAAACCCCAAAGTCTAAATTTTGAGGTACCTTATGCTCAGGGGGTATGAATTAATTAGCTGACTAGAGTGTGACACTCTGAGCATAAATGTCACGGATCGTGTTGCAGAAAACTGGAAGTTATAAATAAACATCTGACTGACTTGATCCCAAACTAAGGAACATATGGGTGAGCCCTATAAAACCCCTAGAGCTCTCCCTGACTGCTCTGCCCATGCAAAGATCTTTATGATAGATAATTGCATGCCCTCGTACCTAGACTGTGTGACACCTGAAAACCCTATAATAGTGAGGGGACACGACCACCGGCTCCCTGCACTTAATACGGAGAGAGTCAGGGTCACCTAGAATCAAGCCAGCACGGAAACACAAATAAAGGAAAAGACTTATCTGAGGAACCAGCAGTTGCAGCATCTAGCAAAGTGAGGCAGTATGGGAGGGAATATAAAGGGAGGCAATCAGTGTAAATAGATGACAGCTGGGAGAAGGAAAAGAGATGACAAAGTGAAACCAAAACAAAGAACATCATGCAAGAGGTACAGAAGAACGTCTGCCAGAGCTTCTCAGAGAGCTGGCGGTGACAGTACCCCTCCCTCTACGAGTGGACCCCGGACACTCAGAGCCCACCTTCTCAGGATGGGACCTATGGAAAGCCCTTATAAGACGAGTGGCCTTAATGTCCGCCACTGGAACCCACATCCTCTCCTCAGCACCATAACCCTCCCAATGAACGAGATACTGGAGAGAACCGCGGATAATGCGAGAATCCACAATCCTAGAGACCTGAAATTCAAGGTTAACATCAACAACAATCGGAGGAGGAGGCAAAGAGGGTACAGTGGGTTGGACATACGGTTTTAATAGGGACCTGTGAAAAACATTATGGATCTTCCAAGTCTGAGGAAGATCAAGACGGAAGGCAACGGGATTGATGACGGACAAGATCTTGTAAGGCCCAATAAACTTAGGACCCAACTTCCAGGAGGGAACCTTCAGTTTTATATTCTTTGTAGACAACCACACCAGATCACCCACATTCAGGTCCGGACCAGGCACACGTCTCTTATCCGCCACACGCTTATATCTCTCACTCATCCTCTTCAGATTACCGTGAATCTTTTGCCAAATAAATGACAAAGACGAGGAAAATCTCTCCTCATCAGGTAAACCAGAAGACCCCTCTCCAGAGAATGTCCCAAACTGCGGATGAAACCTATATGCACCAAAAAATTGTGACTTATCCGAGGACTCCTGGTGACGGTTATTTAAAGCAAACTCAGCAAGGGACAAAAAAGAACACAAATCCTCCTGATTCTCTGCCACAAAACAGCGCAGATATGTCTCCAGATTCTGATTGACGCGTTCGGTCTGGCCATTCGACTGCGGGTGAAAAGCAGAAGAGAACGACAACCGAACCCCCAAGCGAGAACAGAAAGCCTTCCAGAATCTGGAAACAAACTGCGTGCCCCTATCAGAAACTATGTCTGAAGGAATGCCATGCAATTTGACAATGTGATCAACAAATCCTTGCGCCAGCGTTTTAGCATTGGGTAACCCAGGAAAGGGAATGAAATGCGCCATTTTGCTAAAACGGTCTACTACTACCAGAATCACAGTCTTCCCCGAGGAACGAGGCAGGTCTGTAATGAAGTCCATGGACAGATGCGTCCAAAGATGGGAAGGAATGGGTAACGGGAGGAGAGAACCCGATGGCCGTGAATGAGGGACCTTGGCACGAGCGCAGGTCTCGCAGGCTGCCACAAAACCCTCAAGCGTCTTACGAAGAGCCGGCCACCAGAAATTCCGAGCAATGAGATCCACTGTGGCTCTACTCCCCGGGTGCCCAGCAAGGACAGTATCGTGGTGCTCCTTAAAATCCTTGTGTCGTAAAGCTAGAGGCACAAACAACCTCCCAGGAGGACAAAGATCAGGAGCCTCTGCCTGGGCTGCCTGAACCTCTGCCTCCAAATCAGGATAAAGAGCAGAGACAGCCACCCCTTCAGCCAAAATGGGACCCGGGTCTTCAAAGTTCCCCCCTCTCGGAAAACAACGTGACAGGGCATCAGCCTTCACATTTTTAACCCCAGGGTGGAACGTGACAACAAAATTAAACCTAGAAAAGAATAAAGACCATCTGGCTTGTCTAGGGTTCAGATGCTTGGCTGATTCCAAGTAGGCCAGATTCTTATGGTCAGTAAACACGGTAATAGGGTGTCTGGCTACCTCTAGCCAATGGCGCCATTCCTCAAAAGCTAATTTGATGGCCAACAACTCCCTATCTCCCACATCGTAATTTCTCTCTGTGGAGGAGAGTTTTCTTGAGAAAAAGGCACACAATCGCCATTTGGCAGGAGAGGGACCCTGAGACAAGACCGCACCCACACCCACCTCAGAAGCGTCCACCTTAACAATGAAAGGCAGAGAGACATTAGGTTGTACCAAGATGGGAGCGGAAGCAAAACTCTCTTTGATACTAGAAAAGGCCTTAAGCGCATCTACCGACCAGGAGGAAAAATCTACCCCCTTTTTAGTCATATCAGTGAGTGGCTTAACAACAGAGGAATAATTCAAAATGAACTTCCTGTAATAATTGGCAAAACCCAAAAACCGCATCAGCACCTTCTGATTCTCAGGAAGCTCCCAGTCAAGCACAGGGCGGACCTTCTCAGGGTCCATGCGAAAACCAGAAGCGGAGAGAAGAAAACCCAGAAATTGAATTTCTGTAACCGCAAACACACATTTTTCCAGTTTAGCGTACAATTTATTCTCCTGCAGAATGAGCAAGACCTGACGTAGGTGGTCCCTATGAGTTTTGAAATCAGGAGAAAAAAATCAAAATGTCTTCTAGATACACCAGTACAAATTTCCCCATTAAATGATAAAAAATGCTGTTCACAAAATGTTGGAAGACGGCTGGAGCATTCATCAAACCAAAGGGCATAACCAAATTCTCGAAATGGCCCTCAGGGGTATTGAAGGCCGTCTTCCATTCGTCCCCTTCCCTGACCCTGACTAGGTTGTATGCCCCTCTTAAATCCAACTTAGAAAAAACTTTAGCCCCAACAATCTGGTTAAACAGGTCCGGGATCAGAGGAAGCTGATAAGGGTCACGAATTGTGATACAGTTCAGCTCCCTGAAATCCAGACATGGTCTTAAAGAACCATCTTTTTTCTTAAAAAAAAAAAAAAACAGCGGCAACAGGTGACTTTGAGGGTCGGATGTGTCTCTTTCTCAGGCTCTCAGAGATATAAGTATGCATAGCGACCCTTTCAGGTTGTATAAACGTGAGAGATTGTATAAACGTGATTTTGGCAGCTTGGCGTCTGGGATGAGATTAATAGGGCAATCGTACTACCGGTGAGGAAGCAGCTCCTGGACACCACTCTCTGAAAACACATCTAAAAATTCTGAGAGAAAAGATGGTACAGTCTTGGTAGAAACCTCTGAAAGAGACGCCGTGAGGCAATTCTCTCTGCAAAAGTCACTCTAACCATTTATTTGCCTTGCTTGCCAATCAATGGTGGGGTTATGTTTAGTGAGCCAGGGTAGCCCCAGCACTAGAGAAGTAGGTAATCCGCTTAGGACGAAACATGACATATCCTCAACATGAGCATCACCCACAGTCAAACGGATATTGTGAACTATGCCCTTTAACGATTTTTGAGAAAGTGGAGCGGAATCGATAGCAAAAACAGGTATATCCTTTCCCAAAGTGCATACCTGGAAACCATGTGTTATAGCAAATTGATTATCAATGAGATTGACAGCTGCTCCACTATCTACAAAATCTCACAAACAATGTTCTTGCTATCTAGTGCCACCCTGGCAGGTAGGACAAAACGGGAACTACAAGCAAACGGCAAACCTTCAATTTCCGCATCAACCTTGCCAATAGTAACAGATGGAAAGTTTTTAGAGGTTTTTTCTTTTTGTTTCTTTATTACCCTCAGAAAACTCCCTGAATCTCCTAGAGGGGCAAACATTTGCCAAATGATTTATACCTCCACAACAGAAACAAACCCTCCTCTGAGAACTGAATCCTCTACTATCAGAGGCAAGCAAACCCAGCTGCATGGCCTCCTGCTCAGAGGGGATTGAGAGAGACTGAGGCCTCTGCGCACTGAATGAGACCGCCCCACTGTCCTTGGACTGAATATGACAGGAAGGAGTGATCTCTCCTCTCTCTCTAAGACGCCTGTCAATACGAACAGCTCGAGACATGGCAGACTCCAACGAGGCAGGTCTCTCATGAAAGGCAAATGCATCTTTCAATCCCTCCGAAAGACCATGGCAAAATTGCCTTCGGAGTGCAGCATCATTCCAACCAGTATCAGCTGCCCATCTCCGAAATTCTGAACAATATATCTCTGCGGACTGTTTACCCTGGCATAAAAGACGCAGTTTAGATTCAGCCAGAGCAATACGATCCGGGTCATCATATATCTGCCCCAGGGCTACAAAAAAATAATCCACTGATCGGAGGGGCCGTGCCCCTACCGGCAGCGAAAAGGCCCAAGACTGAGCGTTATCCCTGAGTAGCGAGATGATGATCCCCACCCTCTGCTCCTCATCACCAGAGCAAAGGGAAAGTAGGCGAAATTGGAGTTTGCAAGCCTCTCTAAAACGAACAAAATTTTAACTACCCCCGGAGAACGTATCCAGAAGCGAGATCTTAGGCTCGGAACAAACTCCATGAAAGCAAGCAGAACCGGTCACCTGAAACTGAGACACAGTTTTACGGAGATCTGCTACCTCCAGTGAAAGACCCTGCATGCGGTCAATCAAGGCTGAAACCGGATCCATGCTTCAGACGGTTTTGGCGGTTTATAATGTCACAGATGGTGTTGCAGAAAACTGGAAGTTATAAATAAACATCCGACTGACTTGATCCCAAACTAAGGAACATATGGGTGAGACCTATAAAACCCCTAGAGCTCTCCCTGACTGCTCTGCCCATGTAAAGATCTTTATGATAGATAATTGCATGCCCTCATACCTAGACTGTGTGACACCTGAAAACCTATAATAGTGAGGGGACACGACCACCGGCTCCCTGCACTCAATACGGAGGGAGTCAGGGTCACCTAGAATCAATCAGCACGGAAACACAAATAAAGGAAAAGACTTATCTGAGGAACCAGCAGTTGCAGCATCTAGCAGTGAACACAATCCAGGAAGTAGTATAAACCGCAAAGTGAGGCAGTATGGGAGGGAATATAAAGGGAGGCAATCAGTGTAAATAGATGACAGCTGGGAGAAGGAAAAGAGACGGCAAAGTGAAACCAAAACAAAGAACATCATGCAAGAAGTACAGCAGAACGCCTGCCAGAGCTTCTCAGAGAGCTGGCGGTGACAATAGAATATTGAACCTTTTCACAAAATTCTAATTTTAGGCTGCATTAATGCAATTCCTTTTAATTTCCATTACTGAAATAAATGGGCTTTTGCACGATATTCAAAATTTTTCGAGTTTCACCTATATATGAACTTGAACGCTAAATATGTAGATGCTGAATAAAGAGTAACAAAGCTGCTCTATATACGGTAATCAACTGAAAATCATCTCAAAAGACACTATTATCTGTAAGTTATGTTTTTAAGAGTATTTTAAGGTCTGAAGTTTTATTTTATTTTTATTGTCATGTATTTTTAACTTATGTATCTTTTAATGCTAGTGCATACCCACCTTAGGTCTAAACACTAGAACTAAATAAGCGATAATTGGTCTTATATATCCTCAATATACAGTTGCAAGAAAAAGTATGTGAACCCTTTGGAATGATATGGATTTCTGCACAAATTGGTCATAAAATGTGATCTGATCTTTATCTAAGTCACAATAGACAATCACAGTCTGCTTAAACTAATACCACACAAAGAATTAAATGTTACCATGTTTTTATTGAACACAACATGTAAACATTCACAGTGCAGGTGGAAAAAGTATGTGAACCCCTAGACTAATGACATCTCCAAGAGCTAATTGGAGTGAGGTGTCAGCCAACTAGAGTCGAATCAATGAGATGAGATTGGAGATGTTGGTTACAGCTGCCCTGCCCTATAAAAAACACACACCAGTTCTGGGTTTGCTTTTCACAAGAAGCATTGCCTGATGTGAATGATGCCTCGCACAAAAGAGCTCTCAGAATACCTACGATTAAGAATTGCTGACTTGCATAAAGCTGGAAAGGGTTATAAAAGTATCTCCAAAAGCCTTGCTGTTCATCAGTCCATGGTAAGACAAATTGTCTATAAATGGAGAAAGTTCAGCACTGCTGCTACTCTCCCTAGGAGTGGCTGTCCTGTAAATATTACTGCAAGAGCACAGTGCAGACTGCTCAATGAGGTGAAGAAGAATCCTAGAGTGTCAGCTAAAGACTTACAAAAGTCTCTGGCATATGCTAACATCCCTGTTAGCGAATCTACGATACGTAAAACACTAAACAAGAATGGATTTCATAAGAAGATACCACAGATGAAGCCACTGCTGTCCCAAAAAAATATTGCTGCACATTTACAGTTTGCACAAGAGCACCTGGATGTTCCACAGCAGTACTTGCAAAATATTCTGCGGACAGATGAAACCAAAGTTGAGTTGTTTGGAAGAAACACGCAACACTATTAACATCAAAACCTCATCCCAACTGTGAAGTATGGTGGTGGGGGCATTATGGTTTGGGCCTGGATGGATTGCTATCATCAAAGAAAAAATGTATTCCCAAGTTTATCAAGACATTTTGCAGGAGAACTTAAGGCCATCTGTCCACCAGCTGAAGCTCAACAGAAGATGGGTGTTGTAACAGGACAACGACCCAAAGCATAGAAGTAAATTAACAACAGAATGGCTTAAACAGAAGAAAATATGCCTTCTGGAGTGGCCCAGTCAGAGTCCTGACCTCAACCCGATTGAGATGCTGTGGCATGACCTCAAGAAAGCGATTCACACCAGACATCCCAAGAATATTGATGAACTGAAACAGTTCTGTAAAGAGGAATGGTCAAGAATTACTCCTGACCATTGTGCACGTCTGATCTGCAACTACAGGAAACGTTTGGTTGAAGTTATTGCTGCCAAAGGAGGTTCAACCAGTTATTAAATCCAAGGGTCCACATACTTTTTCCACCTGCACTGTGAATGTTTACATGGTGTGTTCAATAAAAACATGGTAACATTTAATTATTTGTGTGTTATTAGTTTAAGCAGACTGTGATTGTCTATTGTTGTGACTTATCACATTTTATGACCAATTTGTGCAGAAATCCATATCATTCCAAAGGGTTCACAGATGAGAAGCTGTGTACTTAGGGAGTGAGGGAGGCATATTTCTAAAAAGGAATTTGCCTGTACATATGATTATGTCTCGCTAACAAAGCACGTGTTCTGTATTTCTGTCATTCTGATGCTGTTGTGAACAGCATTCTGGTCTGACATATAATAAATTATTGCATGGAAAAACTGTATTGATGGACAACACATCTAAGAAAATGGAGGAAAATGAATCCAACTATGTTCCAAATTCCGGTTTGTTCATAAGATGAAAGAACACCTGCAGAGCTGTAATGACAAGATGACTTATAATGACAGTCAAAGCGACTGGTCATACAATGTCTCTGTAGCCCCATCAATCCCTATTGGAGAGACGAATGCACCAAGCCACCCGCACACCATAACATGCCCAGCAAGATAAAAAACACTCTGCACACAAACAACACATCATCGCAGCAAGGGACCGAGCACACCAAAGCCAGCTCCAAGGAGTACCCCGGTTTGGCAGTTCTTCAGACAATGTGCTGACGACAAGACACGAGTGGTTTGCACGCTGTGCAATCAGAGCCTGAAGCGAGGCATAAACGTTCTCAACCTGAGCACAACCTGCATGACCAGGCATTTAAGTGCAAAGCACGAGCTGCAGTGGAGTAGACACCTCAAAAACCAAGAAAGGTCTCTGGCTCCTCTTACTTCATCTTCTGCTGCAGTCTCGGCCTCTTCATCCACCTCTGGAGTGACAGTGCCACCTGCCACCCCGCAAACAGAGGATCTGCCAGCAACACCACCACCTGGCTCACCAAGCATCTCCACAATGTCCCACGGAAGCATTCAGCTCTCCATCTCCCAAACACTGGAGAGGAAGAGGAAGTACCCCCCTATCCACCCGCGATCCCTAGGCCTGAATGCCAGCATTTCTAAATTACTGGCCTTTGAAATGCTGTCATTCCGTCTGGTGGAGACGGATAGTTTTAAAGGCCTTATGGCGGTGGCTGTCCAACAGTACGTCGTGCCCAGCCGCTACTACTTTTCCAGGCGAGCCATCCCTTCCCTGCACAACCAAGTGGGGGACAAAATCAGGTGTGCACTGCGCAACACCATCTGTGGCAAGGTGCACCTCACTACGGATACGTGGACCAGTAAGCACGGTCAGGGACGTTATATAACTCCATAACAGCACACTGGGTAAATGCAGTGGTGGCTGGGCCTGAGGGGGATAGCAGTTTGGCGCATGTCCTTCCACCACTGAGGATTGCAGAGCGCTTCAGTTTGACTCCTGTTGCTTCCTCCTTCTACTCCGCTTCCTCATCCTCTAACGGCTCCTCATACGGTCAGCGTAACACCCTCACCATCAACTTCAGCACAGCCAGGGGTAAACGACAGCAGGAAGTTTTAAAACTTATCTGTTTGGGGGACAAACCCCACACCGCGGAGGAGCTGTGGACGGGCCTTGAACAATAGACCGATGAGTGGTTAGTGCCAGTGAGCCTCAAGCCCGGCCTGGTGGTGTGCGATAATGGGCAAAATCTCGTAGCAGCTCTGGGACTAGCCGGTTTGACGCACATCCATTGCCTGGCGCATGTGCTGAATTTGGTGGTGCAGAGATTCCTTAAAAATTACCCCGATATGTCAGAGCTGCTGCATAAAGTGTGGGCCGTCTGTGCGCACTTTCGGTGTTCTCACCCTGCTGTTGCTCGCCTGTCGCACTGCAGCGTAACTTCGGCCTTCCCGCTCACCGCCTTATATGCGATGTGCCCACAAGGTGGAATTCCACCTTGCACATGCTGGCTAGACTGTGCGAGCAGCAGCAGGCGATAGTGTAGTTTCAGTTGCAGCACGCACGCAGGGCCGGCCTTAGGTGTTCAGGCGCCCTGTGCGAGCTAACCTTGTGGCGCCCCCCCCCCCCGCCCAAAAAAAAAAAAACACTGCTTGTTGCTGGCATCATGGCATAGGCTGGCTGACTATCCAACCAAGTAGTTACCAGCCCGCACACCCCAAAGGCCGGTGTAATGTTACTTCCCTACTTCGTGAGATTACCCTACCTTCGTCACTTCCGGTCGCACCGGACATGACGTGAGGAGGTGTGCAGCGCCGCGCATGCGCACAACAACAGGTTAGGGAAGTTTCACAGCAGAGTGCGCATGCGCCAGGAGCCTCGCCGGCGGTTAGGGTAGGGAAAAACTATGGGCCAGTGCGCAGGCGCAGTGATCGGATGGATGTTCTCAGATGGACACCGGCCGACACTGCGCATGCACCGGGAGCCTCACCAGCGGTTAGGGAAGGGAAAAATTACGTACGGGCCAGTGCTTTTTCCCTACCCTAACCGCTGGTGAGGCTCCCAGCGCATGCGCAGTGTCGGCCGGTGTCCAGCTGAGAACATCCATCCGATCACCGCACCTGTGCACTGGCCCATAATTTTTCCCTACCCTAACCGCCGGCGAGGCTCCCAGCGCATGCGCACTCTGCAGTGAAATTTCCCTAAACCATAGTTGTGCGCAGTGCGCCCCCCCCAATATAGTAAACATTGGCGCAGTGCGCCCCCCCAATATAATGAACATTGGTGGCGCAGTGCGCCCCCCCCCCCCCCAACACCCCAGTATAATAAACATTGGTGGCGCAGTGCGCCCCCCCAACACCCCAGTATAATAAACATTGGTGGCGCAGTGCACCCCCCTTAAATATAATAAACATTGGTGGCGCAGTGCGCCCCCCCTCAATATAATAAACATTGGTGGCGCAGTGGGCAGTGCCAATGAGGGTTAAAAAATAAAAAAATAATTAACTCACCTCCTCCAATTGATCGTCTTCTGTTCTTTCTTCATGACCTGTCAAAGGACCTGTGGTGACATCACTGTGCTCATCACATGATACATCACATGATCCATCACCATGGTAATGGATCATGTGATGAGCTCAGTGACGTCACCACAGGTCCTGAAGAAAGGACAGGAGACCGGCAGCTACGCGATCAACTGGAGGAGGTGAGTTAATTTTTTTTATTATTTTTTAACCCTCATTGGCACTTCCCACTGAGCCACCAATGTTTCTTATACTGGGGTGTTGGGGGGGGGGGGGGGGGGCGCACTGTGCCACCAACGTTTCTTATACAAATACAGGAGGCGGGTGCCGGAATCAAATAGCCGGCACCCGACCTTTGTGACAGGGAGCTGCGATCAGCGGCAGTTAACCCCTCAGGTACCGCACCTGAAGGGTTAACTCAACTGCAGCTGATCGCAGCTCCCTGTCACAGAGGTCGGGTGTCGGCTATTTGATTCCGGCACCCGCCTCCTGTATTTGTATTTCAGGTCAGTTATCTTCATTGGTGGCGCAGTGGCCACAGCCCCTCCCCTCCTCCTCCTGTCTCTCTTCTTATTGGCAGCGGCGGGGGCAGCAGGCAGGTCAGACACAGGGGAGGAGGAATCAGGTCAGACAGGGGAGGGGGAGATGGAGGGGGCGCCCCGAGGGAGAACACAAGTGCAGCCTCGCCTGCCGCATATTACATTGCGAGCTGTCGGCCGCCCAGCGCCCCTGTTGCTATGGCGCCCTGTGCGGCCGCACAGCCCGCACACCCCAAAGGCCGGCCCTGCACGCACGGGTGAGTCTCTATGCGGAACAGCACCACTTCACCACCAATGACTGGGCCTCCATGCGAGACCTGTGTTCCTTGTTGCGCTGTTTCGAGTACTCCACCAACATGGTCAGTGCCGATAACGACGTTCTCAGCGTTACTATCCCACTTCTATGCCTCCTTGAAAAAACGCTGCTGGTGATGATGGAAGAGGATGTAGCACAGGAGGAGGAGGAGGAAGAGGGATCATTTCATAGGGTTTCTGGCCAGTTATTCACAAGTGGCTCAGAGGGTGGGTTCCTGCACCCACAAACGCCAGGTACACAATTGTCCAGCCAGGGCACAGTTCTGGAGGATGACGAGGTGAGGGTGAGGAGGAGATGTAGTAGGAGGAACCTTGTTCAAAGCAGAGTGGCACCCAGACCAGCTCATGGCCATCACTGGTGCGTGGCTGGGGGGATACAGAGGACACAGACGATACACCTCCCACAGAGGACAGCTTTTCGTTGCCTCTGGGCAGCCTGGCACACATGAGCGATTACATGCTGCAGTGTCTCCGCAACGACCGCCGAGTTGCCCACATTCTAACTTGTGCTGATTACTGGGTGGCCACGCTGCTGGATCCATGTTACAAGGACAACGTACTGTCCTTAATTCCCTCACTGGAGCGTGATCGTAAGATGCGCGAGTACAAGCGCACGCTGGTAGACGCGCTGCTGGTGGCTTTCCTACCTGACAGCGGGGGCACAGTGGAAGCACAAGGCGAAGACAGAGGAAGAGGTCGCCAACGCAGCTGGGGCACCGCCAGCACCTCAGAAGGCAGGGTTAGCATGGCCGAAATGTGGAAAAGCTTTGTCAGCACGCCACAACAACCAGCACCACCAGCTGATATGGAACGTCTTAGCAGGAGGCACCATTTCACCAACATGATGGAGCAGTATGTGTGCACACGCCTACACGTACTGAATGACGGGTCTGCCCCCTTTAACTTCTGGGTCTCCAAATTGGGCACATGGCCTGAGCTTGCACTTTATGCCTTGGAGGTGCTGGCCTGCCATGCAGCCAGTGTGCTATCTGAATGTGTGTTTAGCACGGTAGGGGGCGTCATCACAGACAAGCACAGCCTCCTGTCCACAGCCAATGTGGACAAGCTCACATTCATTAAAATGAACCAGGCATGGATCCCACAGGACTTGTCCGTACCTTGTGCAGAATAGACATGTATACCAGCCTTAACCAACCATTGTTATACTACAGCGCAATTGCTCATTCTTGTAATTAGGATATTTCACACTCTTTTGGAGTGTACCCTAATAAAAAAAAAAATAATTAAAACCAAAAACCAGTGTTGGCTACCTCGTCCTCCTCCAACGCTGCTTCCACCTACAACGCTACGTCCACTGCCTCCTCAAACTCCTACTCCATATGAACCTCCACCTCATAAATCACATTTCACTACTTTGTCTGTTACATTTTCGTGTGAAATTCACACATTTTTGGGTGTTATGTACCACTGCTATACCTAGTAGACAGGTTAAAAAAAATTCACAAATTTGTCTGTTACATTTTCGGGTGAGATTCACCAATTTTTGGATGTAATATACCCCTGCTCTACCAAGTAGACAGGTTAATAAATTTCACAAATTTTTCTGTTACATGCTTGGGTTAACATTATACTATTTTGGACGTGAATAAACCCCTGCTCTGCATAGGTGATCGGGAATAAAATTTCCGAAATTTAACTTTACTTGATGCGCGCCACCTCTATTCAATGCTTAAACTTTAACAAGTTGTCCCACATTTGTGCTTCAATAATTTGTCCCACATTTGTGCTTTAATAATTTGTCCCACATTTGCGCTTTAATAATTTGTCCCACATTTGCGCTTCAATAATTTGTCCCACATTTGCGCTTCAATAATTTGTCCCACATTTGCGCTTCAATAATTTGTCCCACATTTGCGCTTCAATAATTTGTCCCACTATTGCGCTTCAATAATTTGTCCCACATTTGCGCCTCAATATCTTTTCCCATATTTCCACTTGATCAAAATAAAATCTCATCCATTTATCTCCCTTGGATGTGGTCTCTCTTTCTCATGCTCCCTCTCCGGCGTGGAACCCTGATTCGCTGATAACCGTGATCAACATGCTAGGCTCAGAAAAGAACATCGAAAGTTGATAGAGAAGATATCCAAATAGATGGTGAACGTCACGGGGGCACCTCTGTATAGGTGACAGGAACATAAATTTCTAAAAATCGTCTGTTACATTGTCAGGTGACATTTTACCAATTTTGACGGAGAGAAACCCCTGCTCTGCATAGGTGACAGGGAATAAAATTTCTGACATTTTTCTTTAATTCATGCGCGCCACCTCTTTTCATTCTTCATTCAATGCTTAAACTTTAACAAGTTGTCTGACATTTGCGCTTCAATACTTTGTCCCACATTTCCACTCTATCATATTTAATTTGAAACAATTAAACTCCCTTGGATGTGGTATCCCTTTCTCAGGCTCCCTCTCCGGCCTGGAACCCTAAATCCCCACCACCCGTGATCACCATGGTAGGCGCATAAAAGAACATTGAAAGTTGATAGAGAAGATATCCAATTGGATCGTGGACATCACGGGGACGTGCGACATGGTGGAGCAGTATGTATGCACACGCCTACACGTACTGAATGATGGGTCTGCCCCCTTCAACTTCTGGGTCTCCAATTTGGGCACATGGCCTGAGCTTGCCCTTTATGCCTTGGAGGTGCTGGCCTGCCCTGCAGCCAGTGTATTGTCTGAACGTGTGCCATCAAGACATGATGGCAACTGATGAAGAGCCACCCAGTCTGAACATGGGCAGAGAAGGGGCGGACGCGTTCTTTACTGAGTGTAATTCCCGAGACACACTACAGTCGCTGAGCACAAAAGCTCTGGAAATGCATGTCACTAACTTCGCTGATAAAGAGGTCCGTCTATTCTGGACGGTAAACTCATTGAAGTCATATAATATGAGCAGCAGAGTTCCCAGAGGACTCAGAATTTACAAAGAACTCCTCCAATACGAGGAAGATGAAGCATTTGCAGCAGAATGGAAAGACCTACACATGAGTTTTTCCTTCCAAGTACTTACATTGGTATTGAAACGAGAAGAACAAGAATATAACAAAATCAGTGAAGACCTAAAAAATGCAAAGAGCGAACTAGCACAAAGATTGACAGAAAATCAGTTGACCACTTTTGAAAAAAGATTAAATAATAAACTAATCATTACACAGTCTGAAATAAAAGAAAGAAAAAAGGACAAATTTTTGCGAGACAAATGCGATTATGACAGCGGAAAAATATTCTACTGGAATGAAAGAAGGCAAAGAAGAAGACGCCCACAGTGGAAAAGTAAAAGTGATTACTGGACCACGGACAGTGATTCCAGCATGTCTGATGACATTAATACAAATAGAAGCACAGTAGATAATATACCCCTTTTAGACGCAGCACAAGAAGGGGAAGGAAAAGGAGAAAGGAGACCGGCAAGAAAATCAGCACGCAACAGAAAACAGGTGTCGTGGCGTCAATGACACCCTCTTCCACCATTATGTCAAAAGACAATCTTGTAATCAATCTGACCGCAGTTGAATTACCATCCCCCTGTATAAGTGCCCTTAACAAAGGACTCAGCTTTAGCCTAGTAGAAAGTTTTAATCCAGTAACATTCGAAATAGATCTTTTCAAAGCTATACGAAAATTACAACTGCATAAAATCTATAGCAACTCCCCTTCCATATCAGGCTCTAAGAGAGCGGGTGAGATCCCGGCCCATACCAACCTGTTGGGTTTTAAAATTGATGAGGCCTACAATGAAATGGAAATTACCTGTCTAGAATTTTTAGCTGACACAGAAGTATGTGGTCTTCCTGCCCCATCTCTAGAAGCAGGTCGCTTAGAGGGGGGTATAAAATCCACATATTGTCCCCCCTTGCCTGCTGGGAGTAGCATCGACATCTTCCATAAACAAGTATTGAGAGAGGTAAAAGCATTAATATACCCAAAAGCGGAAAATAATATCAGAGACAGAGACGGTGTCTTAGTGAAACCAGCAGACAAGGGGGGCAATATAGTACTCCTCACTAAGGAGTACTATTTACAGGAGGCACATAGACAGTTGGGAGATACCTCAGTTTATTTAAAACTTGAAAGTGATCCTACCCCGGCCATCCAAATACAGCTTTGCGAGTTGCTAACACGATACATTGAGATGGATTTCTTCACGGTCCGTATCATGGATCGGCTTGTACCACCATTCCCCAAAAAACCTACTTGGTACTTCGTACCCAAGATTCACAAGTCACTGACCCATCCCCCTGGCCGCCCAATCGTGGCGGGGATAGGGTCAGTGACTGAGTCACTATCTAAATACCTGGACTGGCTGTTGAGACTCTTGTC
The DNA here is from genome assembly GCF_905171765.1 of Bufo bufo. Taxonomy (NCBI): domain Eukaryota; kingdom Metazoa; phylum Chordata; class Amphibia; order Anura; family Bufonidae; genus Bufo; species Bufo bufo. The sequence goes on from NC_053389.1 coordinate 340,795,990, forward strand.
ATATGCTCCTACATATTTGCGTGACACCAATTCCTTCCTGGAGGCACTGAAGCATTTCCAGTGGCAGGAAGATTTTAATTTGGTGTCCCTTGATGTGGAAAGCCTGTACACCCGTATCCCTCATGGGGAGGGTGTGCAGGCCGTCATCAAGGTACTGAGCAAAACAGACAAGAGCGCTGTCTACTGCTCCTTTGTCCAGGAAGCATTTAATTTTGTACTCAGCAACAATGTATTCATGTTTGGGGGGTTGCTGGTATAGGCAGATCTATGGTACGGCCATGGGCACACCGGTGTCTTGTACATTCGCCAATTTGTATTTAGCAGTGTTTGAAGACCGTTATGTTTGTTCGTCTCCAATCCGTATCTGCAACATATAAAACTGTTTTTACGCTACGTGGATGATATCTTTATGATCTGGCAAGGCTCGAAACAGTTGTGTGCCGATTTTGTCCAGTTTCTAAATAACCAGAATGAGATGAATATGAAATTCACAGTAAATTTTGGAGGTAAAACTTTAGAGTTCCTTGATGTACTGGTCACAATAGATGAAGACACTATAGTCACCACTGGTTTCCGAAAGCCGTCAGCCACAAATTAATTGCTTCATTATGATAGCTATCATCCACGTAGCGTGAAACAAGCAGTTCCGTATGGACAATTCATACGTCTAAAACGCATAAATAGTACAGAAGCAGGGTATATGTTGCAGGCCCAGGAAATAAAGGAAAGACTCCTACATAGGGGATATCCGCAAACTGATCTAGATACAGCAATAAAAAGAGCAGGTCAATTTACACAAAGTGAGTAGCTTAAAAAGAAGAAAAAAAGCAGTTTGGGAAATAACGCCAAAGACAGGTTTACTTTCGCTTTTAAATACAGTCCTTTAGCAGACATGATCAAACAGGTTATATTTTAAAACTGGGATATCCTCAAGAATGAGGAAGGACGCCAGGATTTAATATGTAACAAACCTCTCATCACGTTCAAAAAGTGTCATACTATTAAAGATAAACTAGTCTGGAGTAGGTTGAAGGAAAATAAAACCAAAAATTGGCTCACTGAACGCATACCAATAGGGAGCTATAAGTGTGGGGATTGTTCTTTCTGTCAGCATGCTTTACAGGGCAAGTACCTCTTTTTCGCAGGCATTAGACATAAAGTAAAACAATTCACCACATGTAAGACAAAATATGTAGTCTACTTGGTATTATGTTCCTGTGGATCTTTCTACATAGGGAAGACTATCCGCCCTATGTATGAGAGATTCAGGGAACATGTTAATTCTGTCAGGTCAGGAAAAGGGTGCCCCAGGCTCATCGAACATGTTCGCAATAAGCATGATTATAATACGAAATGTCTAAAGTTCGCAGCCTTGGAAATCGAAGCGTATGTTTATAATATACAACAATAGAATATACGAGTATACACACATGCAAATAGACTACTTAGTGTTAAGGATGTTTATAGTCCACCATCTACCTCACGCTTTGATTGCGAGGTAGTTTGCCTTTCAGCGTCACTGGTTGCCGAGGCAACAGAGACGCTTTAAAATGAGCGCATAGGCTCGTCGCCAGCTGATCACTCAGCAGATGCACGCTATGGTCTGCCCCAGCCCACTTACTACTTTTACTTGTGTATGAATAAAGAAGCTTTTGCAACATTGGGTGAGTGCCGCTATATTATTTGGGTGAGTGCCGCTATATTATTCTATCTACTATACGCATGCTACATTGTGGACATTCTTGATAGCAGAGCACCACTGAGAATTTGCAACCACCTGACTGAGTCGCATATTGTTACATCTGTGTACCGGACATTACTGGATTCACCAGCAGTGCCGCCTCGCATTTCTCAGTTTTTCACAATTGTCTGAACGTGTGTTTAGCACGACTGGAGGGGGTTATCACAGGTTATATTTCCCAATGTTTTGGGGTGTACCCTAATATTAAAAAATAAAAATACATTTAAAACCAAAAAACTGTGTAGGCTACCTCCTTCTCCGCCGCTTCCACCTACACAGCCACATCCACCGCCTCCTCAACCTTCTACTCCATATGGACCTCGTCCTCGTAGATCAAGATTATTATTTTTTATTTTTACATATTTTATGTTATTTAAAGTAATTTCCCTATCCACTTTTGTTTGCAGAGTACTTGCCATGCTCTTACCCACATTTTGCTGGCATTTGCAGCCCTCTAGCCCTTTCCATGACATTTTTACAGCCATTTTAGTGCTCAAAAGTCTGGGTCCCCATTGACTTCAATGGGGTTCGGGTTCGGGGTCAAGTTCGGGTCACTTTTTTGTGAAGTTCGGCCGAACCCTTTTTTTTTTATCAGTTCCCTCTTGGATCTTGAAGATCCAGTGGGGCTGATGGTTGTACTATACTTTGCAATGCTCTTGCATTGCAAAGTTAATACAATCAGATGCCCTGTAGGTGGCAGCACCGGACGCCTATGCCATGGCAACCGGACGCCTTTGCAAAGCGTCCGGTTGCCATGGCAACCATCGGGCGCTGCGATCACAGCAGCCCTGATGGTTGAGAGAGGGAGCCCCCTCTCTCTATTAACCCCATGGATGCCGCTACTGCGGCATCTATGGGGTTACAGCAGTGTCGGCATAGAGCTGACACACGCTGCTGATGGCGGCGGCTCAGGAATGGAGCCGTCGCCATCACACACAGAAGGGGGACTGATCGGGGGCAGCGCTGGAAAGGGGGGAGGGGGGGCAGCATTCACAAATTACAGATCGGGGTAGGAGGGGGTGGACCGCATCGGGGGCAGGATACATGGATGGGGGGGGCGGGGACCGATGGCAGAGGCAGGGCTCACGATGGTGGTGGTGGGGGGTTGGAAGCACACAAGAAGGGGGCACAGATCGGGGGCTTCAAGAAGGGGGCACAGATCGGGGGCTTCAGGACACATTACCTGATTTCAGGCTCTGATCTGCAGAGCGCAGATCAGAGCCTGAAACCGGCATTTTAACACTGCCGCGATCCAATTGGTTAGTCTGCACAGACTAACCAATCGGATCGATTGCCGGCAAGGGGCCACTCTGATTGGTCCCTTGCCGGCATTACTAGACTGTATGCTGTCCGTGACAGCAGCAGGACACGGGCAGAAGCTTTAATCCAAGCGCTTTGCAGCGCTTGGATTAAAGAACTGCAATGACGTCTACAGGGAGTGCAGAATTATTAGGTAAATGAGTATTTTGACGACATCATCTTCTTTATGCATGTTGTCTTACTCCAAGCTGTATAGGCTCGAAAGCCTACTATCAATTAAGCATATTAGGTGATGTGCATCTCTGTAATGAGAAGGGGTGTGGTCTAATGACATCAACACCCTATATCAGGTGTGCATAATTATTAGGCAACTTCCTTTCCTTTGGCAAAATGGGTCAAAAGAAGGACTTGACAGGCTCAGAAAAGTCAAAAATAGTGAGATATCTTGCAGAGGGATGCAGCACTCTTAAAATTGCAAAGCTTCTGAAGCGTGATCATCGAACAATCAAGCGTTTCATTCAAAATAGTCAACAGGGTCGCAAGAAGCGTGTGGAAAAACCAAGGCGCAAAATAACTGCCCATGAACTGAGAAAAGTCAAGCGTGCAGCTGCCAAGATGCCACTTGCCACCAGTTTGGCCATATTTCAGAGCTGCAACATCACTGGAGTGCCCAAAAGCACAAGGTGTGCAATACTCAGAGACATGGCCAAGGTAAGAAAGGCTGAAAGACGACCACCACTGAACAAGACACACAAGCTGAAACGTCAAGACTGGGCCAAGAAATATCTCAAGACTGATTTTTCTAAGGTTTTATGGACTGATGAAATGAGAGTCAGTCTTGATGGGCCAGATGGATGGGCCCGTGGCTGGATTGGTAAAGGGCAGAGAGCTCCAGTCCGACTCAGACGCCAGCAAGGTGGAGGTGGAGTACTGGTTTGGGCTGGTATCATCAAAGATGAGCTTGTGGGGCCTTTTCGGGTTGAGGATGGAGTCAAGCTCAACTCCCAGTCCTACTGCCAGTTTCTTGAAGACACCTTCTTCAAGCAGTGGTACAGGAAGAAGTCTGCATCCTTCAAGAAAAACATGATTTTCATGCAGGACAATGCTCCATCACACGCGTCCAAGTACTCCACAGCGTGGCTGGCAAGAAAGGGTATAAAAGAAGAAAATCTAATGACATGGCCTCCTTGTTCACCTGATCTGAACCCCATTGAGAACCTGTGGTCCATCATCAAATGTGAGATTTACAAGGAGGGAAAACAATACACCTCTCTGAACAGGGTCTGGGAGGCTGTGGTTGCTGCTGCACGCAATGTTGATGGTGAACATATCAAAACACTGACAGAATCCATGGATGGCAGGCTTTTGAGTGTCCTTGCAAAGAAAGGTGGCTATATTGGTCACTGATTTGTTTTTGTTTTGTTTTTGAATGTCAGAAATGTATATTTGTGAATGTTGAGATGTTATATTGGTTTCACTGGTAAAAATAAATAATTGAAATGGGTATATATTTGTTTTTTGTTAAGTTGCTTAATAATTATGCACAGTAATAGTCACCTGCACACACAGATATTATCCCGGATGGTGTACAGGAAACAAGACAATACCATATAAACAATGTCCCTCTGGATCCACAACTAAGGAACAAAGGGAGACCCCTGCAATAGACCTGCCGCTCTCCCTCACTGCTCAGCCTATGCGAACACCCCAAAGGTGGATGGCCGCATATCCACGTTCCTCGGCTATCTATTACCTGAAGACCCTACAATAGTGAAGGGACACGACTACCGGCTCCCTACACTGACACGGAGGGAGTCAGGGTCACCTGGATCCAGAAAAGACAAAATCATAAATACATAAACAGCACTTATCTTGCAGACGACTGACGACTGAGGACTGGGAACTGGGAACAGCATGCACACACACTCCAGGAAGTTGTATCAGCCGCACACTACTGCATTATGGGGAGGAACTTAAAGGGTAGCAATCAGTCCTAACTGCATGACAGCTGAGATAGACTAACGAGATGAGAAACTAAACCAAAACAAAGAAATTCAAGGAGGAGGATCTGAGAAGCACTTCTCAGCTGTCTGGCTGTGACAGTACCCCTCCCTCTAGGAGTGGACTCCGGACACTCAGAGCCCACCTTCTCAGGATGGGACCTATGGAAAGCCCTGATGAGACGAGAGGCCTTAATGTCCGTCACTGGGACCCACATCCTCTCCTCAGGACCATAACCCTCCCAATGAACGAGGTACTGGAGGGAACCGCGGACAAGACGAGAATCCACAATCCTAGAGACCTGAAATTCAAGATTTCCATCAACCATAATCGGAGGAGGAGGCAAAGGCGAGGGTACAATAGGTTGAACATAAGGTTTCAATAAGGACTTATGAAAAACATTATGGATCTTCCAAGTCTGAGGAAGATCAAGACGGTAGGCAACAGGATTGATGACAGACAGGATCTTGTAAGGCCCAATAAACCTAGGACCCAGCTTCCAGGAGGGAACCTTCAATTTGATATTCTTGGTAGACAACCACACCAGATCCCCAACATTCAGGTCCGGACCAGGCACACGTCTCTTATCCGCCACACGCTTATATCTCTCACTCATGCTCTTTAGATTATCCTGAATCTTTTGCCAAATAGATGACAAAGACGAGGAGAATCTGTCCTCATCAGGCAAACCAGAAGAGCCCTCTCCCGAGAAAGTCCCAAACTGCGGATGGAACCCATATGCACCAAAAAATGGTGACTTATCAGAGGACTCCTGACGACGGTTATTTAAAGCAAACTCAGCAAGGGACAAAAAGGAACACCAATCCTCCTGATTCTCCGCCACAAAACAGCGCAGATATGTCTCCAGATTATGATTGACGCGCTCTGTCTGGCCATTCGACTGCGGATGGAAAGCAGAAGAGAATGACAACCGAACCCCCAAGCGAGAACAGAAAGCCTTCCAGAATCTGGAAACAAACTGCGTGCCCCTATCAGAGACTATGTCTGAAGGAATCCCATGCAATTTGACAATGTGGTCAATAAATGCCTGCGCCAGCGTCTTAGCATTGGGCAAACCAGGAAAAGGGATAAAATGCACCATTTTGCTAAAACAGTCCACCACCACCAGAATCACAGACTTCCCCGAGGAACGAGGCAAGTCCGTTATGAAGTCCATGGACAGATGTGTCCAAGGACGGGAAGGAATGGGCAAAGGAAGGAGAGGACCTGATGGCCGTGAATGAGGGACCTTGGCACGAGCGCAAGTCTCGCAAGCTGCCACAAAATCCTCAACCGACTTACGAAGCGCAGGCCACCAGAATCTCCGAGCGATGAGATCCAGTGTGGCTCTTGCCCCCGGGTGCCCAGCAAGGACCGTGTCGTGGTGTTCTTTAAAAATCTTGTGTCTCAAAGCGAGAGGCACAAACAACCTCCCAGGAGGACAAAGATCAGGAGCTTCTGACTGGGCTGCCTGCACCTCTGCCTCCAATTCAGGAAAAAGAGCAGAGACCACCACACCTTCAGCCAAAATGGGACCCGGGTCTTCAAAATTCCCACCTCCCGGAAAACAACGTGACAGGGCATCTGCCTTCACATTCTTAACCCCAGGGCGGAACGTAACAACAAAATTAAACCTTAAAAAGAACAAAGACCATCTGGCCTGTCTCGGGTTCAGACACTTGGCTGACTCCAAGTAGGCCAGATTTTTATGGTCAGTAAACACGGTAATAGGGTGTCTGGCTCCCTCTAGCCAATGGCGCCATTCCTCAAAAGCCAACTTGATGGCCAACAATTCCCTATCTCCCACATCATAATTTCTCTCTGTGGAGGAGAGTTTCTTTGAGAAAAAGGCACACGGTTGCCATTTGGTAGGAGAGGAACCCTGAGACAAGACCGCACCCACCCCTACCTCAGAAGCATCGACCTCAACTATGAAGGGTAACGAAATATCAGGTTGTACTAGGATGGGAGCGGAAGCAAAACTCTCCTTGATATTAGAAAAGGCCTTACGCGCCTCTACCGACCAGGAAGAAAAATCTACCCCCTTTCTGGTCATATCAGTGAGTGGTTTAACAACAGACGAATAATTCAAAATAAATTTCCTGTAATAATTGGCAAAGCCCAAAAAACGCATCAGCGCCTTCTGATTCTCAGGAAGCTCCCACTCAAGCACAGCGCGGACCTTCTCGGGGTCCATGCGAAAACCAGAAGCGGAGACAAGAAACCCCAGAAATTGGATTTCTGGAACCGCAAACACACATTTTTCCAGTTTCGCGTATAATTTATTCTCCCGCAGGATGAGCAAGACCTGACGTAAGTGTTCCTTATGAGTCTTGAAATCAGGAGAAAAAATCAAAATGTCATCCAAATATACTAATACAAATTTTCCCATTAAATGATAAAAAATGCTGTTGACGAAATGCTGAAAAACGGCTGGGGCATTCATCAAACCAAAAGGCATAACCAAATTCTCAAAATGGCCCTCAGGGGTATTGAAAGCCGTCTTCCATTCGTCTCCTTCTCTGACCCTAACCAGGTTGTATGCCCCTCTTAGGTCTAATTTGGAAAAGACTTTAGCCCCAACAACCTGGTTAAACAGGTCCGGGATCAGAGGAAGCGGATAAGGATCACGAATAGTGATACTGTTCAGCTCCCTGAAATCCAGACAAGGTCTTAAAGAACCATCTTTTTTCTTAACAAAGAAAAAACCAGCGGCAACAGGTGACTTCGAGGGTCGTATGTGTCCTTTTCTCAGACTCTCAGAGATATAAGCCCGCATAGCGACCCTCTCAGGTTGGGAGAGATTGTATAAACGAGATTTAGGCAGCTTGGCGCCTGGGATGAGATTAATAGGGCAATCATACTCCCTGTGCGGAGGTAAACCCTGAACTCCACTCTCAGAGAAGACATCCAAAAATTCAGAGAGGAAAGGTGGTACAGTCTTAGTAGAAACCTCAGAAACAGATGTTATGAGGCAATTCTCTCTGCAAAAGTTACTCCAACCATTTATTTGCCTCGCTTGCCAATCAATGGTGGGGTTATGTTTAGTGAGCCAGGGTAGCCCCAACACTAGAGGAGTAGGCAAACCGCTAAGGACGAAACATGACACATCCTCAACATGAGCATCACTCACAATTAAACGGATATTGTGAACTATGCCCTTTAATGATTTCTGAGAAAGTGGAGCTGAATCAATAGCAAAAACAGGAATATCCTTTCCCAAAGTGCATACCTGGAAACCATGAGTTATTGCAAATTGATTATCAATGAGGTTGACAGCTGCTCCACTATCCACAAAAATCTCACAAAAAATGCTCTTGCTCTCTAGCGCCACCCTAGCAGGCAGGACAAAACGGGAACTACAAGCAAACGGAAAACCTTCAATTTCCGCCTCAACCCTGCCAATAGTAACAGACGGAACATTTTTAAAAGATTTTTTCCTTTTTGTCTCTTTATTACTCCCAGAAAACTGCCTGAATCTCCTAGAGGGACAAACATTTGCCAGATGATTTATACCTCCACAACAAAAACAAACCCTCCCCTGCGGGCTGAATCTTCTATTGTCAGAGGCAATCAACCCCAGCTGCATGGACTCCTGCTCAGAAGGGGCTGACAGCGACTGAGACCCCTGTGCACAGAATGAGGCCGCTGCACTGTCCCGGGACTGAGTATGACAGGAAGGAGAGATCTCTCCTCTCTCTCTAAGACGCCTGTCAATACGAACAGCCTGAGACATAGCAGAATCCAAGGAGGTAGGTCTTTCATGAAAGGCAAATGCATCTTTCAATCCCTCTGAAAGACCATAGCAAAATTGACTTCGGAGTGCAGCATCATTCCAACCCGTATCTGCTGCCCATCTCCGAAATTCTGAACAGTATATCTCTGCGGATTGTTTACCCTGGCATAACAGACGTAGTCTAGACTCAGCCAGAGCAATACGATCCGGATCATCATATATCTGACCCAGGGCTAAAAAGAATTCATCCACTGAACGAAGGGGCCGTGCCCCCTCCGGCAGCGAAAAGGCCCAGGACTGAGCGTTACCCCTGAGCAGCGATATAATGATCCCCACCCTCCGTTCTTCATCACCAGAAGAATGGGGAAGAAGGCGAAAATGGAGTTTGCAAGCCTCTCTAAAACGCACAAAATTCTCACTACCCCCGGAGAACGTATCCGGGAGCGAGATCTTAGGCTCAGCACAAACTCCATGAACGCAAGCTGAACCGGTCACTTGAAACTGAGAAAAAGTCTTACGGAGATCAGCTACCTCCAAAGAAAGACCCTGAAAGCGTTCAGCCAAAAGTGAAACCGGATCCATGCTTGAGACGGTTTTGGCGGCTGATAATGTCACGGATGGTGTACAGGAAACAAGACAATACCATATAAACAATGTCTCTCTGGATCCACAACTAAGGAACAAAGGGAGACCCCTGCAATAGACCTGCCGCTCTCCCTCACTGCTCAGCCTATGCGAACACCCCAAAGGTGGATGGCCGCATATCCACGTTCCTCGGCTATCTATTACCTGAAGACCCTACAATAGTGAAGGGACACGACCACCGGCTCCCTACACTGACACGGAGGGAGTCAGGGTCACCTGGATCCAGAAAAGACAAAATCATAAATACATAAACAGCACTTATCTTGCAGAGGACTGGGGAACTGGGAACAGCATGCACACACACTCCAGGAAGTTGTATCAGCCGCACACTACTGCATTATGGGGGGAACTTAGAGGTAGCAATCAGTCCTAACTGCATGACAGCTGAGATAGACTAACGAGATGAGAAACTAAACCAAAACAAAGAAATTCAAGGAGCAGGATCTGAGAAGCTCCTGTGAGCGCTTCTCAGCTGTCTGGCTGTGACAGATATCCCCCTAAAATATCTAAACCTAAAAACAAACTAAAAACTACTTCCAAAAATATTCAGCTTTGATATTAATGAGTTTTTTGGGTTCATTGAGAACATGGTTGTTGTTCAATAATAAAATTAATCCTCAAAAATACAACTTGCCTAATAATTCTGCACTCCCTGTATACACGCGATAGCTGCACGGGGCATGTGCAGCTATCATGTATATATACGGATTGCAGTCGTGAAGGGGTTAAGGTCCCAATCAAGTCCAACTAAATTATATAGCTTGTATTGTTTTTGGGGGCTTTTTTTTTTTTACATATTTGCTCATTTTTATTCTTCTGATAGATTTCTGGCAACAGGAGAGAGAGTTTGACGTCCCTCCATTATCAGTTTCAGCTAGGAATATCCACAGTTTCCTTGATTGTTAAAGATACCTGCCGTGCTTTGTGGGAGCAGTTGCATGCAGAGTTTATACCTCATCCAAGTAGGCAACAGTGGATCGAAATTTCAGAAAAGTTTTTGGAGGTGTGGCGGTTTCCTAACTGTCTTGGGGCAGTGGACGGGAAACATATACGTATCATCAAGCCCCAAGGCACTGGTTCTGAGTACTTTAATTACAAAAAATATTTTTCCATTATATTAATGGCCATAGCTGATGCCCAGTACCAATTTGTGGCAATCAATGTTGGGGCTTATGGCCGAACCAATCATTGAATGGTCTTCAAAAATTCTGACATGCGGCAAAGTTTATACAATAGACAATTTGATTTTGCACCTCCTCAACCTCTGCCAGGTACTGATGCTCCCCCCATGCACTTCGTGTTGGTTGGTGATGAACCGTTTTAGATGTGTGGCAATCTAATTAAACCTTGTTGCAGCCACGGACTAAACTGGAGCAAATGCATATTTCACTACCGCCTTACTAGGCCCAAAAGAATGGTCGAATGCGCATTCGGCATTCTGGTGGCTAAATGGTGGATTTTCACCAAACCCATTCAACTAAAAAACGAAACTGTTGATGAGGTAGTAAAGGCATGTGTGGTGTTACACAACTACCTCCTCATAAAAGAACCACTACATGTTGAACAGATCCCTGAAGACAGCGATTTGGCTCCGCTGCAGGAAGAGTGGACTGATTTAAATTATTTGTGGGGGTTTTTCATGAAAAATTTAAGTAATTTGAATATATTCTAGATGCAGTTTGGTTGCGTGGGTGGGTGGATACAGTAGTGTGTTTATTGATTTTCAAAACCTGTTTTGTAAAATTAGTTTCAGTTTATTAAACTTTTTTTCATACCATATACTGAGTCTTTATGCATATATTGATCTCCCACACTTGTGGAGCGACAAATACTTGTGTCGCTCCGCCAGCATTGGGAGATTATGTCAGGCCTCTCTTCTCCACACAAGTCTTTTCTTGTCAACATATTCTCCCCATGCTGGAGGAGTGACAAATACTTCTGTCGCTCCACCAGCGTAGGTAGAATATGTGAGCACTAGAGCCCTCCATCTCCCTACACTGGAGGAGTGACATATACTTATGTCACTCCGCCAGTGCAGGGAAAATTTAAGGGTTCAAAAAGAACCCATTTTTGATCCCCAACTTAAAAAAAACCATAAAAAAAAAACTAAGACAAATAGATTTTCAAAAACATATAACATTTTCAAAATAGATTTTCAAAAACATATAACCTGTGGTGGCTGACTCATCAAAGACCGCCTCCTGAGGAACTTCGGGCGCCCGATTACTGCTTGATGTTCTTTAAACAAAGAAAAAAAAATACATAGATAGAGCCTATACATTCTTTTAGTGTACAGAGAAGTATCTATGTACAGTATAACATTTTTTAGGGAAAGCAATTTCAGATGTATAATCTGAAGCACGCTTCGCTCATCTCTACTCCATAAAATACTATGTGGATGTCCAAGACAGAGTGTCAAATGACAGTCTGTCTGAGTCATACACATAGATTGGATAACATAATTCAGAATCTATATAAACATAATCTCTTACCTTCGCAGCTCTAGGGATCTTCATAGGAACCCCAAAGCAGAATGAAAGCGTTATTCCAACCTTGAGGTTGCTCCCGAACCACTCGGGGCCTGAAGTTCCTCATTGTAATCTTTCTTATAGCAGTCCCTGATGGACCGCCACTGAACCATGATTGTCGTCCCTGGAAAACAAAAAATGCAACAAAAAAAGGTTAGTCTTTAAAATACATGATTTTGTGACATCAAAAATGGTTTACTATTTAATTGATCTAGCCACAACGACAATGAAAATACATTTGTTGCTAAACTATCGGTGGCAGTGAACCACATCAACTAGACGGTAAACCACTTCTGAGCAATAAAACATACGTGTATGCAATCTACAAAAGAAATACTGTATACTTGCGGCACCGAGGTCCTCCCAATTCAGCACAATTGCCCCACGATTTCGTGCCAGAGGAGCCAGGTTGTGTTGTGGTCTGCATGGTGGCGGTCGGTGTGGTCCCACAACCCTGGACGCGCCTCCACTATCTGAACTTTTTGAATTTAAGATTTTGATTGCAAATACTCACACAACCCTGACCGCTGCGCGCTCCCCGACTTCCTCTGGCGGAGGCTCGAGGACCTCTCTGAAAGGCAATGGGACGAGATGGCTGTAAAATTGATAACACACAACAACATGTATTTTTTTGGGGGAAAAATAAAAACACCTACCATTTGCTGTCCACCACCCCTACTTTCCTCCTCTTCTGTTCCTTCTTGGCAAGGACGCACCTCCTCTACATACGATGACTGCGAGAAAAAATAAAAAACATAATTAGAATAATGACAAAATATTACAGTGGGGCTTGCTATAATCCAACTTGACATACCGTATCATATCGGTGAGGAGGAGTGCTCCCGGCCTCACTTGAAGAAGATATGTCTATTAAAAAAAATATATATATTTGAACTTTACACACGACAAGCAGACCCACGTAAATAGTACTTACTTTCCATTTATGGAAACTTTCAGGGCCAGCTGGTAGGTAGGAAGGCTGGCTGGCTGGAAGGCGGACAGGAGGGCAGACTGGCTGACAGGCGGGGAGGCTGGCTGGCAGGCAGGTTGAGCGACAAGCTTTTTTTTTTTTTTTAAATTGGAGGAATGGTAGTTATATTCTTGTACCTAGCTACTACTACTCCTAGCATTCCCTATGTACTTATACTACCAGCAGTCCCTATGCAATAGTACATAGGGACTGCAGGTAGTATAAGTACATAGGGGATGCTAGGAGTAGTAGTACCTAGGACTGCAACTCCTAACAACCCCATGTACTCATGCTACCAGCAGTCCCTATGCAATAGTACATGGGGACTGCAGCTAGGATAAGTACATAGCGGATGATAGGAGTAGTAGTCCTAGGTACTGCAACTCCTAGCTTTTCATTCAGAATGCATTAGGACACAAGGGATAAGTTTTTCCCCGTATTGATACCCTTTACTGGATTTCAATACCGGAAAAGAATAACGCTAGTGTGAAAGTAGCCATAATCAGGCAGGGAGGTGCCCTTGCAGAAGAAGCAGAATGTAATTCTGTGTTGAACTTTGAAGGAGGGTGGATGGGTGTAGCAGTCTGTGCCAGAAAATGATCTTAGACACAGTTACAGTCACAATAAAGGTTTTATTCTGGTGTCAGGGACAGTGTAGGGAAAGGCTAGAAAGAAGGGTAATTGTGCAGAATAGGGAGTTGCAGTTACTGCCTTATAATACAGTTGTAGCTGCTGCAGAACCTCAAAGGCAGCTACCTGCAAAAACATTTACCCCCCCCCCCCCCTCCCATTTGAACAGAAATACAGCTATATCCAAACCATAGTTTAAATGTTGGTGTAGGGGGAATAAGCTCAATATCATTTTAAATCTCAGTGAAAACAACTGAAATAGTAGTCCGAAATCTAGGACAGGGCATCTCCAGACCGTTCAAGTGTTTTTTTTTAGGTGAAAATAGAAATACAAGTGTACAAAGCGTGTTTTACAATCCAGAGGGTAGTGTTTTAAATCTCTGTGAAAACACCTAAAATAGTAGTCTGAAATATGGGACATAGCATCTCAAGACAGTTCAAGTGTTTTTTTCTGCAAAATTAGCAATACAAGTGTATAACACATGTTTTACAATCCAGAGAGTAGCATTTTAAATCTCAGTGAAAACACTGGAAATAGTAGGCCAAACTATTTTACAGGGTATCTTCAGACAGTTCAAGTGTTTTTTGGGGGGTTTTGTGAAAATAGCAATACAAGTGTGCAACGCGTGTTTTACAATCCAGAGGGTAGCCTTTGAAAACACCAGACATCTCCAGACAGTTCAAGTGTAGGGAGGGGTGCGCATAATGTCATGGTAAGTGGACAACTTGTGTTTTAAACTAGAGAAACCTTGTCTTCTAAATCTGTGTAAGACATAGAGAATCTACATAAACCATTAGGCTCAAATCCATTAGTGGTGCCTATACTGAATTATTCCCAAAGTAAATTGACAGCAGTATCTTCAGTGTGTAGGAATAGAAGGACATTTGATTTGCCCCTCTGTGTTTTTAAAATCTAGAAAACACACTTGCAAACTGTTCCATATTTTGTGTGACAAATAGTACATTAAGCCAAATGTCTGGAATACGGAAGACCCAGGGCCAAGCCTTGTACTCCCAGAGCTAGAATGTGTGTTGTAGCAGCGCCAGATACCTGACCAGAAGTAACTAGTACTAGAATTAATAGTAGTAGGCCACAGTTCTCCCTGGCTTCGGAAAGCAGCAACATTATCATTGAGGAGAAAGAGGATAAGATTGTGGATCAGATGGCTCACTCCTCTCAGTCCCAGCAGGGTGACATGGAGGTGACTTCTGACACTGAGATACAGAGTCTGACACTGTGCATTGGATGCAAAATAACTGTGGAGCCCCAGTTATGGGTCTTCAACACAGTGAAAGCCAGATATCCCTCAAAGGAAGGAAAACCGAGCAAAGGGGTGTCCCCATTACAGAGATCACCAAATCCACCATATTAAGTGGCCCCTATGTTAAGATCCCATGTGCATTGGAGCCAGGGTTAACAGCATTCCTCCTGCATGTCCTCTTTGCAGCCCCAAAGAAGCTTTTTGGTGCCGTCCTCTCTGTCTTCACTGCCTCTTCCTAGAGGCAAGAAAATCCCACCACACCCTATGGCAGATAGTCAAGAGAGTCTCCCTGTTGAGGATTTGTGTGGTAGAAGTTAGCGTTTGGACTGCCCTGAGGAGAAAGTTCGGGAGGAGGCTGAAGAACCCTTGCATAGCTGCGTTGATGGTGGTAACTGTGGCACCCATAACCACTGACAGTGGCAGTCGGGAAAAATATAGAGCAGTCTGATTGTCACGTGCTGGGGGTCCAAGGCAGACCTTCAGGACGTACTACGAGCAGGTCAAAGGCAAACATAACAGACATGACAGAAAAGCAGGTAAACAGAAGTGGTAACGATACCACAGAACCAAGTGCATCGGCCGACGACAGCAAAACCCGGAGGGAGGAGCCAGTGAGCCCCGTACTTCACAGAGCCCCGGATGGTGGGGATGACTGGACCGAGGGCTCACTGGTCACACCTCCAGGAAGGTCCCGGTACACTTGGCACCTACCTGCCAGGAAAAGGCTGGTGGAACCTCCAGTTGAACAGACCAACAGAACCAGAGGAACACACAGGTTATCGATTCCCCCTCCGGGGAAGCCAGGAACCCCCTTCCGGAGAAGACATGAAACAAACATACAGGGCACGAACAGATAACGGACGCAGTTACGCACTACTAGTCTCAGATGCAGATACACTCTGCTAGGCGAAAACATGGAACAGAACCGGAACAAATCACATCATACAGAGCAGGAACAGATCAGAACAGGACATATCAAATACACCAGAACAGAGCAGGTAGAGACGAACAGAGACTAACAATGCAAAACCAAGCGACACCACACAGTAGGGTAACTGAAAACCCCCAGGAACAGAAGCAAGGTGCAACACCTAGCAGCACAGACAGGACTCAGGACAGACTGACAAAGATTCACTAAACCCCAGAACCACAGCTCACAGGTCTAGATAGCTTGGTAATGAGGCACCTGGGAAGACACACCCATGCACAGCAGGCAGGGGAATTAGCCCTATAAGCACCGGAGCTCAGCAGACAGACACACAGGAACAGAACCGGACATTGCCCCTGGCAACCAGGATACACGGATACAGAACTGGGTGTTGCCCTTGGCAACAAGGCTACATGGATACAGAACACAGATACAGTCAAAGGGGTACACATGTACACGGGCAGGTTCACACAAGATACCGCAGCCAAAAGCAACTAGCCTGCACGGAATAACCCGCAGCCAGTACGCAAAAGAGGTGCAGTTGGATGGGATCTGGGAGCTGGATCGGGGTTCTGTGGAGAAAATAACATCAGAGGCAGCAGTAGCAATAGAGAGCAGAGGCGATATATGTGCAGAACCTACCAAAGAACTGCTAGAGCCAGATTTGCTTCAGGAACTGGTAATGCCGCTTAGACTCTGGGTGCATTAGGCCCAAAATGTGCCATAGCTAGCTAAGCTTGGCTGCCTCTAGCTCTGTGCGAGTATCTGCTGTCTGTCAGTTTTTCTTTATGCTGCCAGAAGACAGAAGCATTGTCCTGTGCAAGAGTAAAATAAGCCATGGGCAGTCAAACACAAACATAGGCACCACAGTGCTATTGAGCCTCATCTTGTGGGCAAACAGGTGGCAGCCAGCTACCGCAAAGAAAATTTCCACCTTCTCCTTGTACTCTGAGTTGGTGGAGAACATGGACTGCTCCTTGTGATTGTCGCTATGCATCAAGGTGCAAGCCACAGTGGACACCTGGGCCCACTTAGTAAATGCTTTTTGCAGCAGTGGTGAGGCAGCGCCAGCAACAAGTCCTGGTCTTTTTGGCCCCCACTACGATCGTGTCGGCCTGGCCCCCACACCAGGCACTTATCCGTCCTCCTCCTCCATGGACACCCTCCCAACACCAACAGCAGCAGGGAACAGTTTCACTCCCACTTCACATCCTTCCTTCCACATGTGTCATGTAAAGCGTGGCGATGCAGTGTTGAAGCTGATTGGCCTGGGCCAATCACTCCACCAACTCCAAATGGGCAAACTGGTCAGCGACAATGGGCGCAACATAGTGGCCATGCTGAACCTGGGAGAAATAGCATGTGCGCCATGCAGAGATTAACCCAAGTCATGCAATGCTTTTTTTAAGTACACTGGCTTGTGCAAGGTGCTGGCAATATCCAGGACACTGTCCTCGCATTTTAGCCATTCTTACGTGGCGAGGAACTCTCTCCGGGACTGCCACTACACCGCTAATCTGCGATATTGCAACTGGTTGGAATTCTACATTGTAAATGCTAGACCATCTGTACAAGCAGCAGAAAGCCATGAATGATTTTGTCATGCACCAGACTGTCAGCAGGGAGCATATCTTGTTTTGAGGTCGGCCAGTGGCAGCTCATCTGAGATGCCTTTTGGGTGCTAAAGCACTTAGAAGAGGCCAACAAAACTTGTCAGTAGGGACAACTGTGGTATCCACAATCTCATCCTCCTCATATTTATCTTAGAACAGACACTCATGCAGTAGGAGATGACTGCGAAAGAAGAAGAACAGCTAATGTATCCTACTGTCTACCCTGTACCTGTTGGGGACTCACAAGGAGAAATTACCACGAAGAAGGAGAATGAGGATTAGGAGGAGCTGCCACTGGAAGAGGAGGAAGATGATGATGATACCGGACACAATATCTAATTATCTCAGTGGGGGATGGAGTCAGAAAGAATTTGGTCCTCGGGCACACTGACCAGAATCGCAATGTGTATTCTTGCTTGCGTACACACTTGCAGGCGTATCATTGACATCAAGCAATTTGATATTTACTAAATAGTCATGTTTTTATGGAGGAATGTTTACCTCCCTCCGAAAGAGAGACCAAATTACATTATTATCAGGAAACACTGTACGCAGCTTGCCGCAGCTTTCAGGGAGCAGACACCTGCGTCCTGCATGTCTAAAAGAGAGGCCCCTCTCTGCCCCCTGCCACCACAAGCAGTTGAAGTCATGGCAGCAGCAGAAGCAGCAGCCAGTTTAGTCTCCTCAACATGATGGAAGTTATTTCAAGTGCAGAGCCAGTTTGAGGCACATAAGCAAGAGTAGACCTACCGCCTCAATGCCTAGGTTCAGGCCTACCAAGACTCTGGCCTGTCTCCAGTGCATACCCTGTTCCCTGACCCAATGGACTTCTGGGCAGGCAGACTAGAACAGTGGCCTAAACTGGCCCTCTGTATCAGTGATCTAATATTGGTAACCTATTCTGAGGATATATCCTCTTCAGAATCTCAGAAAACCTGCTTAAGTTTTTATTTTTTCAAGATTCTTGGGTGTGTATGACATTCACTTTATTACTCACTGGTGACCAGTCGAGTTTGAAACATACATAAATTACTGATGTTACTGCATTAGGTTTTTTATGTGTGGATTTTTGTGTGGAAAAAAACATGGCTTAATACAGTACCTGCAAAGTGAATGAGATTTGACAAATCTCATGTATACTTTGGGTATTTTTTACACACGGAAATTGACTTGCCATGAGGATTTTAACATTTTTAAAATGTGCAGTACCTCAATTGTTTGTGCAATTCCGCACCTTGGATTTCATTTATAAAAGAAAGACTTTTTATGCCACTCTTTGATAGCCTCTGCAGGTGTCATCATAAATTAGGCGCACCTCTGGCTATTCGTGTGCCTGGAGTAAGTTGAGTTTTCGTTCCACTTTAACTCCAGGTATAAATGGTAGTAAATTTGTTGGGGCCGAAGTCCCAGTCATTGCCAAGCCCCATCATTCCCAAGTGGCAAGGAAAAAAGCCCTTATCACAAATATTGTTGTATAGGCATTAAGTCTCAAAAAGGGTCTGGCAGCTTTTTTCATGCCAAAAACAGATGTAACGTTCTTAATGACTTCACAGACTTCAATGGGGTTGTTAACATAAACAGAAAATCCATAACAAAAACATAAAAACTGCCTAAGAAACGCACTAAAACCACAATAAATAGTGCAGATTTATGTGCGTTTTTTATAGCATTTTTTATGTTGTACGGTTATATATTGTTTTTATTGCGGTTTTCATGCAGATTTTCTGTTTACAAATCCACACCGTGGATGGTTCTAGTATGAATAGGAGAGAGAGTGAACTGTGTTCCCAAAACTTATGTGCTCTACTGGGAAATACAGGGAACACTATGCTGTGTCACAATCTGGAATCTGCATACATATATTATATGGCCTCTTTCACACGGACAGTATTTGGTCAGTATTTTTGTATCAGTATTTATAAGCCAAAACCAGGAGTAAGTCCAAAACACAGAAGAGGCAAACATATTTTTATTATAACTTTTCTCTGTAGGTTCCACTCCTGGTTTTGGCTTACAAATACTGGCCAAATACTGATATAAAATAATGATCGTGTGATCTACTCACCAAAAGCCTTAAGCCTCATTCACACGTCAGTGTTTTAGTCAGTGATTTCCATCACTGAGACAAAACCAGGACTGGAGCCTATACAGACAAAGTATAATGGAAAGATCTGCACCTGGTTTTGGCTCATAATCACTGACCAAAACAATGATGTGTGAATGATGCATTAGGGCATGGTTAAACATTGGGGGACATTTATTAAGCATGTTGCGCCAGAATTATGGCGTGAAATGCGCCAGAATTATGGCGTGAAATGCGCCAAAAAGAATGCCGTTTTAATTTGCACCAAATTTATCAACTGTTTTCTCCACAATTTTCAACATAAAGAATTCATCACGCCAGAAATAAATTATGAATTTCAAAGTGGGCGGGGCTATCAGTTGCCGCATATTACGCCTCATTTATCATCCTCCTATGGGCATAAATAGCTCAAATTGTTGTGGACAATTAAGCCAGTTTATGTGGTGGTGTTTGTGTAAACAGTTGCATCTATGGCATAAAGATGCGACTTTGTCAAAAATTCATATTTATGAAAAGAAAAAAGAACCTGTTGTGGGAACAAGTGATAGGTAAGTATTAAAGGAGGAGGATATACATGAGCTAAACAGTAGGGTTCTGTCAGCAAACTGACATTCAACAAAAAACAAACCAATGACAGAAACGTCCTGAGTCTGAGACGAAAGTCGCAATTTACCACTGAAGCAAATATGCCTTAAAAGTCGCATATATGTTTTGAGAGTCGCAAGTGTGGTCTGGACAGGGGTGGCTGAAATGGCTTATTTCAGTTTTAAAAAGTCTCATTTTAGTGCTATTGGTGTTAAAATGTTGCAAATCAAGATAAATAGGCAGATAATGAAGTTGATATTTTAAAAAGTCACATTTTACAAGCGGTGTACGCCTTTTGATATATGGGGTGAAACAAATAACTATTTTTTATTTGTAACATTAGTATTTTTCAGCGCCAATTACGCCACTATTGATAAATGACCCCCATTAGGTCTGCATTACTGCTACTGTAAATTGTGGTCAAAGCACTGCCAGAGACAATATCCTCTATGGACTCCTGGTCATCACTAACAATACTCAGAGGTACTTTATAATGCCAGCCTCACCATAGTCCCCATAGTGCCAGTTTCATAATTGTCTCCACAGTGCCAAGCTGATGGTTAAATATAGAACATCAGCCGGTATGCTTCTCCACTATAAGGAACCAGGCTTCAGGTCTATCCATAGCTGCTGCATGTAACTTCCTCTTCTTGTACATATCTTTTTTCATTAAAGTTTAGCATAGGAGAAGTATGCCTATGTTGCAGGAGGGCTCTGTTGCCGATTGCTGTTCATGGCACAGGGCTTCGTATAGGGATGGCATGTCTAACATAACACCGTCTGAAACCGGGGAAGAGCAGTATTTCAGGCAAAGACATCGATCACTCAACTAAAGCCTCAGTCATCAGTGTTTTGGTCAGTGATTTCCATCAGTGACTGTGAGCCAAATCCAGGACTGGAGCCTCCACAGACATAAGGTGTAAGGGAAAGATCTGCACCTGTTCTGTGTTTAGAGCCGCACCTGGTTTGGGCTCTGGAAATCACTGACTGAACACTGACGTGTGAATGAGACATAATGGTTCATATACCCCTGCATGGCAGTACTTTTATCAGACTGTGCTTTGATCTATTTTCCAAAATTACCAAATACTGTAAAATAAATAAATCTGAATGCAATTACAAACAGAATATCAATGGATACATATCTTTTTGGCCTTTTTTGTAGGAGCAATGACCAAAAACATGTTGGTACACTGCAGCTTTAAGAAAATTCTGTAGTCACAGCTCATGGATCTGCTTACAGATGACCTTTTATGTAAAAAGAGAACGGAACACTCCCCGTCTATTTATATCCACTCTTTCTTCACTTCATTTATGCATACAATCCACTGTGATGGCTATTTCTTATTGCTAAATCTTATCTGCAATGCTGCATGAAGCCATCACCTCAAAATGATCATCTCTTTCACCCTAAGACCATATCAGAATGATTGTTTCTTTAGCTGCATGTGTTTGCTCACATCAAATGTGCCATGATAAGAGCAATGCATAACCTTCTATGGATATGAGAACACACTTATTTGAAGCTATATTGTGTAGCTGTCACTTCCTGATTTCATGCCGGGTGTGACTCTGACAGGATGCTTTGTGTAGCAGAAGGGAAAACGGTATATGCATTATCTTCAATGGATTGCTTTAGACACATTGTATTACTAAAGTCTCAGGCATGAAAAATATCATTTATTTACATTTGCCAATATTCGAATTTAATTTACAGCCTCAATTCCTTACAGGAATGTGAATTTCAAACATAGTTCAGATATAGTTATTACTGAAAAGACATATGTCCATCAAGTTCAACCAAAGAAGGGCAGAGGATGTATCCCAGGCCAGTATGGATCACTTTTGTACTACAATTGAAGATTTTCCTAGCTATTGTAACAGAAAATATAGATTTTATTGAAGACATGAGGCGAACATTGTGCTTAACTTTCTTTTACTACTCCCATAGCAGCAAGGATCATTACAACAGGTGTATGAAAACTTTTTTCAAATAGATAATCAATAATGTAAATGAGAAAATTAGGTGACCAATCAGAGTGCATCTCAGTACATATAAGGTTATGCGAGTATAGACCCCGCCTCTTTCTTGATGACGACCAGAGAAGCAGTGTAACCGTCTTAGAGTAATCGGAATATGGTAGCGATGAAATAAACGTCGAACTGGGTGATAAAAGACTGGAATAACAGGAACTTCTGTGGATGGATGAAATGATGAGGTATCCAAAGTATTCTAGTATGCTGTGGAAATAAATATACACTCATCTAAAGAATTATTAGGAACACCTGTTCTATTTCTCATTAATGCAATTATCTAGTCAACCAATCGCATGGCAGTTGCTTCAATGCATTTAGGGGTGTGGTCCTGGTCAAGACAATCTCCTGAACTCCAAACTGAATGTCAGAATGGGAAAGAAAGGTGATTTAAGCAATTTTGAGCGTGGCATGGATGTTGGTGCCAGACGGGCCGGTCTGAGTATTTCACAATCTTCTCAGTTACTGGGATTTTCACGCACAACCATTTCTAGGGTTTACAAAGAATGGTGTGAAAAGGGAAAAACATCCAGTATGCGGCAGTCCTGTGGGCAAAAATGCCTTGTGGATGCTAGAGGTCAGAGGAGAATGGGCCGACTGATTCAAGCTGATAGAAGAGCAACGTTGACTGAAATAACCACTCGTTACAACCGAGGTATGCAGCAAAGCATTTGTGAAGCCACAACACGCACAACCTTGAGGCGGATGGGCTACAACAGCAGAAGACCCCACCGGGTACCACTCATCTCCACTACAAATAGGAAAAAGAGGCTACAATTTGCACGCGCTCACCAAAATTGGACTGTTGAAGACTGGAAAAATGTTGCCTGGTCTGATGAGTCTCGATTTCTGTTGAGACATTCAAATGGTAGAGTCCGAATTTGGCGTAAACAGAATGAGAACATGTATCCATCCTCTGATGGCTACTTCCAGCAGGATAATGCACCATGTCACAAAGCTCGAATCATTTCAAATTGGTTTCTTGAACATGACAATGAGTTCACTGTACTAAAATGACCCCCACAGTCACCAGATCTCAACCCAATAGAGCATCTTTGGGATGTGGTGGAACGGGGGCTTCGTGCCCTGGATGTGCATCCCTCAAATCTCCATCAACTGCAAGATGCTATCCTATCAATATGGGCCAACATTTCTAAAGAATGCTATCAGCACCTTGTTGAATCAATGCCACATAGAATTAAGGCAGTTCTGAAGGCAAAAGGGGGTCCAACACCGTATTAGTATGGTGTTCCTAATAATTCTTTAGGTGAGTGTATATATATATATATATACACACCTCTCTCAGAGTGTTCTGTGTTGAATATGTCCAGGAGAGTTGTTACGATATAAGTAGTGTATAGATACAGTCATGTGAAAAAATTAGGACACCCTTTGAAAGCATGTGGTTTTTTGTAACATTTTTAATAAATGGTTATTTCATCTCCGTTTCAACAATACAGAGAGATTAAAGTAATCCGACTAAACAAAGAAAACTGAAGAAAAGTCTTTTCAAGATCTTCTGTAAATGTCATTCTACAAAAATGCCTATTCTAACTGAGGAAAAAGATAGGACACCCTTGCCCCTAATAGCGAGTGTTACCTCCTTTGGCTGAAATAACTGCAGTGAGACGGTTCTTGTAGCCATCTACCAGTCTTCGACATCGGTCTGAGGAAATTTTACCCCACTCCTCAATGCAGAACTTTTTCAGCTGTGAGATGTTTGAGGGGTTTCTTGCACGTACAGCCCTTTTCAAGTCACCCCACAGCATCTCAATGGGATTCAAATCTGGACTTTGACTTGGCCATTCCAGGACTCTCCATTTCTTCTTTTTCAGCCAATCTTTGGTTGATTTACTAGTATGTTTTGGGTCATTGTCATGTTGCATGGTCCAGTTCCGCTTCAGCTTTAATTTTCTAACTGATGGTCTCACATGTTCTTCAAGCACCTTCTGATACACAGTAGAATTCATCGTGGATTCTATGATGGTGAGCTGACCAGGTCCTGCTGCAGCAAAGCAGCCCCAAACCATGACACTTCCACCTCCATGCTTCACAGTTGGTATGAGGTTCTTTTCTTGGAATGCTGTGTTTGGTTTACGCCAAACATGTCCTCTGCTGTTGTGTCCAAATAATTCAATTTTGGACTCATCTGTCCAAAGAACATTATTCCAGAAGTCCTGGTCTTTGTCAACTTTATCGCTGGCAAATGTCAGTCTGGCCTCGATGTTTCTCTTGGAAAGCAAAGGTTTCCTCCTTGCACACCTCCCATGCAAGTTAAACTTGTACAGTCTCTTTCTGATTGTAGAGGCATGTACTTCTACATCAACAGTAGCCAGAGCCTGCTGTAGTTCTCGAGATGACACTTTAGGGTTTTTGGATACCTCTTTTAGCATCTTGCGGTCTGCTCTTGGGGTGAACTTGCTGGGGCGACCAGTCCTGTGCATGTTGGCAGTTGTTTTGAAAGCCCTCCACTTGTAGACTATCTTCCGGACAGTGGAATGGCTGATTTCAAAATCTTTTGAGATCTTTTTAAATCCCTTCCCAGACTCATAGGCTGCTACAATCTTTTTTCTGAAGTCCTCTGACAGCTCTTTTGCTCTCACCATGGTGCTCACTCTCACTTCAACAGTCAGGAGCACACCAAACTAAATGTCTGAGGTTTAAATAGGGCAAGCCTCATTCAACATGCAGAGTAACGATCTACTAATTATGTGCACCTGGTGTGATATACCTGTGTGAGATCTGAGCCAATTTAAGAGGGAATACATGTGAGGGTGTCCTATCTTTTTCCTCAGTTAGAATAGGCATTTTTGTAGAATGACATTTACAGAAGATCTTGAAAAGACTTTTCTTCAGTTTTCTTTGTTTAGTTGGATTACTTTAATCTCTCTGTATTGTTGAAACGGAGATGAAATAACCATTTATTAAAAATGTTACAAAAAACCACATGCTTTCAAAGGGTGTCCTAATTTTTTCACATGACTGTATATGTATCAGAGTGTTGTACGCTGGTAGTATCTGATAGGAATCTCTGAGTCCCACTTGGTACCCCTGGCACCAAACTTCTAGTATCGGCTTGGTTTGAGTCCCTTTCTGACGTCAGGAGAGCGCTTCACTCAGTAGGTAACAAAAGACACAACAGTGATGTACTGAATGAACACTCTGAGGTTTATTTTTAATGCACACAGGTTATATAGAGGGGGCTTTACCCTCTTTATTAGCATAACATCGTATGTTATGTATTTAACCTATCATATTAACACGTTTCATTCTACGCTCAGAGAAATAGAAACAAAAACGGAACTTCCATATTAGGAATATTGTCCGGGAGTAGTGCCAAAGAGATAAGATTCAGGGTTACAGAGAATAGAAACCTTACAGTATATTAGTTTCACAGCAATCAGAGTTAGTACCTAACATAGAAACAAAACTTCAGCAAAAAGCAGAATTCATTTTGACATAATAAAGAACATGGATTCCTTTCAAATCCCCTCTTAAGAACCTTTAGTGGATCACACTACATGGTTCTTTCCTTTCTTGTCCTTTTTCTCTCTATATGATATTAGGTAATTCTTATACCCATCTGGGCTTCGATCCTCCTGGGGTACAGTAGTCTGATATAATGACATATTAGAGAGCCCTTTTTCTAGCATTCGTCCCACACAGGGAATAACACATAATGCTACTACACCTATTACTACAATTACTATTAGTATGACAATCCCTAGTTGCATGAGACCTTGTTTCCAACTTGTGAACCATCCAAAGTATTGATCCCATGGATCATTTATACCTGAGTTATTTTTCAGTTCTACTGACAGATCTTCAAGCTTCTTTATAGCTATTATGACCTTACCAGTGGGGCCAGTATTATTTGGTATGTATGTGCAGCAGGAGGTTGGATCAATCAATACTCGGCACACTCCGCCCTTCTCTGCAAGAATCATATCCAACACCATTCGATTCTGGAATGTCATGATTGAGTCTGCTTGTAGTTCTTCTGCTACCCCTAGAAATGCATCTCTGGTATAGTTTACAAACCTTTGCTGATTGTAGTATATGTAATTTATCCAATCAACATTTTTATTCACAGTAATAATGGGAAATATTGATTCAAATCCGGCGGCTACTTGATCTCTAGCTTTGAACTCATCTGGGACCCCTCTTGGAACACGTATTGCATCTATATACACATGGGGGTCAAAACTTGAAAGGGGGCTGCTTCTTTTGTTTATCTTTAGCACCCCTTTTTCTATAATATCTGATTCAGTAAAAATGTGCATGTTCATTATAGCTTTGGCAAGCGCACATTCACCTTTCCAGGCACCTTCCAATCTGGATCTTATCTTTCCATCTCCACAGATCCAGTACACATCTCCTATGGAGTACACTTGGTTCTGAGTGAGGGATATATTCAGATTGCTGTATTTGTGACAATAACCTTTGGTGAAATTCTGTACATTCCTCCCATGTGTACTCCCCTTGTAACATGTGTAGTTACCTGGATATACCTGGATACCTGCCCCTGGGCGAGGATTTTTTTAACAAAGGAGGGTATTTTGATTTCCATTCTGTACATGCACTGTGGTTATAAGACATATTAACAAAAAGAGTCAAAAAACATTCTTCAACACTTTCTGGTAACACTAGGGGTACGGTACCTAGGTGTGGCTTGGCAGCACCGCATATGTAAGAGTTACTTTTATTCACAGAGGCTGCACTATATTTCATCCACTCCAGCCACAAATTAACATCAGAAAAACCCGTCCCCATGGCCAAAGTATCCTCATATGTGGGATTAGATATGGCCCTTAGGTTTTTTAGAGAAACTATATGCGGGGCTAGTGGGTTTTTTGGGGACACCTGTGATGGGTTGGTATTCCTTAGACTTATACATATCTCTAAGTTTGAACATTTGTGTTACCTGAGAAGTCTCAGCTCCCCACATTTTATGGAAGTACCATCCCAATACATAATCTCCTTCATCATATTTACCAGGGTTGTCTATTGTCAATACAATTTTCATTTCCGCTGACCTTTTTTTGCAATAATTCAATGAGGAGGTGTCCACATAACACGTCCCTCTCTCAAGGAGTGTCATTCTAGTCAAAAGGGACTTAGAATTTTTATCCCTCCTTTTGAGGGCACTTTCTGGTTTGTATCCCCATTCTGTCCCTGTATTCCATCCCACTGATCCCCAGTATCCACAACCTTTTCCCCAGTATGAGTCTGTTACACATATATAGGCCTGTCCTTCTACATAGTCGTTGGAACAATAGTTATAATATGAACATGTTTTCAATATATCACAAAGGCAAAAGGTGTAGGTAGCTACGTGAGTGTTAGATGAATTATACCAAAAGGTGATGACGCCGCCCTTGCTAGTTGCGGCTACTTCTCCCTTACTACTAATTGGTAAAATCAACAAGATTATTGAAGCAATCTTAGTCAGTACATTCAACCATTTACCAGAAAGGGGTGAGGAGCTCATCATGTTGGAGGTCAGGGCTGTCTGCCCCCGTTAGTACCTCTGGGCCTTGTTGGAGGTCAGGGCTGTCTGTCCCCGTTAGTACCTCTTGTCCTTCTTCAAGGCCAAGGCTGTCTGCCTCCGTTCCTGCCTCCTCTCTTGTTCTCACAAGCTTCACTCGGGTGGCGTGGATCCAAGTTGGAGACTGTTCAGTCAGCACGGCTGTTCTGGTTACTGCGACCACGGTAGTGGGTTGGCCATATGCGAAGTCACCTTGGGATTTTCCTTTCTTCAGTGTTTTGATCACTACCTCATCCCCCACCCTGTATGGGTGGGTGGGTTCCTGTGGAAGAGAGGGAGACTTACAAGCAACTTTTTCCTCAGTTTTATTAAGAACCTGTATCAATTTGGTGACATATTCTTCCCTTATTAAATCAAGATCACCTTCCTGCACTATCATTGGGCGTCTTGCCCAGGGGGTGGGGAAAGGCCTTCCCATGAGTATCTGTAAGGATTCTCAATACTGTTATATCCTACCCCCTCTTTGCAGACTAATCCTGTCTTAGGATTTTTCTGCAATACCGGATAACACCAGTCTTGCTGTTCCTGTTCAGTGGAATATCTTTGAAGATCAGTAAGCATTTGCGACATCTCAGGGGTTGGAGGTGCCGGACATGGCATCTCCCAATGGTTACATGGACCTGTGGGGTTGCATTTGGCCACTCGTTTCGCCACCTTATCTGCCAGCGCATTGCCCTGTGAGACATGATCCTTACCATCTGCTGCCGTGAATCCTCTCCTCTGTCAAATCATACCATGGTCCCACACTACCCCATGTGCGTACCTACTATCAGTATAAATGGTGACAGATCTATCAGTATGTAGAATACATGCTCTAGCGAGTGCAATGAGCTCAGCTGCCTGCTGTGTTGAGTGTGGATGTCCTTGAGTAGGCCTATAACATCATGTGTAGTGTGCAAAAATGGTGTAACGTCACATTGTGAAAGGAGTTGCCAACTCTACCATCATAGCACAGGCTGCAAGAGAACACAGACATGCCGGCATCCCTTGAACAGGGGTGGGCATTACCTTTGAGAAAAATACACAAGGACGCAACTTGCCTCCGTGTTCTTGTGTCAGTACACCCGCCATGGTTTTACAATTTTGTCGTGCAAACATGTGGAAGTTTGTAGTCAGGGAGGCCTAATCCTGGACTTGACATTAATGAACATTTCAGATAATCAAATGCATTGTACATTTCTGAAGACCATCTTATTAAATCAGGTTTGTCCTGCAGTGTTGCCTGTCTCAAGATATTATCATAGTAGGAACAGTCTGGGATCCATTGTCTGCAGTAGTTTATCATTCCAAGGAAGGATAGCATTTCCTTCTTGGAGTGCGGGGTGACCAATCCCGCTACAGACTGAACTCTCCCTGGACTGATCCTCCTTTCCCCCTTTGTCAGTATTCGACTTGCTGTTTACACCATTGCATTTTCCCTAATGACACTTTGTGTCCACATTCAAACAACCATTGTAACAGTGATATACCATCCTCAATGTTGGCCTCCACTGACATACTGCACAACAGTAAATCATCCACGTATTGCAACAACACGGAACCTTGGGGGGGGGTGCCATGATTTTAACGTGGCTTGGAGGACTATGCTGTACACTACAGGTGAATCAGCACATCCCTAGGGCATTTCTGCCCCAGGTCGGTTGGCATCTGTCAAAGGAAAAAGCAAAAATTAGTCTGGTCTTCTTGTCAACTGGGATAGAAAAGAATGCATTTTTCAGATCTATCACACTGAACCAAACAGCGTCTGCTGGAATGGCAGATAGTAATTGAGTGATGTCAGGTACAACAGGGGCTATAGGCACAATGATGTTGTTGATGGCCCTTAAATCCTGTACAAAGCGGGCAGTACCATCTGCCTTTGTCACTGGATTCACGGGCGTGCTGTAGGGTGAAATCACCTCTTCCAGGATTCCCTTTTGTAGGAATTCTTTTATCATTGGCCTAAGTCCATCAAGTTTCTCTTTTGGCAGTAGGTATTGTTTCTGGAACACTGAAATGACACCTGGTTTTACAGTAGCTTTGTAAGGTGTGCAATCTATGAATCCTGTGTCATATTCATTTGAAGACCATAATGCAGGGTTAATGTTGTTAAGTTCTGGGTGGTTCTGTATGTTTGCAAGAATCAGTGGCACTGGTGTAGAGACTGGAATGAGATCTGAGTGTACTCTTATGCCCTGATTTTTGGCTGACACTTGTAAGTCAAGCTTAATGAACAAATCTTTACTTAACACACTTGAGGTTGCACTGCTATCTACCATGAATCCTACTCTCAGTCATCTAAGTCCACCCCTTTTAGTCGGACGCTGTGGTCCACCTTCTGTCCGTGAGAACAGAGCTCTGATGTGAAGCACAAC
This sequence comes from Bufo bufo, assembly GCF_905171765.1. NCBI lineage: Eukaryota > Metazoa > Chordata > Amphibia > Anura > Bufonidae > Bufo > Bufo bufo. Next base: position 340,825,908 of record NC_053389.1, read on the forward strand.
ACTTAACATGTAACACATAACTTCAAACATTGAAACAAACAGATCTGACAATACAGACATAAACGCACAAAAGACCCATAAAAACTTTTCATTGACTTCAATAATAAAAAAGATTTTACAGCTTGATCAATGCTGTTGGCACCAATAAAAACCAAAAACTTCCAAGAAAAATAAAATAAAATTCTCAATGCGCATATTATATGAAAACAAATATCGTACTCCATACACATTCATATACATTTCATGTACTCATCTTCACAAAACTGCTCATAACCACGCCCTTACACATAAAAACTGAATTGCACATACAGCTCTCCTAAAGCATCCATTAGGGCTCTTTCACACTTTCAACTCCACTACAACTCAGAGCCACACCCATTCACATTCCACTGAATCATTTGTCTTCCAACCTAATCACACAATTGTCTTTGTTTCATCCCAAAACTTGCAGCACAGACATACACAGCTTTCCACACCCAGAATTGCTGATGGTCTGTCGCTGTAAGACAATATACATGTTATAATCATAAAGTCATTTTGTTAAACCCAAATCATTTTATATGTCAGGTGTTCTTAGTTAATGTTGTACATATATAATAATTCTTGTTAAAAACTGGATTCTCACATTACACTGCTGGGGAAAGAAAATTATTGAACAATTTTTGTCTGCTATAATAATATTACACATATAACATCACTTACTCTGCAGGATTCCCTACTCCTTTGTATCATGTAATCCATATCCTAGGACGGGTCATGGTCAAAATGTGGCCATGCTTCTTTGTCTCCCAGACAAAGACCCTTTGTCATGTCCATGTGGTACGGGCTATTATCGCCGTCCCTGGGAAAAAGGGGCTAGCAGCTTGCATGAACTCAGTCCATCCAGCTAAGTTATCCACCCATGGGTTAAATAGGAAGTAATTTGTGGGACTACACCGTGCAACATAAACTTTGCATGTTTCTCCCGTCTCAGGTTTGGGATGATTTGTTTTAGACCCTTGTGACCCCATTCCGTCTGATATTTTAATGATGCTACTTTCCTAGGACTGGCTGCACTGAAGCGTTAAGGATTCGACAAATTAATGCTGTCAACTAGGCAAAGGACTCAGGTCTGATCAGAAAATATCAGAGTGTCTCATCAAACATATAATTTGTTGCTTTGGTCTGCCGCTTGTGTTCACCTATCTGCGGGTTAATGGATTGCTCCCAGCCAGGGGTGGGGCGTATTGCAGACCTCCGCAACACAGTAAAACAACAATGCAATGTCCTTAAAACTCTATGCAAATAGTGAACTTCAGTCCGTACACTTACCACCCGGACATCAGTATCCTTATCTCAACTCTAATAATCTTATACTTTAAAACAACGTTAAAAGAGTCAAACCAAGCTCCATCCTTGTCTCCCTGAGACAATATTATGTAGTGCGCACTATATTTTCTCTGAGTGATCCTCACGGCGGACTCCCGGAGTCCCCGGGTCACTCCCCCAGACTCCCGGAGTCTGTACCCTGTATCCCTGATACAGTAATTATACTAGAAGTTGTAGGTTCTACTTACTAGATCGAGATGTGGTTCTCGGATCGGCCAGAGGACAATAACAGATGCCTTCCTTACCGAACACGAGGAAAACCTTCTCAATCCCCGGACGCGAGCCCCCAAACTGATAGGAATCTCTGAGTCCCACTTGGTACCCCTGGCACCAAACTTCTAGTATCGGCTTGGTTTGAGTCTCTTTCTGACGTCAGGAGAGCGCTTCACTCAGTAGGTAACAAAAGACACAACAGTGATGTACTGAATGAACACTCTGAGGTTTATTTTTAATGCACACAGGTTATATAGAGGGGGCTTTACCCTCTTTATTAGCATATCATCGTATGTTATGTATTTAACCTATCATATTAACACGTTTCATTCTACGCTCAGAGAAATAGAAACAAAAACGGAACTTCCATATTAGGAATATTGTCCGGGAGTAGTGCCAAAGAGATAAGATTCAGGGTTACAGAGAATAGAAACCTTACAGTATATTAGTTTCACAGCAATCAGAGTTAGTACCTAACATAGAAACAAAACTTCAGCAAAAAGCAGAATTCATTTTGACATAATAAAGAACATGGATTCCTTTCAGTATCTGAACACAATACTGTGCTAAAGGATTCAATAAATGGCAGTACATTTACTAAAATGTATATAAATAACATACGCCGGGTATCAGGTTCAATGCATAGCAGTACATATACTCAGTATATATGAGCAACATTTGCCGGGTACATCAGGTTTGGTAAATAGCAGTACAATCACTCAATATATATTAGATAACATATGCCGGGTACATCAACAAATACAAATTGTAGCATTCAGTTAGGTACAAGTTTAAAGAATTCTCTGGTGCCTTATTGTATTGTAGTACCAAAGGTGGGGGTCGCTGATGTGGAGGTGACTACTATGGAGGGCGCCAGGTTAGCTTGTTACCTAGAAAAGAAATATATCCACATGTTTACCTGTTCTGGTGGAAGTAGTGGGTATTCTCGGCTCGGATGCGTGGCATCTGCATCGCACCCGCCCGAGCTTAAAATGTATGGGCTCACTGTAGTTCCGGTAGTGTGACCGGAAGTCACGTGGCGCCTGGGACGCAAAAAACGTGCGTTCCACAGAGGCCTCACGTGATCGGAAGGAAGAGCGATATGCATTCCACTCATGGATTGTCTGGTTACAGTGTAATTATGGCCATAATACTCTCGAGAGGCAATATATATATTTGCAAAAAGAACAATATATAATGATGAACATGGTCATAGGTATCCTATCAATATATAGGGAGTCAGAATTATTATATATGTACAATATGGGGGATAGAGTGGAAGCTGGTGTATCGCAGGCCTCAATCAATATTTGCTGAAAGCCGGTATATCAATACCCTGTATCAGTATTTTGTGTAAACAGTTGTAAAGAACCCAATAATGAATATTTGCTAGAAGCCGGTAAATCAAACACTTAATCAATATTTGGTGGAAGCCGGTATATCAATACCCTGTGTCAGGATTTTGTGGAAACAGGTATATAGAACCCCTCAATGAGTATTTGCTGGAAACTGGCAAATCAAACCCCTTAATCAATATTTTGTGGAAGCTGGTGTATCGCAGGCCTCAATCAGTATTTGGTGGAAGCCGGTATATCAATACCCTCTATTAGTATTTTGTGGAAACAGGTATATAGAACCCAATAATGAGTATTTGCTGGAAGCTGTAAATCAAACCCCTTAATCAATATTGGGTGGAAGCTGGTGTATCGCAAGCCTCCATTAATATTTGGTGGGAGCCGGTATTTCAATACCCTGTATCAGTACTTTGTGTAAACAGGTATATAGAACCCAATAATGAGTATTTGCTGGAAGACAGTAAATCAAACCACTTAATCAATATTTGGTGGAAGCTGATGTATCACATGTCTCAATCAATATTTGGTGGAAGCAGGTATATCAATCCCCTCTATCAGTATTTTGTGGAAACAGGTATATAGAACCCAATAATGAGTATTTGCTAGAAGCTGGTAAATCAAACAACTTAATCAATATTTTATGGAAGCTGGTGAATCGCAGGCCTTAATCAATATTTGGTGGAAGCCGGTATATCAATCCCCTCTATTAGCATTTTGTGGAAACAGGTATATAGAACCCAATAATGATTATTTGCTGGAAGTTGGTTAATCAAACCCCTTAATCAATATTTAGTGGAAATTGGTGTATCACAGACCTCAATCAATATTTGGTGAAAGATAGAATATCTATACTGTGTATCAGTATTTTGTGGAAACCGGTATATAGAACCCAATAATGAATATTTGCTGAAAACTGGTAAATTAAACCTTTTAATCAACATTTGTGGAAACCGGGTGTATCACAAGCCTCAATCAATATTTTGTGGAAGCCGGTATATCAATCCGCTCTATCAGTATTTTGTGGAAACAGGTTTATAGAACCCAATAATAATATTTGCTGGAAGCCGCTAAATCAAACCCCTAAATCAATATTTTGTGGAAGCTGGTGTATCGCAGGCCTCAATCAATATTTGGTGGAAGTCAGTATATCAATCCCCTCTATCAATATTTCATAGAAAGAGATTTATAGAACCCAATAAAGAGTATTTGCTGGAAGCTGGTAAATCCAATCCCTTAATTAATATTTCGTAGAAGCTGGTGTATCGTAGGCCTCAATCAATATTTGGTGAAAACCGGTATATCAATCCCCTGTATCAGTATTTTGTGTAAACAGTTGTATAGAACCTAATAATTAATATTTGCTAGAAGCCGGTAAATCAAACACTTAATCAATATTTTGTGGAAGCTGGTGTATCGCAGGCCTCAATCAATATTTGGTGGAAGTCGGTATATCAATACCCTGTGTCAGTATTTTGTGGAAACAGGTTTATAGAACCCAATAATTAATATTTGCTGGAAGCCGCTAAATCAAACCCCTAAATCAATATTTGGTGGAAGCCGATGTATCACAGGCCTCAATCAATATTTGGTGGAAGCTGGTATATCAATACCCTGTATCAGTATTTTAGTGAAACAGGTATATTGAACCAATAATGATTATTTGCTGGAAGTTGGTAAATCAAACCCCTTAATCAATATTTGGTGGAATCTGGTGTATTGCAGACCTCAATCAATATTTATAGATAAAGTAAAGGACGGCTCACCTCTGACTCAAACTGGCAAGGTGCGCCAACCAGATGTCGTACCCCGATCACCAAAATAAAGCAATAGTAATGAAGAAAAGGATGGGCACTCTTATACCTGGACCACAAAGTTAGCAATATGACACTAGTTTATTAATAACAGTATATAGAGGTCATCATGCACAAATAAAATGAAGTAATATATCCTTAACAGATTAAAACCCTATTAAAATGCAAATAATACCATATAAATATAAATATAATAGAATATCAGTCCACTGATATAACTAATATAGAGGGGTGGGGGCCTGATATTCCGGCCAAGGGGTAGTATATAGTGACCAAGGTTTAGCCAGGCTGCATGCAGGCTACAATAATGGCTGTGCTTAGTTAGTTAAAGCAGTGGCCAATACCAATTGTATCTCCACAAAATAAAATGTAATGCAAAGTGTGCAGATAGTGCCAAAACAGTGCGTCAATAAAATAAATACAGAAACAATAGGTTGGTGATAAAAAATAGTGACATAAAAATAGTGTTAATAGATCGGTGAGATAAATATCAAAATAGCAGTGCTCAAATGATTGCGATAATACGTATCCGTGAAAAGTGTCTGTGGAGATTAATCCTAGAGTTCAGTCTTTCTGCAATAATGTAGCAAAGGCTCCTAGAAAATCAGCTTAATGTTCCAATATTGGATCCAGGAAATGTACTATGTTGCACAATATAACAGTCCAGCAAATCTCTGGTTAAAACGGGCTTTGATTGCAGTGGCAATAGTTCATTAGATATGCAGTGGAGCGGTTAAGCAGCAATATATGCACATATAATAAAATTGATTTGTTACTCACGTACGGACTTTCTACTATCCTCACCGTGGCGTCCCACGTAGTAGAGATTCAGGGTAAGTTTTTACCCCTGGGCAGCAAGCAGAGAAGCTGCCTAGCTGTTAGGTGAAAGTCCTGTGAGGTATGGTCTTATGATTTTTCAGGTCCGGCTGTGAGTAGAAGTGCTTTGTAATGCTTGCTCTGTCCCACTGCAGGTTCACCTTGGATTTCCTTAATTAGAATGAGTGTTCCACCTGTCTTTGGTGCAGTCTCACCCGTAGATGGCTGCTAGAAGGTCGTAATTCCTTTATCCTAGAAAGCGCTTTCTTGAATCCAGCATCAAGTGACAGGCTGTTGCAGTTAAAGATAGCCGGTTTATTGTCAGGTCCAATTCATCCATGCCAGACGCGTTTCGAAGGTTATCCACCTTCTTCCTCAGTGGCTCTCTGGTATATCAATACCCTGTATCAGTATTTTAGTGAAACAGGTATATTGAACCAATAATGATTATTTGCTGGAAGCTGGTATATCGCACCCCTTAATCAATATTTGGTGGAATCTGGTGTATTGCAGGCCTCAATCAATATTTGGTGGACGTCGGTATATCAATACCCTCTATTAGTATTTTGTGGAAATAGGTATAAAGAACCCAATAATGAATATTTGCTGAAAACTGGTAAATTAAACCTTTTAACCCCTTAAGCCCTATTTCACCTTAAGGACCAGGCCATTTTTTGCAAATCTGACCAGTGTCACTTTAAGTGGTGATAACTTTAAAACGCTTTGACTTATCCAGGCCATTCTGAGATTGTTTTTTCATCACATATTGTAATTCATGACACTGGTAAAATGAAGTAAAAAAAAGTTCATTTTTATTTATAAAAAAATACCAATTTTTTTTGTGGAAACAGGTATATAGAACCCAATAATTAGTATTTGCTGGAAGCTCGTAAATCAAACCCCTTAATTAGTATTTTGCGGAAGCTGGTGTATCGCAGGCCTCAATCAGTATTTGGTGAAAGCCGGTATATCAATACCCTCTATCAGTATAATATGGAAACAGGTTTATAAAACCCAATAATAAGTATTTGCTGGAGGCCGTTAAATCAGACGCCTTAATCAATATTTGGTGGAAGTTGCTGTATTGCAGGCTTTAATTAATATTTGGTGGAAGCCGGTATATCAATAACCTGCATCAGTATTTTGTATAAACAGGTGTATAGAACCCAATAATTAGTATTTGCTAGAAGCCGGTAAATCAAACCACTTAATATTTGGTGGAAGCCGGTATATCAATATCCTGTATCAGTATTTTGTGGAAACAGGAATATTGAACACAATAATGATTATTTGCTGGAAGTCGGTAAAACAAACCCCTTAATCAATATTTGGTGGAATCTGTTGTATTGCAGGTCTCAATCAATATTTGGTGGACGACGGTATATCAATACCCTCTATTAGTATTTTGTGGAAATAGGTATATAGAACCCAAAAATGAGTATTTGCTGGAAGTTGGTAAATCAAACCCCTTAATCAATATTTGGTGGAAGCTGGTGTATCAATACCCTGTATCAGTATTTTGTGGAAACAGGTTTATAGAACCCAATAATGAGTATTTGCTGGAAGCTGGTAAATCAAATCCCTTAATCAATATTTGTGGGAAGCTGGTGTATCACAGGCCTCAATCAATATTTTGTTCAAGCCGGTATATCAATCCCCTCTATCAGTATTTTGCGGAAACAGGTATATAGAACCCAATAATGAGCATTTGCTGGAAGTCTGTAAATCAAACCCCTTAATCAATATTTGGTGGAAGCCGATGTATCTCAGGGCTCAATCAATATTTGGTGGACGCCGGTATATTAATACCCAGCATCAGTATTTTGTGGAAACAGGTATAAAGAACCCAATAATGAATATTATCTGAAAACAGGTCAATTAAACTCCTTAATCAATATTTGTGGGAAGCTGGTGTATCGCAGGCCTCAATCAATATTTGGTGGAAGCCGGTATATCATTCCCCTCAGTATTTTGTGGAAACAGGCATACAGAACCCAATAATGAGTATTTGCTGTAAGTAGCTATATCAAACCCCTTAATCAATATTTGGTGGAAGTTGATATATTGCAGGCCTCAATCTATATTTTTTTTAATAGGTTTTATTTCTCGTTTTGTCAAGTTTACTATAACAAAACAGAATAAAAAAGACAATTACATTCAGCTACCTTAACTAACTGACAGTCAGGAAAAGGCGTTATGTAGCATTAAGATGTTGAAACAATACATTTTACATGTAACTCGCAATCCTAGTGGTCCTGGATATAATTGGTCGCCATTGAAGACTGTCAGACATTCACACACCACATTCACTCAGGCAGCGACCTGCAGACACGAGTTATGTCTATGAGTTATTCCGATACCGAGTTGGCACTGAACCAGAGGCCCCAAATCTGTCTGGTGTACCCCTAGCTTCAAAGGTCAATTTGTACATAGGTAAAGTTGCATTGATGAGTTAAGTCCAGTGGGATAAGGAGGGACTTTTTGGAGGCTTCCACTTTAGCAGGATGAACTTCTACTAGCATAGTAGTAACCTATAAAGGATTTTAGTGCTTTTGGAAGGAATAATGTCGTCGACAAGGCCCAGTAGACTAACTTCTGGGGATATAACTGCCGGGAGACCCAGTCTGGAATTGAGATATCTGTGCATGTCTTCCCAAAAGTCTGCAATAACTGGACATTCCCAAATCATGTGCATTAACGTTCCCTTGCCAATGCCACATCTGGTACAGATATCTGATGAGAGTTTGTATATGTGAGCTAGACGCACAGGAGTCAAATATACTATGTGTATCCACTTAGCCTGAATTAGCTGATCCCGCGCACAAATCACCAATGATCTCCATGTAGAGGCCAATTCCCTCTCCTGCCACAGGTCTCAATTCGTGAAATCCTCTTTCCATTTGGCGAAAGCTTTAGATAGAGGAGAAGGTTGATACAATATTAGTGTCCTATATAAGGCAGAGACCATTTTAACATGTTCTACTCGCCTGGAAATTTTCTCTATCTCCCCATATTCTAGCCGCAAAGGGCCCACCCCGAATTGGGACACACATGCATGCCTTAGTTGGAAAAACCTAAAGAGGAATGAGCGTGGTATATTGTATTCGGCCTGTAGAGCTGAGAAAGTCTTAAAAAACCCCTCATCATACAATTGGGTGAGGTATTTAATTCCCCTCTGCGGCCAGAAATCAAAGTCCGAGAGAGAAGCCAATTCTGGGAGTTTACGGTTTCTCCATAGGGGCAAAACTGGGGACCATACCGTGTTTTGTATTTTGTCCCCTCTCACCACCACAAACAAGTTCCATGCATTCTTTGATCACCCCCACCATAAGGGAGGTAAGGTGTTTCACTGGGTATTTGCCTGCCCTATAAACCAAGTTCGTCATGGCATCAAAGGATCCCATCAGAGCCGCTTCTAGTACCACCGCCGGGTTACTTGGATCCGCCTTAATACACCAAGATGCGTAATGTAATTGTGTGGCTATATAATACAGGTACAGGTCCGGAAGAGCCAAACCGCCCAACCCATTAGGGGCCCAGAGCGTTTCCCTAGCAATGCGGGGTACCGATCGACTCCACAGAAAGGGAGTTGATAAGCGGTCAAGTGCTTGGAAGTGAGATTTCAGCAGTATCACAGGGGCAGCCCTATAGAGATAAAAGGAGCTTAGGGAGGATAACCGTTTTGAAAATATTGATTCGTCCTATGAGGGAAAAGGGTAGGTTCTCCCAGGCTTTAAGTTTTTGCGCGACGTAGCTCACCACTGGAGCCATATTGAGTGTAGGGAACTTGGCAGCATCCTTTTGAATAACCACTCCTAGGTAAGTGAATTTATCTACTATCTGCAGAGACGAGTGAGAGGAGATAGACCTTGCATTTACTTCATCCACCAGGTATAGTATCGATTTACTCCAATTTTCCCTTAGTCCGGAGAATGCAACATACTCGTTGACCACCTCCAGTAGAGCCTCGAGCGAAGGGCCCACACCCCCCAGGTAAATTAACATGTCATCTGCGTATAGCTGTCACGGTCCCTCCTGTGAGAGAGTTGAAAAGATGGGATAGACTTGCTGCATGTGAGGGTATCTGACAGGTCTCTCTGTTTTCCTCTATGCATGTTTTTGTTGGCAGGATCTCACCTCTCCTCAGGTGCCGCTCGTTATCAGTGATGAGGCTCTATTTAGATCCGCCTCACACAGCTGACCATGCGGTTGATAGTTTCTGCATGGAGTTGCTAGTGCTGGTTTGTCTTGGATCTCCTGCTTCTCCATTCATCTCTACTACTTTCACACTGGCGTTTTGGCTTTCCGTTTGTGAGATCCGTTCAGGGCTGTCACAAGTGGTCCAAAATGGATCAGTTTTGCCCTAATGCATTCTGAATGGAAAAGGGTCTGCTCAGAATGCATCAGCTTGCCTCAGTTTGCCTCCGTTCCGTCTCCATTCCGCTTTGGAGGCGGACACCAAAACGCTGCTTGCAGCGTTTTGGTGTCCGTCTGACGAAACTGAGCCAAACAGATCTGTTCTGACACACAATGTAAGTCAATGGAGACTGATCCGTTTTCACTGACACAATCTGGCACAATAGAAAACTGATCCGTCCTCCTTTGATTTTCAATGGTGTTCAAGACGGATCAGTCTTGGCTATGTTAAAGATAATACAAACGGATCAGTTCTGACTGGATGCAGACATTTGTATTATCTGAACGGATCCGTCTATGCAGATCCATGACGGATCCGCACCAAACGCGAGTGTGAAAGTAGCCTTATTGCCTTCACTGTTTCTTATTATTTGGAGTGTGTTGTTTCTAGGGCTCAGGGAGATGCAGGTTCCTTCATTCTAGAAGGAACCAGCTGTCTCATCCCCTGCTACCTATCCTAGGGCTTGTCAGTTTTAGCAGGTCTTTAGGTATCCGGTGTATGAGTATTTCCACCATCAGGATCTGCTCATACTGGCAGGAGTTAGGGAAAGGCCTAGGGATTACTAGGAGGTCACCATCCCTCTTCCTTAGCTTTTGAGGCCTAGATTGTTGTCTATTCGTTGAGGTGTGTATTTGGTGTTTTCCCTTCCCCTTAACCTGTGACATTATCAACCGCCTAAACCGTTATCCTTTGTTTTATCAGTACAGTTATGGATACTGTTTCTGCACTGGTCGATCGTATGCAGGGGCTGTCTTTGGAGGTGGCTGACCTCCGCATGGCTGTTGCACAGTTTTAAAGGCCACAGGCGGTGGGTGTCGGCAGCGAGAACCAGGCCTGCCCTGAACAGAAGGTTGCTCTCCCGGATAGGTTTTCCGGGGGAAGTGACAACTTTGTTCGGTTCAGGGAATTGTGCAAATTATATTTCAGACTGCGTCCTAGCTCTTCTGGAGATGAGTCAGAGAGTGGGGATTATTATTTCATTGCTGAAAGGTAACGCTCAATCTTGGGCTTTCTCTTTGCCGACTGGTACACAATTCCTCCGGGGGGTAGATTAATTTTTCAGAGCTCTACGATGACCTAGATCGGGTTTCCCTGGCCGAATCTAAGTTGCGTTGCTTGCAGCAGGGAGAGCAATCAGCTGAGTCCTATTCCTCTAAATGTAGGAGGTGGGCAACTTATACAAAGTGGAATGACCTAGCTCTCCGTAGTCAATTTTGTAAAGAACTGTCTGAGAACCTGAAGGACGCCTTGGCATTTTACGCAAATCCAGAGTCATTAGAGGTGGCCATGTCACTGGCGGTGCGTATTGATAGACGCCTGAGGGAGAGATCTAAAGTTCCTCTCGCTCGGGACGTATTATCATACAGGGAAGCGGTCTCTTCTGACACTCTGGGTAAAGAGACACTCAAGCTCGTGTCTGGTGATGAGCCAATGCAATTGGGTCAGGTCACACCTGGACCAGGTGATAAAAACTTTAGGGTTAAGAAAAGACTTTGCTTTTTCTGTGGTCAAGGAGGACATTTTATTAACATATGTCCTTATGTTAAACATCAAGGTGAAAAGGGAAAAAAAAGTCCTAATGTGTCTAGTCCTCTTCTCACTCTTGGTAGTGTGTATGGGGAAGTTGAGAATGTACTTTTGTCTTATACCGGTAGTACCCAATTTCTCCTGCCTGCCAAGGTGGCGCTAGATTCCAAAACTGTGGAAATGGAAGTATTTATTCACAGTGGGGCAGGGGTTAACTTAGTGGATGGCCAGTTTGTCCGTATGCATGGGTTGACAACAAGCGCATTAGACAAAAATATTTCTGTGTTTGCGATTGATTCCGCCCCTCTCTCTCAAAAGTGTCTGTCTCAAATGGTGCAGGACATCCGCCTAAAGGTGGGAGATTCTCATATTGAATCCATTTCATGTTTTGTGCTGGAGGGTTTGCCTGCTCCTCTGGTGTTAGGTTTACCTTGGTTAACCAAACATAACCCTACTATCGATTGGCAGGCGAGACAGATTCTCTATTGGAGTGATTTCTGTCTTGACAACTGTCTTAGCACGTTGCTTTCTGTTGTAACTACTAAAATGTTACCTCCTTTCCTTTCGGATTTTTCTGATGTCAACCTTATTCCCAGAACTAGATTGCCAAAGTCTCTGAACCCAAAAGAGTAGCCATGGGAGAGTATATCACCGAGAGTTTGGCTAAAGGTCATATTAGACCATCCAAATCAACAATGGCGGCGGGGTTCTTCTTTGTTAAAAAAAGGGATGGAACTCTTAGGCCATGTTTGGATTTCCGTGAGCTTAATCGCATCACTATCCGTGATCCCTATCCCCTTCCTTTGATCCCAGATTTATTCAATCAGATTGTCGGCGCCAAGGTGTTCTCTAAGTTGGATTTGAGGGGGGCATATAATCTGATAGGCCAGATGGTTGTTTTTTACTAGATTTAATTTCATTGTCACTTATCGTCCTGGGATTAAAAACGTCAAAGCGGATGCCTTGTCGCGTAGCTTTCCCAGGGGGGTGATTCGAAGGATCCTGCTCTGATATTGGCTGATGGGGTGGTTGTATCCGCCCTTTATCCTGAACTTGAGGTAGAGGTGGTGGAGGCTCAGGGAGAGACACCCAATTCCTGTCCTCCAGGGAAGTTGTTTGTCCCTTCGGAACAACGACACAAGGTGTTTAACCCCTTAAAGACTCAGCCCTATTTCACCTTAAGGACTTGGCCATTTTTTGCAAATCTGACCAGTATCACTTTAAGTGCTGATAACTTTAAAACACTTTTACTTACCCTGGCCGGTCTGAGATAGTTTTTTCGTCACATATTGTACTTCATGACACTGCTAAAATTGGGTCAAAAAAGTACATTTTTTTGGAAAAATTAGCAAATTTTAAAGTTTCAGTTTCTCTACTTCTGTAATACATAGTAATAACCCCAAAAATTGTGATGACTTTACATTCCCCATATGTCTACTTCATGTTTGTATCATTTTGGGAATGATATTTTATTTTTTGGGGATGTTACATAGCTTAGAAGTTTAGAAGTAAATTTAGAACTTTTTCAGAAATTTTCCAAATCCCACTTTTTATGGACCAGTTCAGGTTTGAAGTCACTTTGTGAGGCTTACGTAATAGAAACCATCAAAAAATGACCCCATTCTAGAAACTACACCCCTCAAGGTATTCAAAACTGTTTTTACAAACTTTGTTAACCCTTTAGGTCTTCCACAAGACTTCATGGCAAATGGACATAAAATTTAAGAATTTAGATTTTTGGGGAAAATTTTCCAATAAAATCAATTTTTTCTAGGAAAAAAGCAAGGGTTAACTGCCAAACAAAACTCAATATGGGTTGCCTTGATTCTGTAGTTTACAAAAACACCCCATATGTGGTCCTAAACTACTGTTTGGCCAAATGGGAGGACATAGAAGGAGGGGAACGCCATATGGGTTTTGGAAGGCAGATTTTGCAGGACTGGTTTTGTTTATCCCATCTCCCAATTCAAGCCCCCCGTTGCACCCCTAGAATAGAAATTTCAAAAAAGTGACTCCATCTAAGAAAGTACACCCTTCAAGGTATTCAAAACTGGGCTTCCAAACTTTGTTAACCCTTTAGGTGTTCCACAAGAGTTAATGGCAGATGGAGAAACAATTTAGAAATTAAAATTTTGGGGAAACTTTTCCATTTGAACCCATTTTTTCCAGTAATAAAGTAAGGGTTAACTGCCAAACAAAACTCAATATGGGTTGCCCTGATTCTGTAGTTTGCAAAAACACCCCATATGTGGTCCTAAACTACTGTTTGGCCAAACGGGAGGACATAGAAGGAGGGGAACGCCATATGGGTTTTGGAAGGCAGATTTTGCAGGACTGGTTTTGTTTATCCCATCTCCCAATTCAAGCCCCCCGTTGCACCCCTAGAATAGAAATTTCAAAAAAGTGACTCCATCTAAGAAAGTACACCCTTCAAGGTATTCAAAACTGGGCTTCCAAACTTTGTTAACCCTTTAGGTGTTCCACAAGAGTTAATGGCAGATGGAGAAACAATTTAGAAATTAACATTTTGGGGAAACTTTTCCATTTGAACCCATTTTTTCCAGTAATAAAGTAAGGGTTAACTGCCAAACAAAACTCAATATGGGTTGCCCTGATTCTGTAGTTTGCAAAAACACCCCATATGTGGTCCTAAACTACTGTTTGGCCAAACGGGAGGACATAGAAGGAGGGGAACGCCATATGGGTTTTGGAAGGCAGATTTTGCAGGACTGGTTTTGTTTATACCATGTCCCATTTCAAGCCCCCGTTGCACCCCTAGAATAGAAATTTCAAAAAAGTGACTCCATCTAAGAAAGTACACCCCTCAAGGTATTAAAAACTAGAGAAAAAACTGTGCACAAGGTCTAGCTCAATACAGGCTTGACCAATATACTCCCAATATTCAGAAAGCAAATGGACTGATCCCCTAAATGGGGACAGAGGGAATAAAACTTAACATTTAATAAGTGATAATTAGAATAAATGGCACAAAAAGAAGATATTAACAAAACACATATATAAGACAAGCCCATGTGGGCCTAAACAAGAGCAAGGTAATGCCAGTGTGGAAAAGGAATGCTCTCACCCAAGATGGACGTGATGGATGGATCTCACTAGGAGGATGCCATGTCAAGATCCCATGAAAAGAGTCTTCCAATTCTTTCAGCTGGTGGTCACTGGAAACCATGCAAAGAAGATGTCAAACGATAGGTTGCTAAAGGCATAGGCAAGGTCGGGAACAAATACCCTAGTGAGACCCTAAAGCCGTGAAGGGGCTAGTAAGACCCTGCCTGCCTATACAGAGTACTTGCCCCGCAAGGAGCGACCCCGTCCGGATACCTGTCCCTGGTAGAGGCCGGTATCCCTGGTGTACCGTAAAGAATTCCCGACGTGTCACGTTTCATTTATATAAAACTCATCAGGGGAAGTAAAAATTTAAGGGTAACAGGCAAACAACGCCTGTAGTTAAAGGGGGAAATATAGCAACGGTTGAAGCCAATCAGGCTAGAAACTTGTATCAGTTAAAGCCAAGCAGGCTAGAAACTATGAGCTAGGCCGTTCAGGCCAATATGGCTCAAAACGGGCACTAAGATGGACCAGTGGGACCAATCGGGCTCAGGGTACGGTGGTCAGGCCAGTGGGACCTGACAACACACTTGTAACCACAGATGGACCTATAGTGCCAGCGTGCCAGTGGGCCGCATTAGCATATTAAAGTACTGCAAAAAAGCGTAGCGCGGTCCCTGTGGGGCCCAAGACGTTGGGTACATAGTATGGGGCTGTCGGCGATTATTTACCTTAATGATGCCACTTTTAAGGGCAAAACACAGCACGCCAATTACCAGGTACGCCCTCCAGGTAAGTGGAACGCAACGCACACGCCGCCGCAACGAGATGACACACAGATCCATGGAGGGACGGAATTTTACAACCTGGAGGCAGGCTGGTTGCCGGGCAACCGGGACGCCGTGAACTATGTCACGGGGTGTCAGCGATTGCAGAGGAGACCAGCAATTCAGCGGTCTCATGTTACAGCAAAAAATTGCTTAACTCACAGAGCTACATATGTGCAGGTTAAAACAGACAACAGACTTGTTTGCAAAAACAATTTGGCTAATACTAAGGCTGAATGAAGAAGTGACAAGAGCTGAGTGACTAAGGTGACCTAGCGATCACAAAAAACAGCTATAATTAAGCTTTTCATTAAGGCCCAATAGAGCCATGGTTTTTAAATACAAACCGGATTCCAAAAAAGTTGGGACACTAAACAAATTGTGAATAAAAACTGAATGCAATGATGTGGAGATGGCAAATGTCAATATTTTATTTGTAATAGAACGTAGATGACAGATCAAACGTTTAATCCGAGTAAATGTATCATTTTAAAGGAAAAATACGTTGATTCCAATTTTTACGGTGTCAACAAATCCCCAAAAAGTTGGGACAAGTAGCAATAAGAGGCTGTAAAAAGTAAATTTGAGCATAACGAAGAGCTGGAAGACCAATTAACACTAATTAGGTCAATTGGCAACATGATTGGGTATAAAAAGAGCTTCTCAGAGTGGCAGTGTCTCTCAGAAGCCAAGATGGGTAGAGGATCACCAATTCCCACAATGTTGCGCAGAAAGATAGTGGAGCAATATCAGAAAGGTGTTACCCAGCGAAAAATTGCAAAGACTTTGCATCTATCATCATCAACTGTGCATAACATCATCCGAAGATTCAGAGAATCTGGAACAATCTCTGTGTGTAAGGGTCAAGGCCGTAAAACCATACTGGATGCCCGTGATCTCCGGGCCCTTAAACGACACTGCACCACAAACAGGAATGCTACTGTAAAGGAAATCACAGAATGGGCTCAGGAATACTTCCAGAAACCATTGTCAGTGAACACAATCCACCGTGCCATCCGCCGTTGCCAGCTGAAACTCTAAAGTGCAAAGAAGAAGCCATTTCTAAGCAAGATCCAGAAGCTCAGGTGTTTTCACTGGGCCAGGGATCCTTTAAAATGGAGTGTGACCAAATGGAAGACTGTTCTGTGGTCAGACGAGTCACAATTCAAAGTTATTTTTGGAAATCTGGGACGCCATGTCATCCGGACCAAAGAGGACAAGGACAACCTAAGTTGTTATCAATGCTCAGTTCAGAAGCCTGCATCTCTGATGGTATGGGGTTGCATGAGTGCGTGTGGCATGGGCAGCTTGCATGTCTGGAAAGGCACCATCAATGCAGAAAAATATATTCAGGTTCTAGAACAACATATGCTCCCATCCAGACGTCATCTCTTTCAGGGAAGACCCTGCATTTTTCAACAAGATAATGCCAGACCACATTCTGCATCAATCACAACATCATGGCTGCGTAGGAGAAGGATCCGGGTACTGAAATGGCCAGTCTGCAGTCCAGATCTTTCACCTATAGAGAACATTTGGTACATCATAAAGAGGAAGGTGCAACAAAGAAGGCCCAAGACGATTGAACAGTTAGAGGCCTGTATTAGACAAGAATAGGAGAGCATTCCTATTTCTAAACTTGAGAAACTGGTCTCCTCGGTCTCCGCACGTCTGTTGAGTGTTGTAAGAAGAAGGGGAGATGCCACACAGTGGTGAAAATTGCCTTGTCCCAACTTTTTTGGGATTTGTTGACACTATGAAATTCTGATTCAACATATTTTTTCCTTAAAATGGTACATTTTCTCAGTTTAAACTTTTGTTCCGTGATTTATGTTCTATTCTGAATAAAATATTAGAAGTTGGCACCTCCACATCATTGCATTCAGTTTTTATTCACGATTTGTATAGTGTCCCAACTTTTTTGGAATCCGGTTTGTAATAGATCCAGCGGGTTTCACGCTGCAGGATCGCCCGGTCCCAGTCCCCTCCCCGACGCGGAGGGAGGACCCTGTCGATGCCCATGACAGACACATGGGCAATGCCATTATGATGGTTGTGGATATGGTTGGCCACTGGTGTATCCTTGCCCTTGGAAATGTCATTAAGGTGTTCGCCCACTCGTCTGCAGAACTCGCGGATGGTCTTACCAACATATTCCTTGCCGCAGGCGAGGCGGTAGATCACCCCTCGGGTCCTACAGTTAATGAAATGATTAATGGTGTATACCTTCCCAGTGTTGTTACTGCGGAAAGTCTTGCCAGTTTGCAAGTGGCTGCATGCAATGCAGCCACTGCATCTGTAACAACCTTTGATGTTAGACTGTAACCACATGGAGCCAGAGTGTCCTGTTCTCACAACATGTACCCCCGGGGTCTGTATGCAGTTCAACAGGCAGATATCACCATTCTACTAGTTAATAAGATGAGACTTGTTTCTGTAGTCTGTGGTTTTTATTAACTGGCAGTAGATAAGGTAAACTATAAGAAAATGAACATATAAGAACTGAATATACAGCACAATGTACACAAAACCAATACAAAAACATGAATTAATCCCTTACCGACGATGCTTTAGTAAGAGACACACAATGTGCAGCTGCTCCTTCCATGAGGTGAGGAGAAAAGGAAGCAGGAGCCTGTCTCTTTCCCAGAAAGCACTGTGAGCAGGAAGTCAGGTGACCTAATGAATATGCATAACTTAACAAGGCAAAAGATGCACTTACAGCTGAAGGTCACTAGATGGTGCTGAAGGCACACATATGAACACACACATGAACAAACTATGCAATAGTTAGTGAAGAGAAGACAGTACACTCCCCGCTTGACATCAGCCGATGTCACTATTAGAGTCCTCAACAGATAACAGTAGGATTAGTTCGGAAGTAGGTCTGATAAACAGTTTGGTCTCATTTTGTTTTAAAATCTTGACCTCAACTTTACGGACATGTCCGTCTTCACTTGGGAACACTTTAGTAATGAGGCCCAAAGGCCAATGATTTCTTTGAGCCTGAGAGTCTTTAACAAGAACAATATCATCGGGTTTTAGGTTGGGTTTAACTGTGTGCCATTTGGTTCTTGTCTGTAAGGTGGGAAGATATTGCTTCTTCCACCTATTCCAGAAGGTATCGGCAAGGCCTTGCACTTGTCTCCATTGGCGTTTGTAGAGATCTTTGGTGCCAAACTCTCCAGAAGGAGCACTTACTATACCAGTCTTTTGGCTAAGTAGAGAGGCAGGCGTAAGCAATATTGGATCTCCTGGGTCATTTGATATCGGGCCCAAGGGTCTGGCATTGATAATGGCTGAGACTTCGGCCATAAAGGTTGTAAGGCATTCATGAGAGAGTCTAGCATTGCCCACCTGTAGGAAGATAGAGTTCAAGATTCTGCGGGCTATGCCAATCATTCTTTTCCAGGCTCCTCCCATGTGAGAAGAATGAGGGGAATTGAAAATCCAAGTGCATCCTTGCTCACTAAGGCTACTTTCACACCTGCGTTCAGGTGTCCGCTCGTGAGCTCCGTTTGAAGGGGCTCACGAGCGGTCCTGAACGCAGCCGTCCAGCCCTGATGCATTCTCAATGGAGGCGGATCCACTGAGAATGCATCCGCCTGCCAGCGCTCAGCCTCCGCTCCGCTCAGTGAGCGGACACCTGAACGCTGCTTGCAGCGTTCGGGTGTCCGCCTGGCCGTGCGGAGGCGAGCGGATCCGTCCAGACTTACAATGTAAGTCAATGGGGACGGATCCACTTGAAGATGACACCATATGGCTCAATCTTCAAGCGGATCCGTCCCCCATTGACTTTCAATGTAAAGTCTGAACGGATCCGCTCAGGCTACTTTCAGACTTTTCTAAGTTATAATGCAGACGGATCTGTTCTGAACGGATGCAAACGTCTGCATTATAGGAGCGGATCCGTCTGATGAAACATCAGGCGGATCCGCTCCGAACGCTAGTGTGAAAGTAGCCTAAGGAATCTTTTTACACCGTTATTATCCAAGTTGGAGAGAATCTTTAGCTCATTAGCAGCTCCAACAAAGTTTGTGCCTCTGTCAGAGCGGATTTGTTTTACAGGACCTCTGATTGCAATAAAGCGCCTGAGGGCATTTATGATGCTTGATGTGTCCATAGACTCAATAACTTCAATGTGGACGGCTCGAATTGACATACAACTGAAAATAACTGCCCATCGCTTGGAGCTAGCGTGGCTACTTCTAGTTTGACGTGTGATAACGGACCAGGGACCAAACACGTCAAGGCCCACATTAGTAAATGGAGGGTCCATGCTAACCCTGTCGGATGGGAGATTGACCATTTTTTGCGTTTGTAAACCCCCGCGTAGCTTGCGGCAAGTGATACATTTGAATATACATTTGTTAATACACCTTTTTGCACCAATGACCCACAGCCCAGCAGCACGTAACGCCCCTTCAGTGAATAGTCGGCCCTGGTGTTTTATCTTACTGTGGTAGTGCTCTACAAGCAAGGAAGCTAAATGATGATGACCAGGTATTATGATAGGATGTTTCTCATTAAACTCTAATTTGGCCTCTTTAAGCCGCCCTCCCACTCTTAGCAGACCATTCTCATCAAGGACTGGATCGAGCTTCTCTAACACACTGTCTTTTGACACAGTTTTTTTGTTGTCGATGCAGTAGAGTTCCTTAGCGAATGTCTCTTGTTGCATGGAACAAATAATTAGATTTTTCGATTGTTCTAGCTCACTTACTGAGTATCCATTCTTACAATGGTGCCAACCTTTCCAGTTACATTCCATAACAAATGGGGCATGCTTGAAGGAACGGGCTACGTGTGCTAAGCAGGAGATAGCTTGCACAAGTGACTTCCAGGTGGAAAACCTGATGAAAAGGTTGCTACCGAGCTGATTGTACGAATTTACAGTAAGTAACACAGATACCTGGGGGCGGATTTCTTTGTCAGAATCTGCATCTAACAGCTCGTATGAGTCACAGGCAGAAGAATGTTCTGAGTTGTATAGAAAAGCAGGACCCCTGAACCAAACTGTGTCCTTAAGGTGACTGGCAGCAACTGACCTGGTTGCTAAGTCTGCTGGGTTATGGTCAGTAGGTACAAAGTGCCATTGCTTTGGGAAAGTGGACCTCCTGATTCTTAACACTCGGTTGTTAACGTAAACGTTAAAACGCCTAGTTTGGTTGTTAATGTAGCCCAGGAACACTTTACTGTCTGTATAAAACTCAGTGTCTCGAATCTCTAGGTTTATCTTTGATGTAATTCAGCTAGTTCAACGGCTAGTACAGCGGCACAGAGTTCTAACCTGGGTATTGTATGTTCGAGAAGTGGTGCGAGCTTTGCTTTGCCCATGACAAACCCTGTGTGGCACTGACCTTTGTTGTCTATAGTTTTAAGGTAAGCTACAGCGGCAATTGCTTTGATGGATGCGTCAGAGAATACATAAAGTCTTTGTGTTTTTACTTCTGTGGATGGCACAGGAGCGTAAGAACGTGGAACATGCAGGTTAGATAAAGTCTTTAGGGAGTTTCTCCAGTCTATCCATATATTTCTTTTTTCAGGGGAAAGTGGGTGATCCCAATCCAATGTCTCCTGAGTTAAGTCTCTAAGTAGTGATTTGCCCTGGATTGTAACGGGGGCCGTAAATCCCAAGGGATCATAAAGACTGTTTATGGCAGACAGGACACCTCTACGGGTAAAGGGCTTCTCTTCCTGGCTGACTTGGAAGGTAAACGTATCTGATTTTAGAACCCAGAGGAGACCAAGGCTACATTGTATAGGAAGGGAGTCAGTCCCTAAGTCTAAACTCTGTAGGTCATTTGAGTGGTCTTGAGAGGGAAATGCTTCTATCAGCTGCTTACTATTGGAGGCTATTTTGTGGAGTCTCAGGTTTGAGCATGCGAGCATTTCTTGAGCTCTCTTAAGGAGACTTATTGCACCCTCAACAGTGGGTAGTGATTTTAGACAGTCATCTACATAAAAGTCTCTTTCTACAAATTGTCTGACGTCTGACCCATATTCTAGTTCGCCTTCCTGAGCAGAGTGTCTGAGACCATAAGTTGCAACTGCAGGGGAGGGACTGTTACCCAAGATATGTATATCTTTTGTGGGGTCATTGTCAATAAACCAAAGAAATCTTAAGAAGTTTCTGTGTTCCTCTTTAACGAGAAAGCAATGAAACATCTGCTGAATGTCTGCCATGAAGGCAACAGAGTCTTTACGAAAATGAAGCAGTACTCCTAGGAGCTTGTTGTTAAGATCTGGACCTGAGAGCAGGACGTCGTTTAAGGAGACGCCTTCATATTTAGCACTAGAGTCAAACACTACTCTAATTTGACCGGGTTTCTTTGGGTGGTAAACCCCGAATATGGGTAAATACCAACATTCTTCCGAGTTTTTAAGGGTGGGAGCTACCTCCATATGACCATTCTCAAATATTTTCCTCATGAAAGTAAAGAAGTGGTCTTTCATTTCTGGTTTCTTGTGGAAGCTACGTCTTAGAGAGACAAAACGTCTGTAGACTTGCTCTCTGTTGTTAGGCAAACGTTGCCTTTGAGGCCTGAAGGGAAGGGGTGCGGCCCAACTATTTGTTTCATCCTTAGTGATTTCCTTTTGCATGGTTTCTAAAAACAATCTGTCTTCGTGGGAAATTGCTACCTGATTGTCCTCCTTGGTCCTTTGGAACACTGAGCAACCTAAGTGGTCTTCGTCACTGTCACAAGCTATGTCGTGGTCTACACAGTCTATGAAAGAACAAGGTAGTTGAGTACTATGTGGCAATTCCTTTATGAGGAAGTTGTTTTTACATGTTGGAATATAGAGGGACGTCCATTATCTAATGTGCTCGTAAGCATACTATTAATGGAAGTTGGTTTGTGTATGCTTCCTAAGCAGACATCTCCTACTATGACCCATCCTAGGTCATGCCTTTGAGCATAAGGAGCATGATGTGGGCCATTAATCTGTTCTCTAGTTTTATGAACTTTTAAGATATCTCTCCCTAGGAGTAGGATTATCTGAGCGTTAGGATCGAGTTTTGGTAAGAGACGGGCTATACGCTGTAAATGGGGGTGATGTATGGCTACCTCTGGTGTAGGGATCTCGTGTCTATTATCAGGGATTTGGTTACATTCAGTAATAGTTGGTAAGGAAAGACACGTTTTACCATCTATGGATTCAATTAGGTAGCCACTAGCTCTCCTCCCCGCTGTTTCTACAGTACCTGCACAAGTCTTTAGAGAATAAAGAGTGTTGGGCCCTTTGATGTTGAAAATGTCAAAGAAAGTAGATTTGGCTAGGGACGCATTACTTTGGTCATCTAGGATGGCGTAAACATTGATGGCTTTGTCTCTGCAGCCCTTTGGGTATACTTTTGTTAGGCAGATTTATGAGCAGGACCTGCCGCCTATGAGTCCTTTACAGACTTCAGTGCATTGTGAAGTAACTGCTGGTGGGTTAGCTTCAGAGTTACTTTCCATCCCCGCCATGCTCTCTGGCACTGTTACTCTGTGATGAGGTCCATGGGAAAGGCCCAGGATGTAGGGCCGTGTTGTGATCTGAGTTGTTGCATTCTGTGCATTTTACACTAACCTGACAGTCTTTGGCAATATATGATGTTGATGAGCAGCACTTGTAGCAAATGCGGTTCTCCTTGAGGAAGGCTTTGCGATCTCCTATGGACATTTCTCTAAAGGCTCTGCTCTTCAGAAGAGGGTGAGGCTTCTTGTGCAGAGGGCACTGCTTACCAGGATCTTTGACTGTTTCGCGGCTGGCAGAGCTGTAATGCCTGTAAGAATCTGCAGGTGAAATGTTAGTTTTGTGCACTGCCACTGATCCTTTGTGTGGTCTGTGGTCATAGGGAGTGGCACAAGACTGTGATAGATCAAAGCTAGGGTCATTACGAATATTAGCTTCTAGCCTTACAAAGTCAACAAACACACTGAAGGGAGGGAATGGCACATTGTAGGTATGTTTGTACCTTGACCCGTGGGAGACCCATTTCTTTTGCAGGTTGTGGGAAAGCTTTAATACAATAGGTTTGACACCTCTGGCAGTGTCAAGGAAGGCAAGCCCCGGTAAATCCCCTTCGGCTTTGGCAACCTGTAATTCCATCAGTAGATCACTTAAATCCCTGAGTTTCTGGAACCCTTTGCTAGATATTTTAGGGAATTCGTCAATTCTTTTAAACAAGGCATCCTCTATAGAACCATAACATTCATCAAGTCTATCCCAGATTATTTTTAGGCCAATCTCTGGGTAGTTTATATTAATATCCCTGATTCTCTTGGCATGTTCTACAGAGTCTTTTCCAAGCCGATCTACAAGGAAGTCTATCTCCTCACTGTATGACAGACCCAAGTCTTTTGTAATGTTATAAAAGGAGGCCCGCCATGCTCTATAGTTTTCAGGGCAATCACTGAACTTCGCCAGTCCCTTTGTAACTAGCTCTCGTTTAGTAAAGAACCTGGCAAAGTCTATTCTGCTATGGTTACTACTAAGGTTAGTTGGAGGTGGAAAGTCACAGTGAGAGTGTGGTGGGCGATCATACCTGTATGGAGTCTCTGACTTAGGCCAGCCCATGTCATACCGTCTTGTGGGATAAGGTGGCTCTGCAGGCTGGACTGGAAGCTGGCTTCCTTGGTGTGCAGGGAAGTTAGCTGGAGTTTTGTCACGTGGCTCTGGGCTCTCTTGTTTGTAGGACTGGGTTCCGAGCGTGACTCTTTCTTTTGAACGGTGTGATTCTTCTGTGGCATAGGTGACGTCTTCGGTTCCTGGGAATGGATCAGCATTGCTGTTTGGTCTAGAGTGTTGACGGACGTACTCTGAAGTGCAAATGTGATCGCACTCTACATCCAGCACTCTGCCCTGCCTCCATGCTGGATGAGACATTGGTGTACATTTTGGCCAAAGCGTAATAAGCCACTCACCGCGTCAAGGTCGTCTCATTTGAGTGGTCCCTAACACTAGTTCCTACCTGTTTATGGGCCATGACAGCCACACAAAGTCCAGGGAATGCAGGTCAGCATGCAAGCCAAGCACACTCTGCTTTTAACCCCGTCCGGTGCCATTACAGCTTTCATCGGATCCAGGGATGCAAGTACCAACATGCATGCTGAGCCCACCATATACTTCTCCTGGAGCCAAATGGCTACTGGTAGGTTCTATATAAGCAGACTCAGTTTTATACTGACTTTAAAACCAGCCTCCAGGACAGATTGACTGACCTGCATTCCCTGGACTTTGTGTGGCTGTCATGGCCCATAAACAGGTAGGAACTAGTGTTAGGGACCACTCAAATGAGACGACCTTGACGCGGTGAGTGGCTTATTACGCTTTGGCCAAAATGTACACCAATGTCTCATCCAGCATGGAGGCAGGGCAGAGTGCTGGATGTAGAGTGCGATCACATTTGCATTTTCCGTTTGTATATGTATTTCGCCATAGTGATATGCACCTACATACGGGTTGTGCTGACTCAGCCCCCCACATTTTTTCTTTGTACTTTGAAGTGCGTTGTACAGGATCTTGCTGTCCGAGTTCTGGGCTAAGCACACTGCGGTGACTTCCGGTTTTCGGGTATTCCATTGCTTCCAAGAACTCTGCTTCAGCTATGGCGGCTGCCGTTTCTTTCTCTACGGCGAGTTTCTCTAGCTTTGCATCTAAGAGGACCTTTTGCATGTCTATTGAAGCCTGTTGCTTTGCTTTCTCAGCCTCTAGCTGTGCCTTTTCTTCTTTCATCTTCATTTCTTGTTCGGCAAAAGCTGCTTTGACCTTCGTGGCTTCTGCCTTTGCGCGGGCAATGGCAGCCGCATTGCTTACGGAAGACGACTTAGTGGAACCATCCTTCCCTGATCTTGTCTTGTAGCTTGATACTACGCGACATGGTGTTGGTGAAGACACTTAATTGCGTGGAGACTACTGTGCTGTGGAATGCCGGTCGCTGTGCTTAGAGAGCGGTCACAGTATGCAATCAAATGTGTCTAAATTGCTTGAAGCGGCTATCCCCTTGCAGCACTGTACTGTATAGAAGTCGCTGTGGTGTCCGTTTGCAGATATTGCGTGGACCGTAACAGACTTCTGTGTAGACAGGTGCGTCTCTCTCGCTAGAAGCCGTCATTTACTGTCCTGTTCTCACAACATGTACCCCCGGGGTCTGTATGCAGTTCAACAGGCAGATATCACCATTCTACTAGTTAATAAGATGAGACTTGTTTCTGTAGTCTGTGGTTTTTATTAACCGGCAGTAGATAAGGTAAACTATAAGAAAATGAACATACAAGAACTAAATATACAGCACAATGTACACAAAACCAATACAAAAACATGAATTAATCCCTTACCGACGATGCTTTAGTAAGAGACACACAATGTGCAGCTGCTCCTTCCATGAGGTGAGGAGAAAAGGAAGCAGGAGCCTGTCTCTTTCCCAGAAAGCACTGTGAGCAGGAAGTCAGGTGACCTAATGAATATGCATAACTTAACAAGGCAAAAGATGCACTTACAGCTAAAGGTCACTAGATGGTGCTGAAGGCACACATATGAACACACACATGAACAAACTATGCAATAGTTAGTGAAGAGAAGACCGTACACAGAGGGTGCAGGGGATATAAACTCGCTCGAGACCAGTCTATCACGAAGATTGCGTCCTCTACGGTATGTAATATGAGGATATTCCCCCACCACCTCTCTTAAATCTGGATCCATGAGTAAAATACCCCAGTTGTTGCGTATAATGTCTCGTACCTCAGGTGCTGCCCGATCAAAGGTACTGACCAGGCGAATAAGGTTCCCTGTCTGTGCCTGGTTAGAGTTGGGGATTAGGAGGTTCATACGGTCTTCTTCCAATGCTGACCTGAAAGCTCCTCGCAACACCTTGTCAGGGTATCCTTGCTGACTGAATCTCAGTCGCAAGTCAGCGGCCTGCTTGATGAATTCTTTTTTAGAGGAGCAATTTCTCCTAAGACGGAGGTACTGACCCTTAGGAATACCTCTCTTAAGTGGGAGCGGATGACTGCAGATTATTGGTCGAAGTGGGTTTCCTATAAACCGTCGTAGTCAGCTCTCCCTCCTCTGTTTTAGAGATGAGGACATCTAAAAACGTCAAGTGGGCGGTATTGTTCTCACTGGTAAAACGGAGACCTATGTTGTTGTTGTTCAGTGTCTTCACCAGAGAGCAAAATGAGACATCATCACCATTCCAGATGATGAAGATGTCATCGATGTATCGCGCCCACAGTCCCACTGGATCCAACATCTGTGAAGACCAGAGTCTCCTCCCACCAGCCCAGGAACAGGCTTGCATACGATGGGGCACAGGGACTCCCCATCGCGGTGCCCCTGAGCTGGTGGTAGACCCTGCCGCTGTAATGACCGGCGACACGCACAGGGAGGGAAAAGGGAAAGCCCTGCCCAAGGCAGAGGGAAAGGTGGTGACCCCTGACTCACCTTGCGGCTGGCACCTGACTGCCCTGACGTCCCTAGACGGGTTCCTCACCCGTGCGGCGATCACGTGTCTAAACCCTGGCTTTCCCTAAAATGAGCCCTAGATAGTGAACGGGCCGGTGGGATCGCTAGTCCGTACCACTGACACTAAGAGGGAAACACCAGGGAGAGGACAGACAATACAGACAAACACATACACCCAGGTGGGCGACCACAGCAGACCACAAAGGTCCAACAGGGATCCGGAGGGTAGCGTTCTGGACCAACAACCAGAGAACGCAGCAACACAGCTCCAGAGGGTCAGAATAGATGTCCAGGCAGGAAGCTCTATATCTGGCAACCAGAGAAGTGTGAGAGGGGAATATAAGGAGGTTGGGGAGTGCTGGACAAGGAACAGCTGAGGAGAAGGAGCTACGGATCCCTGAGTGAGCCAAAAGGGTTTGCAAAGCAAACCCAGAAAGCTACCATAAGGAAAAAGCCCTATCTTACATAGATCGCGCAGCCAACCGCTGCGACTTCCTGACCCCGGGTATAACGGAGTCAGGCGTGGTTCTAGACACCCTCGTGACAGTACCCCCCTCTCTACGAGGGGCCTCCGGACACTCAGGACCAGGTCTCTCAGTATGAGAGGCATGAAAAACCCGAACTAGCTTGTCGGCGTTTACCTCAGACGCAGGAACCCACATTCTTTCCTCGGGACCGTAACCTCTCCAATGCACCAGATATTGAAGAGAGCGGCGGACCCGACGAGAATTAACAATTTTGGATATCTGAAATTCTAGATTACCATCCACAACAACAGGAGGGGGTGGCAGCGGTGACGGTTCTAGAGGTGGAACATATTTCTTGAGTAACGACTTATGAAAGACATTATGGATTTTAAAAGTCTGAGGTAACTCCAGGCGAAAAGCCACGGCGTTGACGATGGCTACAATTTTGTAAGGACCAATAAACCTAGGACCCAGTTTCCAAGAGGGAACCTTCAATTTAATATTCCTAGTAGACAACCATACATAGTCATTCACTCCTAGGTCCGGACTTGGCGACCGTCTCTCATCAGCCATGCATTTGTATTTACCTCCCATATTTTTCAAGTTAGCGTGTACCTTCTGCCATACCGATGAAAGAGATGATGAAAACCGTTCCTCTTCGGGAACCCCAGAAGACCCCCCCTCTTTGAAAGTACAGAATTGGGAATGAAAACCATATGCACCAAGAAATGGTGACTTGCCAGTGGATTCCTGACGACGATTATTTATGGCAAACTCAGCTAACGGTAAATATGATGACCACAACTCTTGGTTTTCAGACACAAAACATCTTAGATATGTCTCCAGGTTTTGGTTGATACGCTCAGTCTGTCCATTCGACTGAGGATGGAAAGCTGAGGAAAAGGACAAGTGTACCCCCAAACGGGAACAAAAAGCTTTCCAAAATTTAGAAATAAACTGGGTACCCCGATCCGAAACAACATCGAAGGGGACCCCGTGAAGCTTCACGATTTCACTGACGAATACCTGAGCAAGAGTCTTAGCATTAGGTAGTGCGGGTAACGCAATAAAGTGTACCATTTTGCTAAACCTGTCCACTACTACCAAAATAACTGTTTTACCCGCAGACAAAGGTAAGTCACTGATAAAATCCATTGACAGATGTGTCCATGGTCTATTGGGAATGACGAGTGGTAATAGAGACCCTGCAGGACGTGTATGTGAAACATTTGCGCGCGCACAGGTAGAACAAGAAGACACAAAATCCAATACATCCTGAAGCAACCTTGGCCACCAAAAACGACGAGACAATAGCTCCAAGGTTGCTTTACTACCCGGGTGCCCAGCAAGTGCCGAATTATGATGTTCCTTTAATAATTCGAAACGCAGGTTCAACGGTACAAACAATTTCTTTGAGGGGCAAGAGACCGGGGCGTCCCCCTGGGCCTCTAACACCTTCCCCTCCAGAACAGAGTGTACCGCAGAAACAACCACTCCTCTTTGAAGAATGGGCACCGGATTACTCACATTACCCCCTCCAGGGAAACAACGAGATAGTGCATCAGCCTTGGTATTCTTTGCCCCAGGACGATAGGTAATCACAAAGTTAAACCTGGTAAAAAATAGCGACCACCTAGCTTGTCTAGGGGTGAGACGCTTAGCTGATTCGAGGTACAGAAGATTTTTGTGGTCCGTAATCACAGTGACGGGGTGGACTGCCCCCTCTAAAAAGTGACGCCATTCTTCAAACGCTAGTTTAATAGCTAATAGTTCCCTATTGCCAATATCGTAGTTCTTTTCTGCTGCAGATAGTTTTTTAGAAAAGAAAGCACAAGGAAGCCATTTGCCAGGAGACAGACCCTGAGACAGCACTGCCCCCACTCCCACCTCTGACGCATCGACTTCAACAATAAAAGGCTGAGAGACATCAGGTTGGACTAGTACAGGTGCTGAGGTAAACCTCTCTTTTAGAGAGGAAAAAGCAACTTTAGCGGCGTCAGACCATTTAGAAAAATCAGTCCCCTTCTTAGTCATGTCAGTAAGGGGTTTTACAATAAGTGAATAATTTTTCCTATAGAAATTTGCGAAGCCCAAGAACCGTTGCAGTGCTTTGAGGTTCTCAGGAAGATCCCAATCTAAAATTGCCTGGACCTTCCTAGGATCCATACGGAAACCTGAAGCAGATAAAAAATAACCTAGGAATTGTATCTCCTGAACGGCGAAGACACATTTTCCAATTTTAGCATATAATTTATTCGTCCGTAGGACCTGCAGTACCTGTCTGACATGCACCTCATGTGTTCTCAGATCAGACGAATAAATTAAAATATCATCTAGGTATATTACCACAAACCTGCCGATTAGATGACTAAAAATGTCATTAACGAAATGTTGAAAGACGGCAGGAGCATTGGTCAGACCGAAAGGCATAACAAGATTTTCATAATGCCCCTCAGGGGTATTAAAAGCTGTCTTCCACTCATCCCCCTCCTTAATAAGAATCAGATTGTAGGCCCCCCTAAGATCAAGTTTGGAGAACCACCTAGCACCCGCAATCTGGTTAAACAGGTCAGGAATGAGAGGAAGAGGGTATGGGTCTCGGATAATTATCCGATTTAATTCGCGAAAATCTAGGCAAGGACGCAGGCCCCCATCTTTCTTTTTAACGAAGAAAAACCCTGCAGCCACGGGTGAAGAAGAGGGTCTGATGTGTCCCTTAGCCAAGCTCTCGGAGATATAATCTTTCATGGCTTGTCTCTCTGGACCTGAAAGATTATATAACCTGGTCTTGGGTAATTTTGCGCCGGGAATAAGGTTAACCGGGCAATCATAAGGACGATGAGGTGGTAACTTCTGACAACCCTTTTCAGAAAAAACATCCTCAAAATCCGAAATAAATGTAGGTAGGGTAGTTATGGAGGCGACTAAGCAATTGCTATTTAAGCAATTTTCTCTGCACTGCTCACTCCACTCCAATATCTCCCTGGCCTGCCAATCCACCACTGGATTGTGCATTACCAACCAGGGAAGACCCAGCACTACCGGAGTGGGAAGCCCCTCTAGAACATAACATGAAAGCATCTCGTTATGGTGGTCCCCTACCCGAAGGTGTAAATTATGAACAATGTGGGTGAGGTTTTTCTGAGACAGAGGAGCAGAATCAATAGCGAATATGGGAATAGGTCTCTGTAGCGTACAGAGAGACAAACCCATAGTGCGGGCAAAATGGGCATCTATCAAATTTACCCCTGCTCCACTGTCTAGAAAGAAAGAAATAGTCTCCGTCTTATCACCAAAAACAATAACCGCTGGTAACACAAATTGCGATGTACGTATGGAGGAAACGTATACCCCCCGGCTGACATCCTCCACACAGCCTGGGGTTAGTAGTTTTCCGACGGTCTTTTGTTTCTGAGGAAAGAAGGACAGACATTAATGAAATGACCCCTCTCCCCACAAAAAAAACAAACCCCACGCCTACGGCGAGCCTCAGGAGGACGGACCTGGCGAGTAGTTCCTCCTAGCTGCATAGGCTCGTCTAAGTCCGTACAGACTAACTGCTGCTTGGGAGGGGTTACCAATGGCTCCGGTTTTTTCAACCTGTCCCTAAGGCGTCTATCTATTCGGAAAGAAAGGGACATAACCGCATCAAGGGAAAAGGGGGTCTCATATAATGCAAGCGCATCTTTAACCCTTTCAGATAACCCAGAGCAGAACTAACTCCTGAGAGCCAGGTCGTTCCATTGGGTATCCGTAGCCCACCTACGGAAGTCAGAGCAATACTCCTCTACCGGCCGCTCTCCTTGTAGGAGTCTCCGTAATCTTGATTCAGCCAGTGCGACTCGGTCAGGGTCGTCATATATGAGATCCAAGGCCCCGAAAAACTCATCCACTGACCGAAGAGCCTGGGAATCAGTAGGTAAAGAGAACGCCCAGGACTGCGGGTCCCCCTGCAGCAGGGAAATAACAAACCCCACCCGCTGTTCTTCATTACCAGAGAAGTAAGGGCGCAGTTTAAAATATAATTTACAGGCCTCACAGAATGTCAAAAACTTGTCCCTTCCCTTAGAAAATCTGTCAGGGAGAGGGACCTTGGGTTCCCCAACAACCTGGTTACCAGTAGCAACCGCTGGGCTTGCGGTCAGTTGTAATTGCTGCTGTTGCTGGAGGACCGACGCCTTCAATCCTGCCACCTCCAAAGACAGGCCATGAAACTGTTTGGACAGAGCAGCAATTTGATCCATACTGGATTCTAAGTAGGTAAAAAAAAATATATATATTTTTTTTTACCTACACAAAATAAGGGCCAGATATAATGTAATGACCGGCGACACGCACAGGGAGGGAAAAGGGAAAGCCCTGCCCAAGGGAGAGGGAAAGGTGGTGACCCCTGACTCACCTTGCGGCTGGCACCTGACTGCCCTGACGTCCCTAGACGGGTTCCTCACCCGTGCGGCGATCACGTGTCTAAACCCTGGCTTTCCCTAAAATGAGCCCTAGATAGTGAACGGGCCGGTGGAATCGCTAGTCCACACCACTGACACTAAGAAGGAAACACCAGGGAGAGGACAGACAATACAGACAAACACATACACCCAGGTGGGCGACCACAGCAGACCACAAAGGTCCAACAGGGATCCGGAGGGTAGCGTTCTGGACCAACAACCAGAGAACGCAGCAACACAGCTCCAGAGGGTCAGAATAGATGTCCAGGCAGGAAGCTCTATATCTGGCAACCAGAGAAGTGTGAGAGGGGAATATAAGGAGGTTGGGAGTGCTGGACAAGAAACAGCTGAGGAGAAGGAGCTACGGATCCCTGAGTGAGCCAAAAGGGTTTGCTAAGCAAACCCAGAAAGCTACCATAAGGAAACAGCCCTATCTTACATAGAGCGCGCAGCCAACCGCTGCGACTTCCTGACCCCGGGTATAACGGAATCAGGCGTGGTTCTAGACACCCTCGTGACAGCCGCTGAAGGAGAACACATTACGGGTGAGTGTGAACTCCAGCAGACGGAGGATGAAGAGACTGTGGTCGCTATACTGGCGACCTCGGCTACTCAGGAAAATGTTCCACGGCTTTAAGGCCCAAGGAGTGGGGGATACTTGAGTATAACGCCTCTACGTCTATACTGGCAAGCAGACTGTCTGCCTCTGTAAAGATCCCCTCCAGCCACTTCAGGAGATCTGTAGTGTCGCGGGTATAGGAGGGAAGGGCGGTCACAAAAGGGGCCAAAATTTTGTCCACGTATATTCCTACATTTTGACATAGATTGCCCACTCCTGATACTATGGGTCGTACCTTCAACGGATTTTTTCCCTTATGAAGTTTGGGGAGGCAATAGAAAGTGGCAATGCGAGGGCAAGAGGGAAATAGAAACTTGAACTCCTTATCAGAAATAATCTGTGCCAGCTTGGCCTCTTCAAGGATGGTTTTTAATTCTGACCTAAAATCATTAGTCGGATCCCGAGGTAACACCTCATATGTAGAGGGTTCATGCAGAAGGGATTCACACATTGCTCTGTATTGGCCTTGATCCATGACCACCGTGTTTCCCCCCCCCCTTGTCCGAGGGTTTAATTACAATGGAGCGGTCGCTCTCAAGGTCAGAAATCGCGGTGGCCTGGGCACGGTCAATATTAGAGCGGTGTGATGGTCTAAGCTCCTCAACCTGATGTGAGACCAAGTCTAAAAAAACATCAATACAAGATGGGTCTGCAGACACTGGTGGCATTTTGTTAATTTTTATTTTCAAGTTGGTGAAGGGACCCAGACCCTCGTGCTGTACTGGCTCCCTGTCAAGATCAAAGAGCAGACGTACGTCCGACAGGATATCGAGAGGGATGCCGAGTTCGCGCCACTGTTTTCTTTCCTGCAACCTGAAAAATTTGTGCCAGCGTAATTTGCGGACAAACAGATTGAGATCTTTGATAATGTCGAATCTGTTGAAATTGGGAGTGGGTACAAATGAAAGACCTAGTTGGAGCACCTGGGTCTCAGTGGCACTGAGAGGGCGTGATGACAGGTTGACAACCTGGGGTCCTAGGGGTTATGCGGGGGTGGTTGGGCACGGTTGCATAGTGGGTAAACTTGGGGGGATTGGGTTGCCCTGGGTGGGGGGTACCCCCTAAAAAACAACGATCTTTGGCGACCTCGGCGATTCCCTCCCCGGCGCGATTGTCTACTGCCTTTCGGTATACTATCAGAAAATTCAGTTTCGGTTGAGGAGAGGTCAGTATGGGCGCCCCCAGTCTCCCCTCTGTGGGCTATGGAGGAATAGATCCTATTCTCCTTGAAGTCTGCCAGATCTCTCACAAATTGGCGGTGTTTGCGTTCTTTTAGATTAAATTGATATTTATAAAGGTAATTCTGGAGTTGTTTCTCCTTAGTGGCAAAATCCGCCTCATGTGAGAAGGTCTGGGCAGCTTCAATACTTTCAGTTAGTTTTTTATTTATAGTTTCCAGTTTATTCTTCTCCTCGGCTAGAAGGAGACGCATAAAACGTAGAGAGCTATTGGTTGCCTCCTGTTCCCACTTGCTTAGGAAGCCAGGGCTCCTGAATCTCGCCGCAGGCAGCAACGAGATGCGAAGTCCACGTGGGACGATGTTGTGTTTAAAATAGCTCTCTAGGCTCTGCGTCTCCCACCAAGAGAGAATTTGGTCTCTATACACGTCTGTCAGGTCCTTAAAAGCTGCATTAAAGGATGGAGTATATTTCTTTATCAGAGAACACTTCTTGAGCCTCCACCAGCCAACTGTCTGCATTAAAGCCTGTGGCCAGAAAACCTGCCATGCTCTGTGCAAATGTAGTGAACTAAAGAAAAAAACTGTGCACAAGGTCTAGCTCAATACAGGCTTGACCAATATACTCCCAATATTCAGAAAGCAAATGGACTGATCCCCTATATGGGGACAGAGGGAATAAAACTTAACATTTAATAAGTGATAATTAGAATAAATGGCACAAAAAGAAGATATTTACAAAACACATATATAAGACAAGCCCATGTGGGCCTAAACAAGAGCAAGGTAATGCCAGTGTAGAAAAGGAACGCTCTCACCCAAGATGGACGTGATGGATGTATCTCATCAGGAGGGTGCCATGTCAAGATCCCATGAAAAGAGTCTTCCAATTCTTTCAGCTGGTGGTCACTGGAAACCATCCGAAGAAGATCTCAAACGATAGGTTGTTAAAAAAAAAAATAGGCAAGGTCGGGAACAAATACCCTAGTGAGACCCTAAAGCCGTGAAGGGGCTAGTAAGACCTTGCTTGCCTATACAGAGTACTTGCCCCACAAGGAGCGACCCCGTCCGGATACCTGTCCCTGGTAGAGGCCGGTATCCCTGGTGTACCCTAAAGAATTCCCGACGTGTCACGTTTCATTTATATAAAACTCAGGGGAAGTAAAAATTTAAGGGTAACAGGCAAACAACGCCTGTAGTTAAAGGGGGAAATATAGCAACGGTTGAAGCCAATCAGGCTAGAAACTTGTATCAGTTAAAGCCAAGCAGGCTAGAAACTATGAGCTAGGCCGTTCAGGCCAATATGGCTCAAAATGGGCACTAAGATGGACCAGTGGGACCAATCAGGCTCAGGGTACGGTGGTCAGGCCAGTGGGACCTGACAACACACTTGTAACCACAGATGGACCTATAGTGCCAGCGTGCCAGTGGGCCGCATTAGCACATTAAAGTACTGCAAAAAAGCGTAGTGCAGTCCCTGTGGGGCCCAAGACGTTGGGTACATAGTATGGGGCTGATTATTTACCTTAATGATGCCACTTTTAAGGGCAAAACACAGCGCGCCAATTACCATGGTACGCCATCCAAGGTCACGTGGGGCCGGGTGTGCTCAGTCACGTGATCCTGGCCTGTGTGCCATGGAACGCAGCGCACGGCAGCGCCTGCGTCCCACTTCGCGCCCAGGAGCTACAGAGATGGAGGTGTGCTCAACGTGAGGGGGGCGGGAGTACGTGGAACGCAACGCACACGCCGCCGCAACGAGATGACACGCAGATCCATGGAGGGACGGAGTTTTACAACCTGGAGGCAGGCGGTTGCCGGGCAACCGGGACACCGTGAACTATGTCACGGGGTGTCAGCGATTGCAGAGGAGACCAGCAATTCAGCGGTCTCATGTTACAGCAAAAAATTGCTTAACTCACAGAGCTACATATGTGCAGGTTAAAACAGACAACAGACTTGTTTGCAAAAACAATTTGGCTAATACTAAGGCTGAATGAAGAAGTGACAAGAGCTGAGTGACTAAGGTGACCTAGCGATCACAAAAAACAGCTATAATTAAGCTGTTCATTAAGGTCCAATGGAGCCATGGTTTTTAAAGGGCTTCTGTCACCCCACTAAACCTTTTTATTTTTTTTGCTTACTTATAATCCCCACATTGCGATTTATGCCTACATAATCAAATTAATCATTTTGGTCCTGTAGATTTTGTTTAAAACATGCTTTTAAAATATGCAAATTACCTTGCTACCAGCAAGTAGGGCGGCTACTTGCTGGTAGCAGCCGCATCCTCCGATCCTAAAGACGCCGCCTCCGCATTGTGATTGACAGGGCCAGGGAACGGAATCATTCTCTGCTGGCTTTGCCTGTTAGCATTCAAAATCTGGCGCCTGCACCGCGGCCGTACCTGTCTTCCATCGGCGCAGGCGCACTGAGAGGCGGCCGCTTGCTCGGCCGCTCCATCCTCAATGCGCCTGCGCCGATGACGTCACATCTACACCCGGCGCAGGCGCATTGAGGATGGAGCGGCCGCCTCTCAGTGCGCTTGCGCCGATTGAAGACAGGTACGGCCACGGCGCAGGCGCCAGATTTTGAATGCTAACAGGCAAAGCCAGCAGAGAACGATTCCGTTCCCTGGCCCTATCAATCACAATGCGGAGGGGGCGTCTTTAGGATCGGAGGATGCGGCTGCTACCAGCAAGTAGCCGCCCTTCTTGCTGGTAGCAAGGTAATTTGCATATTTTAAAAGCATGTTTTAAACAAAATCTACAGGACCAAAATGATTAATTTGATTATGTAGGCATAAATCGCAGTGTGGGGATTATAAGTAAGCAAAAAAAAAAAAAAAAAGTTTAGTGGGGTGACAGAAGCCCTTTAAATAATAGATCCAGCGGGTTTCACGCTGCAGGATCGCCCGGTCCAGTCCCCTCCCCGACGCGGAGGGAGGACCCTGTCGATGCCCATGACAGACACATGGGCAATGCCATTATGATGGTTGTGGATATGGTTGGCCACTGGTGTATCCTTGCCCTTGGAAATGTCATTAAGGTGTTCGCCCACTCATCTGCAGAACTCGCAGATGGTCTTACCGACATATTCCTTGCCGCATTCACAGGCAAGGCGGTAGATCATCCCTCGGGTCCTACAGTTAATGAAATGATTAATGGTGTATACCTTCCCAGTGTTGTTACTGTGGAAAGTCTTGCCAGTTTGCAAGTGGCTGCATGCAATGCAGCCACTGCATCTGTAACAACCTTTGATGTTAGACTGTAACCACATGGAGCCAGAGGGTGCAGGGGGTATAAACTCGCTCGAGACCAGTCTATCACGAAGATTGCGTCCTCTACGGTATGTAGTATGAGGATATTCCCCCACCACCTCTCTTAAATCTGGATCCATGAGTAAAATACCCCAGTTGTTGCGTATAATGTCTCGTACCTCAGGTGCTGCCCGATCGAAGGTACTGGCCAGGCGAATAAGGTTCCCTGTCTGTGCCTGGTGTGGGGGGTTAGCTCTTCTCCGGGGGTCATTCTCACAGGTTACTTCACCAGACACGGATATACTGTCCAAACTTTGCATTTATTGTGCAACACCAGCAACAACAAACAATAACACAAAAAAAATACCTGCCCGGCTGGGCTCTAACTAAACATTGGGTAGAATCCCTGACTCACCTATAGAGTGCTGTTCAGACACGGTCATAACCTGTGGCTTTCTCAGCTAGCCCAGCAGCCTCCAGGCTGTAGCAAACGCAAGTCCCTTTGGGGGGATTTTGGTCCAGCAGTCCTCCCGACTCTGACCTTGTGACCCTTGTACCGCAGGCGTCACTGCATCCCCCAAATTCCAGGCTGTCACTTAGCCTCATGGTCCCTCAGCCTCATGGTCTCCCAGCTGAGACCACACAGACAGAGCCTCCAGGCCTCTGTCTACAGGTAACACACTCCCCCCTTGCTGACACTCTGGGAGGTGCTTTATGCCAGGCTGAGTACCTCCAGCTGGTCTCACCTGTGGTGGAATAGGGGCGTGGACCGCAATATCCACCCCTTCCTTGTCTCCAACCTGCGTGAGACCTGTCACTGTCTCACATACCCCCCCCCCCCTTTGTCCAAGCCCGTGAGGGTGAACACCTGCATAACCACAGGAGGCTGGTGAGAGGGCATCCACCTTGCCTGGACGTGGGGAACAGCCACCCACCCTGCTCTTTGGCTGCTCCCAATAAGAACCGGCCCAGATTGGCTTTACAGCCACACTAAGTAACCCAGTGTCAGCGAGCACTAGCTGCCGCTGACACAGAAAATTACCGGTTCTTATTTCACCGAGGCCAGGAGAACCTCGGTGACACGTACCT
The DNA here is from genome assembly GCF_905171765.1 of Bufo bufo. Classification (NCBI taxonomy): domain Eukaryota; kingdom Metazoa; phylum Chordata; class Amphibia; order Anura; family Bufonidae; genus Bufo; species Bufo bufo. Next base: position 340,863,818 of record NC_053389.1, read on the forward strand.
TCCCCTTGTTCTGCCAGACCCACGCCAGCAGAGCTTGGTTTATCATCAAAACCAACATCTTGCCTAACGGCCTCATGTGCCCATCTCATGGCCAGATAATCTTTTTCTACTCTTTTCCGAGTGATAATGATGCGCTGTCGTATATTTTGATCTCTCTCTTTTTTTAGATCCTCTGGCTCCTGTACATGCGCCTCACGTCCTTTCTTGGACTGCTGCAACTCTTGACTCAACTGTTCCCAGTCATGGTCATGTCCCGACACTTTCTCCTTTGCTTTGAAGGGCTCCTTCAGCAGAGCATGCCTGCCCCTGCTCGCTTTTTTTACTTGCATCTGGGTCACTTTTTCCTTCTTTCCAGCAGTAGTTACACCCAGGGCCGGCCTTTGGGGTGTGCGGGCTGTGCGGCCGCACAGGGCGCCATGGTAACAGGGGCGCTGGGCGGCCGACAGCTCGCAATGTAATATGCGGCAGGCGAGGCTGAACTTGTGTTCTCCCTCGGGGCGCCCCCTCCATCTAGCCCTCCCCTGTCTGACCTGATTCGTTCCTCCTCCCCTGTGCCTGACCTGCCTGCTGCCCCCGCCGCTGCCAATAAGAAGAGACAGGAGGAGGAGGGGAGGGGCTGTGGCCACTGCGCCACCAATGAAGAAAACTGACCTGAAATACAAATACAGGAGGCGGGTGCCGGAATCAAATAGCCGGCACCCGACCTCTGTGACAGGGAGCTGCGATCAGCTGCAGTTGAGTTAACCCTTTAGATGCGGTACCTGAGGGGTTAACTGCCGCTGATCGCAGCTCCCTGTCACAGAGGTCGGGTGTAGGCTATTTGATTCCGGCACCCGCCTCCTGTATTTGTATAAGAAACGTTGGTGGCACAGTGTGCCCCCCCCCCCCCAACACCCCAGTATAAGAAACGGTGGCACAGTGCGGCCCCCCCCCCAACACCCCAGTATAAGAAACGGTGGCACAGTGCGGCCCCCCGCCCCCCAACACCCCAGTATAAGAAACATTGGTGGCACAGTGGGAAGTGCCAGTGAGGGTTAAAAAAAAATAAAAAAAAATTAACTCACCTCCTCCAGTTGATCGCATAGCTGCCGGTCTCCTGTTTTCTTCAGGACCTGTGGTGACGTCACTGAGCTCATCACATGACCCATTACCATGGTGATGGATCATGTGATGAGCACAGTGATGTCACCACAGGTCCTTTGACAGGTCATGAAGAAAGAACAGAAGACGATCAATTGGAGGAGGTGAGTTAATTATTTTTTAACCCTCATTGGCACTGCCCACTGCGCCACCAATGTTTATTATATTGAGGGGGGGCGCACTGCGCCACCAATGTTTATTATATTGGGGGGGAGCACTGCGCCACCAATGTTTATTATACTGGGGTGTTGGGGGGGCGCACTGCGCCACCAATGTTTATTATACTGGGGTGTTGGGGGGGTGCACTGCACCACCAATGTTTATTATACTGGGGTGTTGGGGGGGGGCGCACTGCGCCACCAATGTTTATTATACTGGGGTGTTGGGGGGGGCGCACTGCGCCACCAATGTTTATTATATTGGGGGGGGGCGCACTGCGCCACCAATGTTTATTATATTGGGGGGGAGCACTGCGCCACCAATGTTTATTATACTGGGGTGTTGGGGGGGCGCACTGCGCCACCAATGTTTATTATACTGGGGTGTTGGGGGGGTGCACTGCACCACCAATGTTTATTATACTGGGGTGTTGGGGGGGGCGCACTGCGCCACCAATGTTTATTATACTGGGGTGTTGGGGGGGGCGCACTGCGCCACCAATGTTTATTATACTGGGGTGTTGGGGGGGGCGCACTGCGCCACCAATGTTTATTATACTGGGGTGTTGGGGGGGGCCCACTGCGCCACCAATGTTTATTATACTGGGGTGTTGGGGGGGCGCACTGCACCACCAATGTTTATTATACTGGGGTGTTGGGGGGGGCGCACTGCGCCACCAATGTTTATTATACTGGGGTGTTGGGGGGGGCCCACTGCGCCACCAATGTTTATTATACTGGGGTGTTGGGGGGGCGCACTGCACCACCAATGTTTATTATACTGGGGTGTTGGGGGGGCGCACTGCGCCACCAATGTTTATTATACTGGGGTGTTGGGGGGGGCGCACTGCACCACCAATGTTTATTATACTGGGGTGTTGGGGGGGGGCGCACTGCGCCACCAATGTTTATTATACTGGGGTGTTGGGGGGGGCGCACTGCACCACCAATGTTTATTATATTGGGGGGGCGCACTGCGCCAATGTTTATTATATTGGGGGGGCGCACTGCGCACAACGATGGGTTAGGGAAATTTCACAGCAGAGTGCGCATGCGCTGGGAGCCTCGCCGGCGGTTAGGGTAGGGAAAAATTATGGGCCAGTGCACAGGTGCGGTGATCGGATGGATGTTCTCAGCTGGACACCGGCCGACACTGCGCATGCGCTGGGAGCCTCACCAGCGGTTAGGGTAGGGAAAAAGCACTGGCCCGTACGTAATTTTTCCCTTCCCTAACCGCTGGTGAGGCTCCTGGTGCATGCGCACTCTGCTGTGAAACTTCCCTAACCTGTCGTTGTGCGCCTGCGCGGCGCTGCACACCTCCTCACGTCATGTCCGGTGCGACTGGAAGTGACGAGGGTAGGGAAATCTCACGAAGTAGGGAAGTATAACATTACACCAGCCTTTGGGGTGTGTGGGCTGGTAACTACTTGGTTGGATAGTCAGCCAGCCTATGCCATGATGCCAGCAACAAGCAGTGTTTTTTGGGTTTTTTTGGGGGGGGGGGGGGGGCGCCACAAGGTTAGCTCGCACAGGGCGCCTGAACACCTAAGGCCGGCCCCGGTTACACCAGCTACGGTGGCAGTTTCAGAGACCTCTGCTTCTTTAGTGGCTTTTTCCATTTCGGCCGCGGCTCCCTTTGGCTTAACTTTGGTCTCTGTAGCACCTGGGGACTTCACGTCAACCAACACATCGGCCTTAACTTTTTCAGCCTTTGTCTTCTCGAAGTCTCCAGTCTCTTTGACCGCCTTCTGATCCTTCTCGGACATGGCACCATACACTTGCCCTGTTAACCCCTCCCCCTCTTTCTCATCGAGGCAGGAGGCACCAGGGTCTTCAGCAGACTCCTCGTCTTCTGTCATTTTCTCCAGAGGCTCACCCAGGACACTGTTCTCCTTTTGTGGAGGAGTCAGGAGATACAGCCCATCATAATAGCCCGGATCCAAAAAATTATCGTTCACCTCCTCGTACTTCTTCCCCAGCAGGCTGCTGGCTATTTGGAAGGCCTTGTATGCAGAGGGGACGTCTTGCAGGCCTGGGCTACACGCTACCACAGGTCTGTTGTCTTCGGCATCCACATCAGCCCCATCAACTGGTTCAGCAGAAGCATCTTCCATCTTCTCTGCCACAGCCAGCACCACAGTGCCACCATCCCCAGTCCCCTTTATAACAGGCTCTGGCTTCTTGACGTCTTCCAGAGAACTCTCCTCTTCAGGTTTCTCACCTTCCACCTGCTGCTCGAGAGCACACTTAGATTTCTCCAACTCATCTTTTAAGCTCATGAGATTTTCCATCTCTGTTCTGAGTTGCTTGTTCAGCCTCTTCAATTCAGCACGCTCCTCAAGCGCTTCTTCAAGGGGGAAAGTCAAGGAGAGGGCCTGGGTCTCCTTTCCCAAGCAACAGTCTCTGCTTGGTCACGTTTTTCATCATATCGAGCCGAGATGTATTTCTCTTCAGTTAGGAGCCAGTCAAACTTCTCCTGTTTCTTCGCTAGATTAGACATAATTTGCTTCTGGTGGTCCAGGTCCACCATCAGATCATCCAATTCACGCTGAAGTTTGTTCTTGGTTTTCTCCACCTTTTTGTATGTCACACCCTGTTTCTCCAGGCGCTGAACCACCAACTCCATGTTTTTCAGCAGTTTCTTTTCAGCTTTTTGCACAAGCTTGTGGGAAGTGCCCCGCTTTTAGGCCTTCGGTTCCAGCTGCTCCTTGCTCAGCTCTGCTGCAGCAGATGTAGGAGTATCACCATTCTCTTTCTGGCTCTCCTTCTTTGCCCTTTCTGAAACCTTCTTCAGTTGCTCTGTGAAGACATCTAGTCCCTTCTCTATCATATCTAGGGACCGTGTGGAGAGAGAAAAATCTTCAGGATTGCAGCTGTACTGACGTGTCAGGTCATCTACCCCTGCATGGGTATGGGTCTCAGACACTAGGCTGCCATCTCCCCACTCAGCTCTCATCAGGTCAGGCATAACTGTCATCTGGTCGCTACTAGTGACCGCCTGAATTTTGCAATAACTTGACCTGGTAGCTTTCCTCTCGGAGTTGCTAATGGTCCCATCACATAGATCGCCTATGTCACTCGTGTCATTATTAACGCTGACCTCTAGGGGCACTGCTGAGTTAATCCCTACCTGGGACATTACTTTATTGACCATAAAACACTGTGGAGACTGCATGTCCACCTCTGGTTTGTGTGATACACCCTCTAGGACTGCTACCCTTTCTTGCACGTTCACCAGAGTAGGATTGCTCCACTCGGTGCTCCCAACATTTATCTGCACTTCTGCATCATTAACATGTTTCTTATCAGCACCATTGTTTTCAATAGCCAATATTCTTTCCCCATGGCAGTCAATGTGCAGCTTCCTTAGACCTTCATTTAAACGGGCAAGTACAGGTTCTGCAGGAGTTTCGTCACTATCTGCAGAAGTGTCTACCTTTCCCCACAACAACGAAACGTTATCACAACCCAATATCACATCATATATGAACATATTTGTAACATCAGGTCCACAAGACCCAGTTCTCACTGGAGACTCCCCCTCAGTGAGAACCACCTGCACTTGCTCAGGCTCTCTTTCAGGTGCCCAGTTCACATTACTTATATGCAATTCTTCAAACCTTAAGTCATAAAGTTCTTCATGAAAAGTAGCAGATGAAGAAAATAAAGCTTCATCATCATTTACATTTTTACCACCAGGGGGCGCTTCTCTCCTGATCACATCCTGAAAGGGAAAAGGCATGTCATCATCATATACTTCACATGACCTCACATTTTCATTTTTCACTTCAACTACATCACTGTTTTCAATGGTCCTTTCCATTACACGTTCACTTAATGGACAGGTACAAGTTCTGCAGGAATTTTTGCACTCTCTGCAGAAGTGTCTCCATTACTCCACAACTCCCAGCATACGGGAAAATTACACCCCAACACTCCCTCATGCATGAGCGTATCTGTAACATCAAGTTCATAAGTCCCTGTTCTCATTGGAGTCTGACGTTCAGTGAAAATCAGCGGATAGTCCTTAGCCGCACAACTGTCCAGCGCCTTTATTGTTTTACCAGTCTCAGGTTTCAACATTGTGCTACCTCTTACCCGGGCTAGCATGGGATCCTGGTACGGCATACATATTAGGACATCGTCAGACATCATCCACAACTCCATCCTTCGTCAGTTAAAACTCCCTCCTACCTCAGACTTTAGACAAAACTCTGTCCTCCCTCATCCAAAACTCCATCAGACCTCAGACAAAACTCCGTCCTCCCTCATCCAAAACTCCGTCCTCCCTCAGACATCAGCCAAAACTCCATCAGACCTCAGACATCAGCCAAAACTCAGTCGTCCCTCAGCCAAAACTCCGTCGTCCCTCAGCCAAAACTCCGTCGGACATCAGCCAAAACTCCGTCGGACATCAGCCAAAACTCCGTCGGACATCAGCCAAAACTCCGTCGGACATCAGCCAAAACTCCGTCAGACATCAGCCAAAACTCCGTCCTCCCTAACTCATAATATGCCCTACTACACACACTCTTCACCTGACAGAGCTGCTAGCTGCTGGAGAGGCAAAGGACCTATGATGATGTCATGACGAGTCACGTGTGTGGGAGGGGTCAGATGTGCACAGCAGCTGGTAGAGTGTACAGAACTGTAGCCATCAAATAGAGCTCTGTACTAGAGCTGTATGTGTAACCTGCATGTAGCAGAGCTGTGTACTGTGTAGCAGAGCTGTATGTGTAACCTGCATGTAGCAGTGCTGTGTACTGTGTAGCAGATCTGTATGTGTAACTTGCACGTAGCAGATTTGTGTACTGTGTAGCAGAGCTGTATGTGTACCCTGCATGTAGCAGAGCTGTGTACAGTGTAGCAGTGCTGTATGTGTAACCTGCATGTAGCAGAGCCATGTACTGTGTAGCAGGGCTGTATGTGTAACCTGCATGTAGCAGTGCTGTGTACTGTGTTGCAGAGCTGTACGTGTAACCTGCATGTAGCAGTGCTGTGTACTGTGTTGCAGAGCTGTATATGTAACCTGCATGTAGCAGAGCTGTATGTGTAACCTGCATGTAGCAGAGCTGTATGTGTAACCTGCATGTAGCAGAGCTGTGTACTGTGTAGCAGAGCTGTATGTATAACCTGCATGTAGCAGTGCTGTGTAATGTGTAGGAGAGCTGTATGTGTAACCTGCATGTAGCAGAGCTGTATGTGTAACCTGCATGTAGCAGTGCTGTGTACTGTGTAGCAGAGCTGTATGTGTAACCTGCATGTAGCAGAGCTGTATTTGTAACCTGCATGTAGCAGAGCTGTGTACTGTGTAGCAGAGCTGTATGTGTAATCTGCATGTAGCAGAGCTGTATGTGTAACCTGCATGTAGCAGAGTTGTGTACTGTGTAGCAGAGCTGTATGTGTAACCTGCATGTAGCAGAGATGTGTACTATGTAGCAGAGCTGTATGTGTAACCTGCATGTAGCAGTGCTGTGTAATGTGTAGCAGAGCTGTATGTGTAACCTGCATGTAGCAGTGCTGTATGTGTAACCTGCATGTAGCAGAGCTGTATGCGTAACCTGCATGTAGCAGAGCTGTATGCGTAACCTGCATGTAGCAGAGCTGTATGTGTAACCTGCATGTAGCAGAGCTGTGTAATGTGTAGCAGAGCTGTATGTGTAACCTGCATGTAGCAGTGCTGTATGTGTAACCTGCATGTAGCAGAGCTGTATGCGTAACCTGCATGTAGCAGAGCTGTATGCGTAACCTGCATGTAGCAGAGCTGTATGTGTAACCTGCATGTAGCAGAGCTGTATACTGTGTAGCAGAGCTGTATGTGTAACCTGCATGTAGCAGAGCTGTATGTGTAACCTGCATGTAGCAGAGATGTGTACTATGTAGCAGAGCTGTATGTGTAACCTGCATGTAGCAGAGCTGTGTAATGTGTAGCAGAGCTGTATGTGTAACCTGCATGTAGCAGTGCTGTATGTGTAACCTGCATGTAGCAGAGCTGTATGCGTAACCTGCATGTAGCAGAGCTGTATGCGTAACCTGCATGTAGCAGAGCTGTATGTGTAACCTGCATGTAGCAGAGCTGTATACTGTGTAGCAGAGCTGTATGTGTAACCTGCATGTAGCAGTGCTGTGTACTGTGTAGCAGAGCTGTATGTGTAACCTGCATGTAGCAGAGCTGTATTTGTAACCTGCATGTAGCAGAGATGTGTACTATGTAGCAGAGCTGTATGTGTAACCTGCATGTAGCAGAGCTGTGTAATGTGTAGCAGAGCTGTATGTGTAACCTGCATGTAGCAGTGCTGTATGTGTAACCTGCATGCAGCAGAGCTGTATGCGTAACCTGCATGTAGCAGAGCTGTATGCGTAACCTGCATGTAGCAGAGCTGTATGTGTAACCTGCATGTAGCAGAGCTGTATGCGTAACCTGCATGTAGCAGAGCTGTATGTGTAACCTGCATGTAGCAGAGCTGTATACTGTGTAGCAGAGCTGTATGTGTAACCTGCATGTAGCAGAGCTGTATGTGTAACCTGCATGTAGCAGTGCTGTGTACTGTGTAGCAGAGCTGTATGTGTAACCTGCATGTAGCAGAGCTGTATTTGTAACCTGCATGTAGCAGAGCTGTATGTGTAATCTGCATGTAGCAGAGCTGTATGTGTAACCTGCATGTAGCAGAGTTGTGTACTGTGTAGCAGAGCTGTATGTGTAACCTGCATGTAGCAGAGATGTGTACTATGTAGCAGAGCTGTATGTGTAACATGCATGTAGCAGAGCTGTGTACTGTTTAGCAGGGCTATATGTGTAACCTGCATGTAGCAGAGATGTGTACTGTGTAGCAGAGCTGTATGTGCAACCTGCATGTAGCAGAGCTGTATGTGTAACCTGCATGTAGCAGAGCTGTGTAATGTGTAGCAGAGCTGTATGTGTAACCTGCATGTAGCAGAGCTGTATGTGAAACCTGCATGTAGCAGAGCTGTGTACTGTGTAGCAGAGCTGTATGTGTAACCTGCATTAGCAGTGCTGTGTACTGTGTAGCAGAGCTGTATGTGTAACCTGCATGTAGCAGAGCTGTATGTGTAACCTGCATGTAGCAGAGCTGTGTACTGTGTAGCAGAGCTGTATGTGTAACCTGCATGTAGCAGTACTGTGTAGCAGAGCTGTATGTGTAACCTGAATGTAGCAGAGCTGTGTACTATGTAGCAGAGCTGTATGTGTAACCTGCATGTAGCAGAGCTGTGTACTGTGTAGCAGAGCCGTATGTAAACCCTGCATGTAGCAGAGCTGTGTACAGTGTAGCAGTGCTGTATGTGTAACCTGCATGTAGCAGAGCTGTATGTTTAACCTGCATGTAGCAGTGCTGTGTACTGTGTTGCAGAGCTGTATGTGTAACCTGCATGTAGCAGAGCTGTGTACTGTGTAGCAGAGCTGTATGTGTAACATGCATGTAGCAGAGCTGTATGTGTAACCTGCATGTAGCAGTGCTGTGTACTGTGTAGCAGAGCTGTATGTGTAACCTGCATGTAGCAGAGCTGTATGTGTAACCTGCATGTAGCAGAGCTGTATGTGTAATCTGCATGTAGCAGAGCTGTATGTGTAACCTGCATGTAGCAGAGCTGTATGTGTAACCTGCATGTAGCAGAGCTGTGTACTGTGTAGCAGGGCTGTATGTGTAACCTGCATGTAGCAGAGCTGTATGTGTAACATGCATGTAGCAGAGCTGTGTACTGTGTAGCAGAGCTCTATGTGTAACCTGCATGTAGCAGTGCTGTGTACTGTGTAGCAGAGCTGTATGTGTGACCTGCATGTAGCAGAGCTGTGTACTGTGTAGCAGAGCTGTATGTGTAACTTGCATGTAGCAGAGCTGTATGCGTAACCTGCATGTAGCAGAGCTGTATGTGTAACCTGCATGTAGCAGAGCTGTGTACTGTGTAGCAGGGCTGTATGTGTAACCTGCATGTAGCAGAGATGTGTACTGTGTAGCAGAGCTGTATGTGTAACCTGCATGTAGCAGGCTTGTATGTGTAACCTGCATGTAGCATTGCTGTTTACTGTGTAGCAGAGCTGTATGCGTAACTTGGATGTAGCAGTGCTGTGTACTGTGTAGCAGAGCTGTATGTGTAACCTGCAGGTAGCAGTGCTGTGTACTGTGTAGCAGAGATGTGTATGTAACCTGCATGTAGCAGAGCTGTGTACTGTGTTACAGAGATGTGTGTGTAACCTGGGAACTATAAAAAAGTGTAAAAAAAATAATAATAATTAGATCACTCCCCTTTTCCCAAAATGAAAATAAAAGAACTGAAAAAATAAACATCATGGGTGTCGCAATGTGTAAAAACACCCATTATATAAAAATATATTCCTCATACGGCAAACAGCAAAACAGGAAAAAAAAAGAGTCCAAATGTCCGATTCATCGTTTTTGGTCGCTTCATTTGCTACAATTTTTTTTATAAAAAGTGATCAAAAAGTCTTAAACACCCCAGAATGGTATCAGTGAAAAGTTCAGATTGCCCTGCAAAAAATGAGCCCCACCCAGCTCCGTACACATAATTACAAAAAAGTTATAGGGGTTAAAATATGGTGACAAAAAAAAAAAACTGATTCTGGAAATCTCCTTTCACTCCGAGTTACTCAGAATTCGTAGCCCTAATTAATAAATACATGCAACATGAATGCATATATGCCGCTTCACACAAAACTAGATCACAAGTGTTAGGCCTCTTGCACATAAACGTTGTTGGTCCATTTCGTGCATTGGGGACAGCAATTTGCAGTCCCCAATGCACGGGCAACGTGCTTGCAGCAGCCGGGACAGATCCAGACCTATTCAACTTGAATGGGTCCGTGAGCATGTTCTACTTTTTTGCTGTGCGGAGGCACGGCCAGAAACACCACGGAAGCACTAGTAGTGCTTCTGTGGGGATCCGATCCGTGTTTCCGTTCCGTTCAAGTTAATGGGTCGACATCACGGATGCGGGATGCACACGACTGGTGCCCTGTGTATTGCGGAACTGCCGTATGTGATCCACAATACAACCACAGGCACACAGCGGCCATGTGCAAGAGGCCTTACGAAGATGGGATTTATGGTACACATCCTCTTATGCTTCCCATATTCCACAGACTTATATCACACAGCTACTTACAGTTGTGCTGATAAGTTTACATACCCTTGCAGAATTTATGATTTCTTAAAGGGGTATTCTCATCTTCCCTTTTCATACTTGCCTTTCTTGAGCGCGACGTTCACTTCCTGGATTCTTCTCCCGGCCGGGCCGTGCTTCCGCAGAAGACTGAAGATTTTCTCCCGGCCGGGGCGCTCAATGTCCTGAACGCGCACGCCGCCACGCATGTGCCATGGTGACTTATTCCTGGCCTGTATAGTATACAGGGAGTGCAGAATTATTAGGCAAGTTGTATTTTTGAGGATTAATTTTATTATTGAACAACAACCATGTTCTCAATGAACCCAAAAAACTCATTAATATCAAAGCTGAATATTTTTGGAAGTAGTTTTTAGTTTGTTCTTAGTTTTAGCTATTTTAGGGGGATATCTGTGTGTGCAGGTGACTATTACTGTGCATAATTATTAGGCAACTTAACAAAAAACAAACGGAAAATGCAAATGTGATCGCACACTACATCCAGCACTCTGCCCTCCATGCTGGATGAGACATTGGTGTACATTTTGGCCAAAGCGTAATAAGCCACTCACCGCGTCAAGGTCGTCTCATTTGAGTGGTCCCTAACTCTTGTTCCTACCTGTTTATGGGCCATGACAGCCACATAAAGTCCAGGGAATGCAGGTCAGCATGCAAGCCAAGTACACTCTGCTTTTAACCCCGTCCGGTGCCATTACAGCTTTCATCGGATCCAGGGATGCAAGTACCAACGTGCATGCTGAGCCCACCATATACTTCTCCTGGAGCCAAATGGCCAATGGTAGGTTCTTTATAAGCAGACTCAGTTTTATACTGACTTTAAAACCAGCCTCCAGGACAGATTGACTGGTCAGGTGTGCTTGACTCAAAGGAGATCGCCACGCCTCCAATATATGCTACAAAGAAAAAATGTGGGGGTTGAGCCCGCACAACCTGCCTGTGCGATCACATTTGCATTTTCCGTTTGTATATGTATTTCGCCATAGTGATCTGCACCTACAGGCAGGTTGTGCAGGCTCAACCCCCCACATTTTTTCTTTGTAGCATATATTGGAGGCGTGGCGATCTCCTTTGAGACGACCTTGACGCGGTGAGTGGCTTATTACGCTTTGGCTAAAATGTACACCAATGTCTCATCCAGCATGGAGGGCAGAGTGCTGGATGTAGTGTGCGATCACATTTGCATTTTCCGTTTGTATATGTATTTCGCCATAGTGATCTGCACCTACAGGCAGGTTGTGCGGGCTCAACCCCCCACATTTTTTCTTTGTAGCATATATTGGAGGCGTGGCGATCTCCTTTGAGTCAAGCACACCTAACCAGTCAATCTGTCCTGGAGGCTGGTTTTAAAGTCAGTATAAAACTGAGTCTGCTTATAAAGAACCTACCATTGGCCATTTGGCTCCAGGAGAAGTATATGGTGGGCTCAGCATGCATGTTGGTACTTGCATCCCTGGATCCGATGAAAGCTGTAATGGCACCGGACGGGGTTAAAAGCAGAGTGTACTTAGCTTGCATGCTGACCTGCATTTCCTGGACTTTATGTGGCTGTCATGGCCCATAAACAGGTAGGAACAAGAGTTAGGGACCACTCAAATGAGACGACCTTGACGCGGTGAGTGGCTTATTACGCTTTGGCCAAAATGTACACCAATGTCTCATCCAGCATGGAGGGCAGAGTGCTGGATGTAGTGTGCGATCACATTTGCATTTTCCGTTTGTATATGTATTTCGCCATAGTGAACTGCACCTACAGGCAGGTTGTGCGGGCTCAACCCCCCACATTTTTTCTTTTTAACAAAAAACAAATATATACCCATTTCAATTATTTATTTTTACCAGTGAAACCAATATAACATCTCAACATTCACAAATATACATTTCTGACATTCAAAAACAAAACAAAAACAAATCAGTGACCAATATAGCCACCTTTCTTTGCAAGGACACTCAAAAGCCTGCCATTCATGGATTCTGTCAGTGTTTTGATCTGTTCACCATCAACATTGCGTGCAGCAGCAACCACAGCCTCCCAGACACTGTTCAGAGAGGTGTACTGTTTTCCCTCCTTGTAAATCTCACATTTGATGATGGACCACAGGTTCTCAATGGGGTTCAGATCAGGTGAACAAGGAGGCCATGTCATTAGATTTTCTTCTTTTATACCCTTTCTTGCCAGCCACGCTGTGGAGTACTTAGACGCGTGTGATGGAGCATTGTCCTGCATGAAAATCATGTTTTTCTTGAAGGATGCAGACTTCTTCCTGTACCACTGCTTGAAGAAGGTGTCTTCCAGAAACTGGCAGTAGGACTGGGAGTTGAGCTTGACTCCATCCTCAACCCGAAAAGGCCCCACAAGCTCATCTTTGATGATACCAGCCCAAACCAGTACTCCACCTCCACCTTGCTGGAGTCTGAGTCGGACTGGAGCTCTCTGCCCTTTACCAATCCAGCCACGGGCCCATCCATCTGGCCCATCAAGACTCACTCTCATTTCATCAGTCCATAAAACCTTAGAAAAATCAGTCTTGAGATATTTCTTGGCCCAGTCTTGACGTTTCAGCTTGTGTGTCTTGTTCAGTGGTGGTCGTCTTTCAGCCTTTCTTACCTTGGCCATGTCTCTGAGTATTGCACACCTTGTGCTTTTGGGCACTCCAGTGATGTTACAGCTCTGAAATATGGCCAAACTGGTGGCAAGTGGCATCTTGGCAGCTGCACGCTTGACTTTTCTCAGTTCATGGGCAGTTATTTTGCGCCTTGGTTTTTCCACACGCTTCTTGCGACCCTGTTGACTATTTTGAATGAAACGCTTGATTGTTCGATGATCACGCTTCAGAAGCTTTGCAATTTTAAGAGTGCTGCATCCCTCACTATTTTTGACTTTTCTGAGCCTGTCAAGTCCTTCTTTTGACCCATTTTGCCAAAGGAAAGGAAGTTGCCTAATAATTATGCACACCTGATATAGAGTGTTGATGTCATTAGACCACACCCCTTCTCATTACAGAGATGCACATCACCTAATATGCTTAATTGATAGTAGGCTTTCGAGCATATACAGCTTGGAGTAAGACAACATGCATAAAGAGGATGATGTGGTCAAAATACTCATTTGCCTAATAATTCTGCACTCCCTGTAGAGTCGGCGTGCGCGTTTGCGGCTCTGTACTATACTAGCCAGGTAGAAGTCATCATGGCGCATGCGCGGTAGCATGCGTGTTCAGGACATTGCGCGGTCCGGCGGGATTCGACAGGAGAGGTGGCCGTAACCAGGGGAGACCAAAGACAACATCAGGTAAGAGGTGACTTATTTTCTAAAAAAGGGTGGGAATTGGGTAATAATTGGGTAATAAAATGTATTTAGAAAAATGATCACTGTCAAATCATTAACAGATTTAACAGTGATCATTAAGATGAGAATACCCCTTTAACCATTGTTCAGAGAATATGAATGATAACACGGACACTTGTCTCTCGCTCATGGTTAGTGGTTGGCTGAAGCCATTTATGTCTGTGTTTACTCTTTATAAATCATAATCACAACACAAACTCCCCAAATGACCCTGATCAGAAGTTTACACACCCCAGTCCTTAATACCATGTATTGCCCCCTTTAACATCAATGACAGCTTGAAGTCTTTTGTGGTAGTTGTGGATGAGGCTCTTTATTTTCTCAGATGGTAAAACTGCCCATTCTTCCTGTTGAAAATAAAAAAGCACCACAGTTTTACGGGATTTTTATTTACGACATTCGATGTGCGATAAAACTGACTGATTACTTTTATTCTACAGGTCAGATCGATCCGGCGATACCTTATGTGTATAGTTTTTCTTGCGTTTTAATAGTGATAAAAAAATAAAATAAAAATCAGATTTATTTTTTTTGTCGCCATATTTTGAACCCTATAACTTTTTTGCAATTATGTGTACGGAGCTGGGTGGGGGCTCATTATTTGCGGGGCAATCTGAACTTTTCACTGATACCATTCTGGGGTGTTTAAGACTTTTTGATCACTTTTTATTTAAATTTTTGTAGCAAATGAAGCGACCAAAAACGGCGAATCGGACATTTGGACTCTTTTTTTTTCTGTTTTGCTGTTTGCCTTATGGGGAATATATTTTTATACAATGGGTGTTTTTACACATTGCGAAACCCATGATGTGTATTTTTTTTGTTCTTTTATTTTAATTTTGGGAAAAGGGGGATTATCTGAATTTTTATGTTTATTTTTTTTTTTATGTTTATTTTTATTTTATTTACTTTTTTATAGTTCCCAGGTTACACACACATCTTTGTAACACAGTACACAGCCCTGCTACATGCGGTTAGACACACTGCTCTATATACACAGTACACAGCTCTGCTACATGCAGGTTACACATACAGCTCTGCTACACAGTACACAGCTCTGCTACATGCAGGGTACACATACAGATCTGCTACACAGTACACAGCACTGCTACATGCAGGTTACACATACAGCTCTGCTACATGCAGGTTACACATATAGCTCTGCTACACAGTACACAGCTCTGCTACATGCAGGTTACACATACAGCTCTGCTACATACAGGTTACACATACAGCTCTCCTACACAGTACACAGCTCTGCTACATGCAGGTTACACATACAGCTCTGCTACACAGTACACAGCTCTGCTACATGCAGGTTACACATACAGCATTGCTACACAGTACACAGCACTGCTACATGCAGGTTGCACATACAGCTCTGCTACATGCAGTTTACATATACAGCTCTACTACATGCAGGTTACACATACAGCTCTGCTACATGCAGGTTACACATACAGCTCTGCTACACAGTACACAGCTCTGCTACATGCAGGTTACACATACAGCTCTGCTACACAGTACACAGCTCTGCTACATGCAGGTTACACATACAGCACTGCTACACAGTACACAGCACTGCTACATGCAGGTTGCACATACAGCTCTGCTACATGCAGTTTACATATACAGCTCTACTACATGCAGGTTACACATACAGCTCTGCTACATGCAGGTTACACATACAGCTCTGCTACACAGTACACAGCTCTGCTACATGCAGGTTACACATACAGCTCTGCTACATGCAGGTTACACATACAGCTCTGCTAGACAGTACACAGCTCTGCTACATGCAGGTTACACATACAGCACTGCTACACAGTACACAGCACTGCTACATGCAGGTTGCACATACAGCTCTGCTACATGCAGTTTACATATACAGCTCTACTACATGCAGGTTACACATACAGCTCTGCTACATGCAGGTTACACATACAGCTCTGCTACACAGTACACAGCTCTGCTACATGCAGGTTACACATACAGCTCTGCTACACAGTACACAGCTCTGCTACATGCAGGTTACACATACAGCTCTGCTACACAGTACACAGCTCTGCTACATGCAGGTTACACATACAGCACTGCTACACAGTACACAGCACTGCTACATGCAGGTTGCACATACAGCTCTGCTACATGCAGTTTACATATACAGCTCTACTACATGCAGGTTACACATACAGCTCTGCTACATGCAGGTTACACATACAGCTCTGCTACACAGTACACAGCTCTGCTACATGCAGGTTACACATACAGCTCTGCTACATGCAGGTTACACATACAGCTCTGCTACACAGTAAACAGCTCTGCTACATGCAGGTTACACATACAGCTCTGCTACATACAGGTTACACATACAGCTCTGCTACACAGTACACAGCACTGCTACATACAGGTTATACATACAGCTCTGCTACACAGTACACAGCTCTGCTACATGCAGGTTACACATACAGCTCTGCTACATGCAGGTTACACATACAGCTCTGCTACATGCAGGTTACACATACAGCTCTGCTACATAGTACACAGCTCTGCTACATGCAGGTTACACATACAGCTCTGCTACACAGTACACAGCTCTGCTACATGCAGGTTACACATACAGCTCTGCTACACAGTACACAGCTCTGCTACATGCAGGTTACACATACAGCTCTGCTACACAGTACACAGCTCTGCTACATGCAGGTTACACATACAGCACTGCTACACAGTACACAGCACTGCTACATGCAGGTTGCACATACAGCTCTGCTACATGCAGTTTACATATACAGCTCTACTACATGCAGGTTACACATACAGCTCTGCTACATGCAGGTTACACATACAGCTCTGCTACACAGTACACAGCTCTGCTACATGCAGGTTACACATACAGCTCTGCTACATGCAGGTTACACATACAGCTCTGCTACACAGTAAACAGCTCTGCTACATGCAGGTTACACATACAGCTCTGCTACATACAGGTTACACATACAGCTCTGCTACACAGTACACAGCACTGCTACATACAGGTTATACATACAGCTCTGCTACACAGTACACAGCTCTGCTACATGCAGGTTACACATACAGCTCTGCTACATGCAGGTTACACATACAGCTCTGCTACATGCAGGTTACACATACAGCTCTGCTACATAGTACACAGCTCTGCTACATGCAGGTTACACATACAGCTCTGCTACACAGTACACAGCACTGCTACATGCAGGTTACACATACAGCTCTGCTACACAGTACACAGCTCTGCTACATGCAGGTTACACATACAGCTCTGCTACATGCAGGTTACAAATACAGCTCTGCTACACAGTACACAGCTCTGCTACATGCAGGTTACACATACAGCTCTGCTACATGCAGGTTACAAATACAGCTCTGCTACACAGTACACAGCTCTCCTACATGCAGGGTACACATACAGCTCTGCTACACAGTACACAGCACTGCTACATTCAAGTTACACATACAGCTCTGCTACACAGTACACAGCACTGCTACATGCAGGTTACACATACAGCTCTGCTACACAGTACACAGCTCTGCTACATGCAGGTTACACATACAGCTCTGCTACACAGTACACCGCTCTGCTACATGCAGGTTACACATACAGCTCTGCTACACAGTACACAACACTGCTACATGCAGGTTACACACACATCTCTAGTACAGAGCTGTATTTGATGGCTACAGTTCTGTACACTCTACCAGCTGCTGTGCACATCTGACCCCTCCCACACACGTGATTTGTCACATGGTCATGACATCATCATAGGTCCTTTGCCTCTCCAGCAGCTAGCAGCTCTGTCAGGTGAAGAGTGTGTGTAGTAGGGCATATTTTGAGTTAGGGAGGACGGAGTTTTGTCTGATGTCTGACGGAGTTTTGTCTGATGTCTGACGGAGTTTTGTCTGATGTCTGACGGAGTTTTGTCTGATGTCTGACGGAGTTTTGTCTGATGTCTGACGGAGTTTTGGCTGAGGGACGACGGAGTTTTGGCTGAGGGACGACGGAGTTTTGGATGAGGGACGACGGAGTTTTGGATGAGGGACGACGGAGTTTTGGATGAGGGACGACGGAGTTTTGGATGAGGGACGACAGAGTTTTGGCTGATGTCTGAGGTCTGATGGAGTTTTGGCTGATGTCTGAGGGAGGACGGAGTTTTGGATGAGGGAGGACGGAGATTTGTCTGAGGTCTGATGGAGTTTTGCCTGACGGAGGATGGAGTTGTGGATGATGTCTGATGATGTCCTAATATGTATGCCATATCCCGGATCCTTGTCATCCCAAAACTAGCTTTGGTCATGGGCAACTGAGGTAACACAGAAACCTTCTCCCCTGCAGGTTTCTGCGAGGGAGCAATCACAGCAGGCTTATCCGCCTGTTCAGACACAGTTTTTTTTCTGTGTGACATATTACCTACCGGCCCAGCAGGTATCAACTGCCGCCGGCTCACTGTCACTGGGTCTGCCACACAGTTAATAACAAGAACAGTCTTACCCTTCGTTGTCACAGGTTCAGCAGTCTCGGGAGACCAGGACATCCCATGGACATCTCTACCGAGACGATCCTCCAAAATCCAGCTTCTGGAGACCTGCCCTTGATTCCGAGTACCATGATCACCTGCAGACTCCTTACTCCAACAGTTGCTACCGGAAACAACTTGGCCTGCAGTTGAGACTCTTCCTGGACGGTCATTCCAGCCGCACCCTTTAGAATCTTGTGCACAGTCGCAGAGAAGATATGTACTCATGAGAACTGCACCGCTCTCCACCTCTTTGTCTTCCCGAAGGTTGCCCTTGGCAACGGCATATCTTTGCTTTTTATTAGGAACTCCGCTCCACAACTGCCCAAACAATGGAAAGTCCTTGCCCAGTACAAATTCCACTTCCAGTGTCTCACATTTTAACAGCTCCCATTGCACAGAGCCATACTCTGTCACAAAGGTCAGAGACACCATGGCATCCGTCTCTGGCCCTCTCTCCAGAAAGTCCAGCACTTCAGGCCTGACCCGAGACACCTGCTGGCGGGCATCTAGAGTGACCCCCAGCGGGATTCCCCCAATCACTAGCTCGCAGTTCTTCTCCCATGAATGATACCAAGCCGCAGCCATTTTGACCAAAAATTCTCACAGGTTACTTCACCAGACACGGATATACTGTCCAAACTTTGCATTTATTGTGCAACACCAGCAACAACAAACAATAACACAAAACAAATACCTGCCCGGCTGGGCTCTAACTAAACATTGGGTAGAATCCCTGACTCACCTATAGAGTGCTGTTCAGTCACGGTCATAACCTGCGGCTTTCTCAGCTAGCCCAGCAGCCTCCAGGCTGTAGCAAACGCAAGTCCCTTTAGGGGGATTTTGGTCCAGCAGTCCTCCCGACTCTGACCTTGTGACCCTTGTACCGCAGGCGTCACTGCATCCCCCAAATTCCAGGCTGTCACTTAGCCTCATGGTCCCTCAGCCTCGTGGTCCCTCAGCCTAACCCAGCTGAGACCACACAGACAGAGCCTCCAGGCCTCTGTCTATAGGTAACACACTCCCCCCTTGCTGACACTCTGGGGGGTGCTTTATGCCAGGCTGAGTACCTCCAGCTGGTCTCACCCGTGGTGGAATAGGGGCGTGGACTGCACTATCCACCCCTTCCTTGTCTCCAACCTGCGTGAGACCTGTCATTGTCTCACACTGGTTAGAGTTGGGGATTAGGAGGTTCGTACGGTCTTCTTGCAATACTGACCTGAAAGCTCCTCGCAACACCTTGTCAGGGTATCCTCGCTGACTGAATCTTTTTTTATTTTATTTAATTAATTTTTATTTTCCATCCAAAACATTAACAAATTAAACAGCCATAATATAACAAAAATACATTACACAATATACATAGCTTAGATGCATTCTTCTATCATGGATACCGAACAAAAAACATATTTATTCCCAATCCCCCCCCCCCCCTTCCCCCACCCTCTTTGTCGTTGTATGGGGAGAACATCCACAGCAGGAGCTAGACCTTACGACCATGTCAGCCAAGTTCTATCCCATCTGGCTTTCTGACCCTTGTTGTGAATAGCAAGTTTTTCATATCTCCTCACTTTCTCTACCAGGTGGTACCATTCTGATACCAACAAAGGGTTTCTTGCGCCCCAATTCCTAGCAATTATTACCCTGGCCAACATGAGTGACTTCATCCAGAGCAGGTTTTCCTGTCCCTGCTCATCAAATACAGAGGTACCTAAAACTGCAGTAGTTGCATCTATTTGAGAATCAGATAAAGAGCATCTACAAAGCTGGGCAAGAACATTATTCCAAAAAACTTGGACCATAGGGCACGACCAAACCAGATGTATGAAATCTGCACATTGGGCCTTACATCTGTGGCATCTATCTGACGCATCCCTATAGAACCGAGCGAGAGAGGCAGGTGTATAGTATAGACGGTGAAGAATCCTAAACTGAATTAATCTGTGATTCGCGGATATAGAGTTTTTCCGAACATTCCTATAGATTAGATCCGATTTTATTGTTTTATTATTACCAATATCTTGACCCCACTTCTCCTGACTTTTAAATTTGTTCAATTTGGCCATTTCCATTCTCCATTTACTGTAGATTAGTGAGAGGGACGTACTATTCTGGTATAAGTTGAAACACCAATCTATAAATTCATGTGATTTAACCATAAACACCTCTTTATCTTTCGTGCGCATATATGCGTGCTTAACCTGAAAGTATTTATACTTCTCCAATATTTTAATATCTCTGTGCCCAAATATATCCACTAAAGTCCTAATATTACCATTATATATCAATTGCTCTACCCTAGTTATTCCCTTCCTTTCCCAAAATTCAATATCCTCCATCTTATTAAATTCATTAAAGTGCACATTATACCATATAGGGGTAAATTTGAATATATGCGCGATTCCTAAATTAGCTTTAAGTGAATTCCATATACGTTGAATAGAGTGCGATATAATACATTTTTTCCCCCCCTCTCCCATATATCCAGTTTCTAATATGCTGAATATGTCAAGCTGGGGCCCTCTATAGTTTCCAATAAGTTTGGAGAATGAATGAGGAGGTGCAGAGATATACCACTGCAATTGAGAGGCTAAAAAATAGCCCCATAGGGAAGGGAGGGAAAGACCGCCACTCTCCTCTGCCAGCCACAAGTAATTCTGTTTAATACGTACTCTTTTCCTGCCCCAGATTAGTTCATTAAACAGTCTCTCTAGAGATTTAAAGTATGCGTCTTCTATCCATATCGGACAGGGAGTCAATTGATATAATATCTGTGGGAGGAGAACCATTTTATCGGCCTGCCCCAGCGTCAACTTTTGCCATACATATATTTTATTTTTAATTTTTTCTATCAATGGGATAATATTCAATTTGGTATACTCCTTCACCATAAGGCTAATCCGAAGCCCCAGATATTCCAATGAATCTGTTAACCTTAGGCGACTAACCTCCCCAACAGTAACTGGGGGAATTTTATTTAGTGGGAGCCGAGCTGACTTCTGCCAGTTCACTTCATATCCCGAGAAGAAGCCAAATTCATTTATTATCTTCATCACATAGGGCAAGGCCAAATATCCATCCCTTAGATATATAAGGACATCGTCGGCATACAAGCAAATTTTTTGCTGCAAATCCCGGCTCCCAAAACCAAAAATCTGCGTGTCTTGTCTAATATGACATGCCAGGGGCTCCAAAAAAATAGAAATCTCAGTCGCAAGTCAGCGGCCTGCTTGATGAATTCTTTTTTAGAGGAGCAATTTCTCCTAAGACGGAGGTACTGACCCTTAGGAATACCTCTTTTAAGTGGGAGTGGATGACTGCTCTCCCACTTAAGCAGATTATTGGTCGAAGTCGGTTTCCAATAAACCGTCGTAGTCAGCTCTCCCTCCTCTGTTTTAGAGATGAGGACATCTAAAAACGGCAAGTGGGCGGTATTGTTCTTACCGGTAAAACGGAGACCTATGTTGTTGTTGTTCAGTGTCTCCACACCAGAGAGCAAAATGAGACATCATCACCATTCCAGATGATGAAGATGTCAAGTCTGTTGTCTGTTTTAACCTGCACATATGTAGCTCTGTGAGTTAAGCAATTTTTTGCTGTAACATGAGACCGCTGAATTGCTGGTCTCCTCTGCAATCGCTGACACCCCGTGGCATAGTTCCCGGCGTCCCTGTTGCCCGGCAACCAGCCCGCCTCCAGGTTGTAAAACTCTGTCCCTCCATGGATCTGCGTGTCATCTCGTTGCGGCGGCATTTGCGTTGCGTTCCACGTACTCCCGCCCCCCTCACGTTGAGCACACCTCCATCTCTGTAGCTCCTGGGCGTGACGTGGGACGCAGGCGCTGCCGTGCGCTGCGTTCCATGGCACGCAGGCCTGGA
This sequence comes from Bufo bufo, assembly GCF_905171765.1. Classification (NCBI taxonomy): domain Eukaryota; kingdom Metazoa; phylum Chordata; class Amphibia; order Anura; family Bufonidae; genus Bufo; species Bufo bufo. Next base: position 340,886,052 of record NC_053389.1, read on the forward strand.
TCATGTGACTGAGCGCACCCGGCCCCACGTGACCTTGGAGGGCGTACCTGGTAATTGGCGCGCTGTGTTTTGCCCTTAAAAGTGGCATCATTAAGGTAAATAATCGCCGACAGCCCCATACTATGTACCCAACGTCTTTGGCCCCACAGGGACCGCGCTACGCTTTTTTGCAGTACTTTAATGTGCTAATGTGGCCCACTGGCACGCTGGCACTATAGGTCCATCTGTGGTTACAAGTGTGTTGTCAGGTCCCACTGGCCTGACCACCGTACCCTGAGCCCGATTGGTCCCACTGGTCCATCTTAGTGCCCGTTTTGAGCCATATTGGCCTGAAATGCCTAGCTCATAGTTTCTAGCCTGCTTGGCTTTAACTGATACAAGTTTCTAGCCTGATTGGCTTCAACCGTTGCTATATTTCCCCCTTTAACTACAGGCGTTGTTTGCCTGTTACCCTTAAATTTTTACTTTCCCTTGAAGAGTTTTATTTAAATGAAACGTGACACGTCGGGAATTCTTTAGGGTACACCAGGGATACCGGCCTCTACCAGGGACAGGTATCCGGACGGGGTCGCTCCTTGCGGGGCAAGTACTCTGTATAGGCAGGCAGGGTCTTACTAGCCCCTTCACGGCTTTAGGGTCTCACTAGGGTATTTGTTCCCGACCTTGCCTATGCCTTTAGCAACCCATCGTTTGACATCTTCTTCGCATGGTTTCCAGTGACCACCAGCTGAAAGAATTGGAAGACTCTTTTCATGGGATCTTGACATGGCACCCTCCTGATGAGATCCATCCATCACATCCATCTTGGGTGAGAGCGTTCCTTTTCTACACTGGCATTACCTTGCTCTTGTTTAGGCCCACATGGGCTTGTCTTATATATGTGTTTTGTGAATATCTTCTTTTTGTGCCATTTATTCTAATTATCACTTATTAAATGTTAAGTTTTATTCCCTCTGTCCCCATTTAGGGGATCAGTCCATTTGTATTCAAAACTGTTTTTACAAACGTTGTTAACCCTTTAGGTGTTCCACAAGAGTTAATGGCAGATGGAGAAACAATTTTGAAATTCTAATTTTTGAGAAAATTTTCCATTTTAACCCATTTTTTCCAGTAATAAAGTAAGAGTTAACTGCCAAACAAAACTCAATATGGGTTGCCCTGATTCTGTAGTTTGCAGAAACACCCCATATGTGGTCGTAAACTACTATTTGGCTAAACGCCAGGACATAGAAGAAGGGGAACGCCATATGGTTTTTGGAAGGCAGATTTTGCTGTACTGGTTTATTTACACCATGTACCCTTTCAAGCCCCCTGTTGCACCCCTAGAGTAGAAACTCCATAAAAGTGACCCCATCTAGGAAACTACTGGATAAGGTGGTTGTTGTTTTGGGACTATTTTAGGGTAAATATAATTTTTGGTTGCTCTATATTACACTTTTTTGAGGCAAGGTAACAAAAAATGTGAATTCTAAAATTGTTTCTACATTCGCTATTTAGTTTTGTGGAACACCTAAAGGGTTAACAAAGTTTGCAAAGTAACTTTTGAATACCTTAAGGGGTGTAGTTTCTTAGATGGGGTAACATTTTTGGAGTTTCTAGTCTAGGCTACATCAGGGGGGGCTTCTAATGGGACATGGTGTAAATAAACCAGTCCATCAAAATATGCCTTCCAGAAACCATATGGAGTTCCCTTCGTTCTATGCCCTGCCGTGTGGCTATATAGCCATTTACGACCACATATGGGGTGTTTCTGAAAACTACAGAATCAGGGCAATAAATATTTAGTTTTGTTTGGCTGTTAACCCTTGCTTTATTACTGGAAAAAAAGGATTCAAATGGAAATTTTGCCCAAAAATTGGTGTTTTGGCACAGTTTTTATTTTATATTTTTATCGCTGTTCATCCGAGGGGTTTTGTCAAATGTTATTTTTATAGGGCAGATTCTTACGGACGCGGCGATACCTAATATGTCTACATTTTAAAATGTATTTAGATTTTACACTATATAATCATTTTAGGAACCAAAAAAATTATTTTAGTATCTCCATAGCCTGGGAGCTACAGTTTTTTGTTTTTTTGGGCGACTATCTAATGTAGGGGCTAATTTTTTTCAGGATGAGATGGCGGTTTTATTGGCACTAATTGGGGGTACATATGACATTTTGATCGGTCGCTATTACACTTTTTGTGATGTTAGGTGACAAAAAAAATCATCTTTTTTTACACTTTTTTTTTTTTTTTAACTCTGTTCATCCGGGGGGGTTGGGTTACATGTTATTTTTATATAGAAGATTTTTACGGACGCGGCGATGCCCAATATGAATGGCTCTCAGACTTTGGAGACACTAAGCAGGCATCCTCAAACTGCGGTCCTCCAGATGTAAAACTACAATTCCCACCATGCCCTGCTGATGGCTGTAGGTTGTCTGGGCATGCTGGGAGTTATAGTTTTACAAAATCTGGCGGGCTGCAGTTTGAGGATGCCTGCACTAAAACTAATATTTTTTTGGAGGAAAAAAATTGTTTCCGTGTCTCCAAAGTCTGAGAGCCATAGTTTTTTATGTTCTCTAGGGGACTGTTGGGGATTATAAAAATTTAGTACTCCATGGAAGTGTGATATTCCCTGAAGCAATCGATAACGCAGAGGCCCGGATGATCGGGGCACGTGTCGCACTGAGTGGTGGTGTCCTTCCGTATCCCCCTCCTGCGACACACTCTGCACTTTTTTTGGGTTCGTCCCTTCTTTCCAGTATGGGGGACCACACCTGGAAAATGTTAGCCAGGGACGATCCGGGTGCCTCCAATTATCAAGGTACTCCGGCCTGCTCTTTCCCGGTCCGAAAAGATCAGGTCCTTGAGGACTGCCTCATAGAATTGGAGGAATGTCCCTGTGCTGCCAGCGCTTCGGGATAGTACAAAAGAGTTGTACATGGCAACCTGCACTAAGTAGACCACAACTTTTTTGTATCATGCCCGAGTTTTGCGCATGGCCTTATATGGCTTGAGGACTTGATCAGAGAGATCAACTCCTCCCATATACCGATTGTAGTCGATGATACAATCGGGCTTGAGGACCGTTGCCGCGGTACCTCGCACAGAGACGGGGGTGGTGCTGTTACCGTGGATTGTGGACAGTATAAGGACATCCCTCTTGTCCTTATGTCTGACCAGCAACAGGTTTCCACTGGTAAGGGCATGGGTCTCACCCCTGGGGATAGGTACCCGGAGAGGGTAGGCAGGAAGGCTGCGTTGATTTTTCTGCACGGTCCCACAAGCGAACGTGGATCTGACGGCAAGGGAACTGAACAAGGGAATGCTAGTGCAGCACGCCAGACCTGCAGGGTATTGTGAAGTGAGGTCACGGTTATGGGCAATCGAGGGTTACTCACTGTTTGGAGGAGAACCCTGGGCAGGCATGCGGCAGTTGCTATGGGGCACACACTGTATGTAGGGACCAGGCCTGATGGTGGATGAGGTGCCCTGGATTTTGCAGGTATTTTGAGTGCCTGAGGCAAGGTCCCTTTAAGGATCATGACGCCAGTGCCTGTAACGGTGGCACACCGATTTATAGGAGTAGTGATTGAGGTACACAGATGATATGGTGAACCAAACGTTGCTTTACTTATAAAACAGTCCAAACTTTATACAGACAGTTGGTTATGCAGTCCCTTGAATCATATCATTCACAAGCAGGTTTACTTCTTAATATGGCAGGTAACAATCTTGCAAGATACTTGGAGGGTAAACAGTTAATGCTTCACAGTCAAGGCTACTCTATCCCCTCAGCTATTCTAGCTGGCTGGATCACAAGGCCCGGATGCCTAAATGCTGGCTTTAATCCTTGGTAATAAATCTTCCTCCCATATTGACCCTTGCTTATATTCTATAGTACCTCTGCCCATCAGCTTACTTATCTGAGCTGGTTGTATTGTTCCTGTTGTGAGGGAAGCTGCAGGTTTCTCCCAGGAGGTTCATTCCTACTACTGGGGTCATCTCTTCTGTGCTTGTTGGATTACTGGTCTCCAGGCAGGCTGTACTCCTTCACTAGCCTCCTGGGGCAACTAGAAGCCTGGACTATCTAGCTGCATGTCAGGAGGAGGCCCTCAGCATATCTCTGGCTGGTGCCTTCTCACTTCTGTCTCCACAGACTCCTGACTAAGACCTCCCCTCTCCCTGTCTGGGCCTGGACATTTATACTAGGGGCTCCCTATCTCCCTCTAGTGTCTAGGATGTCTAACTACACCCTCATAGGCCTGCTATGCATGACACAGGGGAAACAACACATGTAATAACACATAGAAAAATACATTAAATGCATAGTTAAATATAATATCGCTGTCCCTTGTGAGCAGAAGTAACACATGACCCAATTGACCCTTGTGTAGTGCCCACTCCTACCTAGTGGGACACTACACTAGTATAAAAGTTATCCACGTACAAGTGGTAACACTTATCTAGCAGTGGGTACATAAGGTCCCACACGAGTTTCCCGCTAACACCCAGAGTGGGGGGACATTCTGGTGGTTCAATACGGGAATCTCGCCCCTCTTACACACGAAATTTGTAAGTGTACCCTGAGGCACTCTCACAAATTTTGTACATTTTCACGCCATACCTCGCCCGCTTAGTGGGAATGTATTGGCGGAAATTGAGTCTCCCCTTGAACGCAACGAGAGACTCATCAACCGCGACCTCCCTTCCAGGTACGTAGGCCTGCACAAATTTGGCCCCGAAGTGATCGATGACCGGCCGTATCTTATACAGACGGTCATGGGCAGGATCACCTCGGGGGGACATGCTGCATTAACTGAATAATGCAGATATTTCCGGATGGCCTCAAACCGGGGACGTGTCATGGCCATACTGTAGAGTGGGGTCTGGTAGAGGACGTCCCCATTCCAGTATTGCCTGACACTGGGTTTTTGAACTAGACCCATGTGCAGCACGAGGCCCCCAAATGTCCTCATCTCGGCTGCACTGACCGGCGTCCAGCCACCGTGTCTAGCCAAAAATGAGCCCGGGTGCTGAGCAACGAACTGTTGGGCGTACAGGTTCGTCTGCTCCACCATCAGATTCACAAATGGGTTACTGAAAAAAAAACTAAAAAAGTCAATTTCAGTAAACCCCACTATGGGAATCTGGATTCCTGGATTGCCAACAAAATCCGGAATCTCGGGGGGCAAGTGGCAGGGGGGGGGGGGGGTCTAGGGTCTGAAAGCTGAAACAAAAAAAAAACAACTTTTTTTATCTAAACTAACTTTTCCCTTCTATCCCTGCCTAACTGTGCCTCTCCCACACTGACCCTAACCTACCTGGAGGGCGATGGGTGCAGGAGGGTGATGGGTGCCGATTAGGGGGGATCTCAGGAGCCTGGTGAGGACGGTGCTGCAGGGTGCTGGTGCAGAACAGGAAGAGGAGGGGAGAGAGGAGCGCAGGAAGTTTGAATCTCGCACCTCTCTCCCTGCACGAATCAGCACCCTGGACAGCAGGCATTAGCACCATGGCCAGCACCGCATCTCCAAATCTTCGTATTGTGATTGGTGGTTTGTAATCACACCACCGATCACAGTCTTTTTCCGGTTCATCGGGTCACCGGAGGCCCGAATGGACCGGAATCGCAGCAAACCGCAGGTCACATGATTTCAGCCGGAATCCTGTTCGGATTAACCCCCGCGGCGCCGCAATCGCGATTTAAATTTAGGATGTACCGGTACGCCCTGAGTCCTTAAAGTTTCGGGAAATAGGGCGTACCGGTACGACCTAAGTCCTTAAGGGGTTAAGGAACATCACAACACTGTTCTTACGGGACACCCTGGGAGCAGATCCACTGTGGATATCATTTCTCAAAGATTCTGGTGGCCAGTGTTATGTAAATGTGTTGAGGGCCATGTGGCAGCTTGTGAGACTTGTGCGCGTGCTAAAGTGGTTCATTCTCAGCCTTCAGGATCTCTACTTCCCTTGTCTATCCCATCCCGACCCTGAACTCATTTTTCCATGGACTTTATCACAGATTTGCCTAATTCTTCTGGGAAAACTGTGATTCTGGTGGTTGTCGACCGCTTTAGAAAGATGGCGCACTTTATACCATTATCAGGTTTACCTAATGCCAAAACTCTCGCTCAAGTGTTTGTCGATAACATCGTGAAACTACACGGCATTCTCTCTGATGTGGTGTCTGCTAGAGGGACTCAATTTGTTTCCAGATTGTGGAAGTCGTTCTGTACTCGTCTGGGGGTCCAATTATCCTTCTCTTCGTCCTTTCATCCTCAGTCGAACGGGCAGACTGAGCGCACTAACCAGAATCTGGAGACTTATTTTAGATGTTTTGTCTCTGAGAATCAAGAGGAGTGGTCTTCATTTTGCCATAGAGTTTGCCATAAATAACTGCAGACAGGAGTCCAATGATAAGTCGCCGTTTTTTGGTGCATATGGGTTCCATCCGCATTTTGGCACACTTTCTGGTACTGAGACGTCTGGTATACCTGAAGAGGAAAGATTCTCCTCTTCGTTGTCATCTATTTGGCGGAAGATTCAAAACAATTTAAATAAAATGGGCAAAAAGTATAAACATATGGCTGACAAGAGACGTGTGAGTGGTCCGGACCTGAGAGTGGGTGATTCTGTGTGGCTGTCCACAAGAAACATTAAGTTGACGGTACCCTTTTGGAAGTTGGGGCCAAGGTTTATTGGGCCATACAAGATCTGCCATTATTAATATGGTTGCTTTTCGTCTTGAGCTTCCGCAGGCTTTGAAGATTCATAATGTGTTTCACAACTCATTGCTGAAAAGATATGTTGAACCTGCTAAACCATCCTCCCTGCCACCTCCTGTCTTGGTGGCTGGTAATCTTGAGTTTCAGATTGCCAGGATAGTGAACTCACGTATTCTTCGTGGATCTCTTCAGTACCTCGTGTACTAGAAGGGTTACGGTCCAGAGGAAAGAATGTGAGTTCCTGCGACCGACGTGAATGCCAGTCGCCTTGTGAGGGCTTTTCACAGGGCGCATCCTGATAAAGTCGGTCCTGGGTGTCCGGAGGCCACCCGTAGAAGGGGTTACTGTCATGGTCCCTCCTGTGAGAGAGGTGAGAAGATAGGATAGCCTCACGTGCAGCAAGTCTATCTGACAGGTCTCTCTGTTTTCCTCTATGTATGTTTTTTTTTGGCAGGATCTCACCTCTCCTCAGGTGCCGCTCGTTATCAGTGATGAGGCTCTATTTAGATTCGCCTCACACTGCTGACCATGCGGTTGATAGTTTCTGCTTGGAGTTGCTAGTGCTGGATTGTCTTGGATCTCCTGCTTCTCCATTCATCTCTAAGCTAAGTACTTGTTGCCTTCGCTGTTTCTTATTATTTGGAGTGTGTTGTTTCTAGGCCTCAGGGAGACGCAGGTTTCTTCATTCTGGAAGGAACCAGCTGTCTCATCCCCTGCTACCTATCCTAGGGCTCGTCAGTTTTAGCAGGGCTTTAGGTATCCAGTGTATGAGCATTTCCACCATCAGGATCTGCTCATACTGGCAGGATTTAGGGAATAGCCTAGGGATTACTAGGAGGTCACCATCCCTCTTCCTTAGCTTTTGAGGCCTAGATTGTCGTCTATTCGTTGTGGTGTGTATTTGGTGTTTCCCCTTCTTCTGAACCTGTGACACTCGCACTTCCGACTATACGCGCAGACAGAGGTTCCATCACCAAGGCAAACAGGAGGGGTGACAACAGACACCCCTGTCTGCTACCCCGTCCCAGTGCAAATGAATTGGAGAGATACCCATTTACCCTCACCCAGACCGTTGGCTGCAGGTAGAGCAAATGCAACCATTTGAGGAAATTCTGAGGGATCCCCATTTTCATTAGTACTTCCCACATGAAGCTCCACCCAACCGAGTCAAAAGCCTTCTCATTGTCTAGTGAGACGATCGCTCTGCTGTCCACATTGTCATGGGTGACCTGTAAATTTGTGAATAGTCGCCTCAAGTTTATGTTGGTGGTTTTCCCCGGGATGAAGCCTGACTGATCAGTACCCACAATAGAAAGAATGACCGAGGATAACCGACGTGCCAATACTTTAGCTAAAAGTTTGGCATCCGTATTTATCAGCGAAATAGGCCTATAAGAGTTGCATTGGTCCGGCGGCTTCCCAGCTTTGTCAATCACCCCTATTGTGGCTTCATTAAAGGATGCAGGTAGTGACCTGTGTTCCAGAGCGTATGTAAATAACTTACTCAGCCTTTGACTAGCTTCCTCAGTCTGGAATTTATACCACACGACCGGAAAGCCATCTGGACCTGGGGTTTTCCCATGCGCCATAGACCGAATAGCAGTTTGGATTTCTATTGGAGTGATGGGGGCGTCTAATATCTGCTTCTCCGACAGAGTTAAGGAGGGAAGGGGAGTATCCTCAAGAAAACGTCTCAGTTCTTCCAATGGCTTCACCATTGTAGAGGAGTAAAGGGTAGAGTAGTAGTTGACAAATTGCTTGCAAATAGCTTTAGATGGGGTAACATTTTTGGAGTTTCTAGTCTAGGCTACATCAGGGGGGGCTTCTAATGGGACATGGTGTAAATAAACCAGTCCATCAAAATATGCCTTCCAGAAACCATATGGAGTTCCCTTTGTTCTATGCCCTGCCGTGTGGCTATATAGCCATTTACGACCACATATGGGGTGTTTCTGAAAACTACAGAATCAGGGCAATAAATATTTAGTTTTGTTTGGCTGTTAACCCTTGCTTTATTACTGGAAAAAAAGGATTCAAATGGAAATTTTGCCCAAAAATTGGTGTTTTGGCACAGTTTTTATTTTATATTTTTAACGCTGTTCATCCGAGGGGTTTCGTCAAATGTTATTTTTATAGGGCAGATTCTTACGGACGCGGCGATACCTAATATGTCTACATTTTAAAATTTATTTAGATTTTACACTATATAATCATTTTAGGAACCCAAAAAATTATTTTAGTATCTCCATAGCCTGGGAGCTACAGTTTTTTGTTTTTTTGGGCGACTATCTAATGTAGGGGCTAATTTTTTTCAGGATGAGATGGCGGTTTTATTGGCACTAATTGGGGGTACATATGACATTTTGATCGGTCGCTATTACACTTTTTGTGATGTTAGGTGACAAAAAAAATCATCTTTTTTTACACTTTTTTTTTTTTTTTAACTCTGTTTATCCGGGGGGGTTGGGTTACATGTTATTTTTATATAGAAGATTTTTACGGACGCGGCGATGCCCAATATGAATGGCTCTCAGACTTTGGAGACACTAAGCAGGCATCCTCAAACTGCGGTCCTCCAGATGTAAAACTACAATTCCCACCATGCCCTGCTGATGGCTGTAGGTTGTCTGGGCATGCTGGGAGTTATAGTTTTACAACATCTGGAGGGCCGCAGTTTGAGGATGCCTGCACTAAAACTAATATTTTTTTGGAGGAAAAAAATTGTTTCCGTGTCTCCAAAGTCTGAGAGCCATAGTTTTTTATGTTCTCTAGGGGACTGTTGGGGATTATAAAAATTTAGTACTCCATGGAAGTGTGATATTCCCTGAAGCAATCGATAACGCAGAGGCCCGGATGATCGGGGCACGTGTCGCACTGAGTGGTGGTGTCCTTCCGTATCCCCCTCCTGCGACACACTCTGCACTTTTTTTGGGTTCGTCCCTTCTTTCCAGTATGGGGGACCACACCTGGAAAATGTTGGCCAGGGACGATCCGGGCGCCTCCAATTATCAAGGTACTCCGGCCTGCTCTTTCCCGGTCCGAAAAGATCAGGTCCTTGAGGACTGCCTCCTAGAATTGGAGGAATGTCCCTGTGCTGCCAGCGCTTCGGGATAGTACAAAAGAGTTGTACATGGCAACCTGCACTAAGTAGACCACAACTTTTTTGTATCATGCCCGAGTTTTGCGCATGGCCTTATATGGCTTGAGGACTTGATCAGAGAGATCAACTCCTCCCATATACCGATTGTAGTCGATGATACAATCGGGCTTGAGGACCGTTGCCGCGGTACCTCGCACAGAGACGGGGGTGGTGCTGTTACCGTGGATTGTGGACAGTATAAGGACATCCCTCTGAAATAGCTTCAGGGGTAGTCACCACCTCACCCAACTCAGTTCTGATTGCTGGTACCACAGTCTGTGGGGTCTCCGTCCTTGCCAAGTACACTAAGTCTCTACCTCTTTTGTCGCAAGAAGGGGGTTAGGGGCCCTATATACTGGCACAATATGGATTGGTACTATGGAGAAGAGGGTAAGCACTATGGGGGCCACTATGGAGAAGAGGGGAAGCACTATGGGGGCCACTATGGAGAAGAGTGGACGCACTATGGGGGCCCTATATACTGGCAGAATATGGGGTGGCACTATGGAGACGAGGGAAAGCACTATGGGGGCCCTATATACTGGCACAATATGGGGAGGCACTATAGAGAAGAGGGGAAGCACTATGGGGGCCCTATATATTGGCATATTATGGGGGGCACTATGGGGGCCCTATATACTGGCACAGTATCTATTCTGCGCATTGCAACAACAAAGCTAACTCCAGACTTTGATGCCTTAGCAAAAAAGGAAGACCAACAAAACTGTTCCCATAAAAATTGAAGGTGAGTTATACATACTATGTTATGAAAGAAATACATTGCATAAAAGTTTTGTACAATAACTCTTTTTATGCTTTTCTACCTTGAATTAAACTAAACCTTTAATGTTACGAAATTAAAATTTAATTTATATTAATTTACACAAACGCCCCATACATCTACTCTTGGTCCGGCTCCCGGGTCCATTATATGAACCCATTGTGGCCCACGAGTCAAAAAGTTTGTCCACCTCTGGTCTAGTATCTCCCTATCAGAAGATGGGGGGGACATATATCCCAGCAATCAAAACCTCACAGCCTCTAATCGCGGCCTGTAGAAGTACAAATTTCCCAGATGGATCAATGTGCATGGAGATCAGCTGAAATGGCAATGCTTTACTCATGAGTATGGACACACCTCTGGCAAAGTTAGAAACGGTTGCGTGATACACACAACCTATCCATGGTCTTTTAAGCGCCAATACTTTTTGACCGCGAAGGTGGGTTTCCTGGAAGATAAGAACATCTGGATTATATTTCTTTATGTAATCGAAAAATAAGGACCTCTTTACCTTATTATTTAGTCCCCGGACATTCCAGGAGATCAGCTTACATCCCGCCTTGGGTATTCCACCACACCCTGCGTCTGTCAGAGTCGCTGCCCCATTTACACACACAAACACACCAAAGTATGAGAAACTTGGAACTTCCTACCACAACCCCACGCTGCCCAAACATCACGACTCGCCTGAGCTTTTGGATCCCTAACCTACTTAGTAAACCTTTATGGAAGACTAGAGTGCACCCTGCCTGCCTAACTAAAACATAGAGGGTTATTTAACAGTACCCTCTAGAGTGAATGAACTAAGAGCTAACTAAAGGTAGAGCTTAACCCCTATCTAAATTATACTGCACATTATTCCTAAGCTATCCCACTTCCAGCAGAGAGTCCGACAATTGCATAGCAGAACAGGAACAACCCTAAGGGCAGTGGCATTCTCTCAAACCCCTGGAAGGTTCACTTGAAATAGCTTTTTGTAGAACTGCATGTCCTTCTTCATCTCTGATGTTGTCGATCAATCCAGTCTGACGCTTCTTCTGGATTCTGGAAAAACCTGTCTCTATCTCCTTCTTGGATCCTCAGTTTGGATGGGTACAGCATCGCATATTTGATCCCCAATTCACGAAGACGAGCTCGGATGTTGGTAAATTGCCTGCGTTGTTTTTGTACTTCGGTTGTGAAGTCTGGGTAGAAGGAGATCTTTGCATTTTCATGTTGGATGATATTCTTTCTCCTGGTTGCTGCTATAATGGCATCCCGATCTCTATAGTTTAAAATTTTCATAATGAAGGGTCTGGCAGCAGAGCCCGGAGGTAGAGGTAGGGTTGCACCTTTTCTTCAAGCCAAACCCAGACTAGAATTGAGGGAGGGCCCCCTTCCAGGCCTCATCCATGTCCCACCTCCAGCCACACCCATGTCCCGCCTCCACCCCTGGTCGCTGTCGCACCACGATCGTTATGCTCCTGAAGAGGCTCATTAGCATATTATAAGTCTTTATTTTAAGAGAACGGCGGCAGCGACAGGCAGGGAGTTATAAAACACACTGTTATGTACTGCTGACATTAGCCCATCGCTAATGTCAGTCAGCTACATAACATAACGTTTTTTCTGATGATTGACAGATTCAGAAACCTGTTTAAAGGGTTTCTACCACCAGAAATACTGTTATGTAGCTGACTGATATAGCGATGCGCTAATGGCAGCACTACATAACAGTATGTTTCTAACATTAGTCCCTGCAGCTGTTTTTGTAAAAAAAGCACTTTTGTTATATGCTAATGAGCCTCTACGTGCTATGTGGGCGTAAAATCAGCACCTAGAGGCTCCGTCTACTCACGCTTTATGCCGCCCAGGTCCCCTGTTCTGCCCGCCCCGCTCTCTTGATTGATGCCACGGTCCACAGCATCGTTGACAAAATCCTGCGCCTGCGCCGTTCACTTCTGTCTTCGGCGCAGTGAGTGAATGATGCGCTCCTGGTGCCGGATTCCTCACTGCGCCTGCGCCGACTACGTCACAGTGAGGAAGCCTGCATCAGGAGAGCGGCCTTCACTCACTGCGCCTGCGCTGAAGACAGAAGTGAACGATGCGGTGGACTGTGGCATCAATCAAGAGGAGCGGGACGGGCAGAACACTGGACCTGGGCGGGATAATGGGTGAGTGGACGGAGCCTCTAGGTGCTCATTTTACGCCCACATAGCACCTAGAGGCTCATTAGCATATTATAAAAGTGCTTTTTTTACAAAAACGGCTGCGGGGACTAATGTTAGAAACATACTGTTATGTAGTGCTGACATTAGCGCATCGCTATATCAGTGAGCTACATAACGGTATTTCTGGTGGTAGAAACCCTTTAAACACTGTTACATTTACACACTTCAAATGTTTTATATACTTTTTTAGAAGTGCCTATCTAGGACAGGTGTCAGGACTGTCTTGGTCACACACAGGTTGAAAAACCACTCTGCAGGCAGGGCACAGTGGACACTGGGCTGGGCACTACTTGGGCAGGCTGCTGGAGCTGGACTGGAGAAGAAGAATGAATTCTCCCACGGAGCTCCCTGCCTCTCTCTCTCTGATGTCACTTCCTGTGGACCTGACTTCCTTATCAGAGAGAAGGAGGGAGGGACTGGGAGGAAGGGTGGCAGGCAGGGGAAGAGCGAGGGAGACCGGAGACTGAACAGTGAGTGAACACCACAGCGCTCTCCTCTGACTCTGAGGCTACGCTGCCTGGCATCACTGTAGAGGAGGGAGGGACTCGGGGAGCGCTGCACTCAGCTGATCACCCGGCCGCCGCAGTGACAGCTTATGCGATCGGATCATCGGAGTCTCCACACTTCAGTTTGAATGAATCCTGTGCCCAGGTCTAAGAAAAGCTTGTACCCGGGCACAGGATTACAAACCCGGACTGTCCGAGTCAATCGCGTACGGGTGGCAACCCTAGGTAGAGGTCTTGTAGGAATTCTGTGGGCTCTTTTCACGACAAATCTTGATGATAGTTCTCTGAACTCCAGGAGGGTTCAAATCAGTTGCTCCGCATAAATCTCTGGGGTGGATCCTTCCACCCTTTCAGGCAGTCCCAGAATTCTGACAATGTTTCTTCTATTGCGGTTTTCCGCATCTTCCACTCTGGCCTGTAGGGTTTTCACCAGCTGTTGCAGATGCCTGGTAGTTTCAAAGGTAGCAGATGCAGAGTCTTCCAGCTCCCCCATGCGACGTTCAACCTCCTTTGTACGATCTCTTATTTTGTCTATGTCATGGTGTAGACAGTTAATGTCAATTTCTAAATGGTTAGCGCTGCCTGGCATACTGCTATAGCAGACAAGATCTTGTCCATTTGTGGCTCAGTGTCCATAGGGGCACCCTGTTCTGGGTCCAGGTCAGTCTGATTCATACTATCCACCAGCTCTTTCGGTGATGTAGGGGCAGTAGAAGATGCGGATTTGAGGCCCATAAGTATGTTTCAGATGCGGTATATATTGTAGATGATCCGTGCGAGGAGTACATGCAATAACTGCAATATCCTTTGGGGGGAGAGTGCAGGCAGACTAAAGGAAAGCAAGGTATGAAGTATGAAACTACCCTCTGTGTGAGCGTGATAATTGAAGATCTCACTCAGTAGTTGTATTGAGAGTTTTGCGAGTGGTGTAGCTTCAGAGATAATGGATATAGGTCTCCAGCGACCAGCGATGGTGAGGAAACAGAGATCGAAAATGGCGTTACCAGAACTCCATGAGAGAGGAGGCTAGATACAGCAGCCCAGTAGGGACGTTTGGTATGGCTACCAGGCTAAGCTCTGAGACCCACTGCCCCTTTATCTTTATCAGGGTCGAGGGAAACCGAGAACAGGGGGCCCCCAACCTTCTCCCCAGCCTGTTAGAGAGTGCTCCCTTCCCGGTCACCTGTGATCAGGCACCACGTGCGGACAAGATGGCCACTGACTGTCTCTGGGCTCCATTGCAGAGTCTCTCTGTTTTGGATGGAGCTGCTCCTGCAGAGGTGTCCCTTTCAGATCTCCAGATCTCCAGTGGCGCGACGGGGGACTTAGCGCAGGCAGCGTGAGGTGCGCTGTGATGGTACGGAATTGCCTACTCACCGCTTCCAGCGGGAAAAATGGCAGCCCTTACTGCTGCAGAAGGAAGGATCGCCGCTCACCAGAGCCATCGGCGCAGGGGAAGAGCCACTAGCAGCGTGGCTACGGACTAGTGTGAGGGCATAAGTCCTTTCGCTGGCAATGTGGGTCACTGAGTCATTCAGTGTAGTCTGGGAAGCAGGATAATTACAGGATGGCAAAGGAGCTTAAGCTGTAAACGTCCTTACACCATGCTTGGTAGGCCACGCCCCCCCCTCAATCTATATTTGGTGGAAGCAGGTGTATCACACCCCTCAATCAATATTTGGTGGAAGCTGGTGTATCACACCCCTCAATCAGTATTTTGTGAAAGCAGGTATATCGCACCCCTAAACCTGTTACGGACACAGGGTGTACAGGTACGCGCGGCGGGTGGTGATCTGAACCAGGTGCCTGCTCAAATCATTGAGCAGCGCCAGGGGGTCCTGTGACCCCCCGTGTAGGCGATCTGAATTGACCTGCGGTTTGCTGCGTTTCTAGGTTATTCGGGTCTCTGAGGACCCGATAACCCGGAACAGAATGGTGATCGGTGGTGTGATATTACACCACCAATAACCATCCTGCGATCCTGAGAGGTGATGTGTAGAGATGGCCCGAACTATCCGACGGCGAACAGTTCCCGGCGAACATAGCTTGTTCGCGTTCGCCTCTGCCGGGCGAACACATGCGATGTTCGGTCCGCCCCCTATACATCATCATTGAGCAAACTTTGACCCTGTACCTCACAGTCAGCAGACACATTCCAGCCAATCAGCAGCATACCCTCCCTCCCAGACCCTCCCACCTCCTGCACAGCATCCATTTTAGATTCATTCTGAAGCTGCAGTCTTAGTGAGAGGAGGGAGACTGTAACTGCTGCTGATTTAATTGGGAAATCGATAGCTAGGCTAGTGAATTCAGTGTCCACTCCAGTCCTGAAAGACTCATCTGATCTCTGCTGTAAGGACAGCGTCCTGACAGCACCCCAAAAAGCCCTTTTTAGGGCTGCAACATTAGTCTGCTTTTTTTTTTTCCTTTATATACATATTGCAGTTGCCTGGCCTGCCTGTGTGTGAGGAGCTGCAGGCCCACAGACTGTAGTGTGCCCACTGCCAGTGCTCACCCCTGTCATTCCGTGTGGCACAGGACTTTGCTTAAAAAAAGGCACTTAATTTTTACACTTTAATCTAAGGTTAGTTGCCTGCCAGTGTGTGTCAGGCTGACTTCCACTGACTGTAGTGTGCCCACTGCCAGTGCCCACCACTCATACCGGCTGGCACAGGACTTTGCATAAAAAAGGCATTTAATTTTTACACTTTAGTGTAATTTCAGCTGCTTGCCTGCTGCTAGTGTGTGTCAGGCCGACTTCAACTGACTGTAGTGTGCCCACTGCCAGTGCCCACCCCTGTCATCCCGTGTGGCACAGGACTTTGCTTAAAAAAAAGGCACTTCATTTTTACACTTTAATCTAAGGTTAGTTGCCTGCCAGTGTGTGTCAGGCCGACTTCAACTGACTGTAGTGTGCCCACTGCCAGTGCCCACCCCTGTCATCCCGAGTGGCACAGGACTTTGCTTAAAAAATAGGCACTTAATTTTTACACTTTAATCTAAGGTTAGTTGCCTGCCAGTGTGTGTCAGGCTGACTTCCACTGACTGTAGTGTGCCCACTGCCAGTGCCCACCACTCATACCGGCTGGCACAGGACTTTGCATAAAAAAGGCATTTAATTTTTACACTTTAGTGTAATTTCAGCTGCTTGCCTGCTGCTAGTGTGTGTCAGGCCGACTTCAACTGACTGTAGTGTGCCCACTGCCAGTGCCCACCCCTGTCATCCCGTGTGGCACAGGACTTTGCTTAAAAAAAAGGCACTTCATTTTTACACTTTAATCTAAGGTTAGTTGCCTGCCAGTGTGTGTCAGGCCGACTTCAACTGACTGTAGTGTGCCCACTGCCAGTGCCCACCCCTGTCATCCCGAGTGGCACAGGACTTTGCTTAAAAAATAGGCACTTAATTTTTACACTTTAATCTAAGGTTAGTTGCCTGCCAGTGTGTGTCAGGCTGACTTCCACTGACTGTAGTGTGCCCACTGCCAGTGCCCACCACTCATACCGGCTGGCACAGGACTTTGCTTAAAAAAGGCATTTAATTTTTACACTTTAATGTAATTTCAGCTGCTTGCCTGCTGCTAGTGTGTGTCAGGCCGACTTCAACTGACTGTAGTGTGCCCACTGCCAGTGCCCACCCCTGTCATACCGAGTGGCACAGGACTTTGCTTAAAAAATAGGCACTTAATTTTTACACTTTAATCTAAGGTTAGTTGCCTGCCAGTGTGTGTCAGGCTGACTTCCACTGACTGTAGTGTGCCCACTGCCAGTGCCCACCACTCATACCGGCTGGCACAGGACTTTGCATAAAAAAGGCATTTAATTTTTACACTTTAGTGTAATTTCAGCTGCTTGCCTGCTGCTAGTGTGTGTCAGGCCGACTTCAACTGACTGTAGTGTGCCCACTGCCAGTGCCCACCCCTGTCATCCCGTGTGGCACAGGACTTTGCTTAAAAAAAAGGCACTTCATTTTTACACTTTAATCTAAGGTTAGTTGCCTGCCAGTGTGTGTCAGGCCGACTTCAACTGACTGTAGTGTGCCCACTGCCAGTGCCCACCCCTGTCATCCCGAGTGGCACAGGACTTTGCTTAAAAAATAGGCACTTAATTTTTACACTTTAATCTAAGGTTAGTTGCCTGCCAGTGTGTGTCAGGCTGACTTCCACTGACTGTAGTGTGCCCACTGCCAGTGCCCACCACTCATACCGGCTGGCACAGGACTTTGCATAAAAAAGGCATTTAATTTTTACACTTTAATGTAATTTCAGCTGCTTGCCTGCTGCTAGTGTGTGTCAGGCCGACTTCAACTGACTGTAGTGTGCCCACTGCCAGTGCCCACCCCTGTCATACCGAGTGGCACAGGACTTTGCTTAAAAAATAGGCACTTAATTTTTACACTTTAATCTAAGGTTAGTTGCCTGCCAGTGTGTGTCAGGCTGACTTCCACTGACTGTAGTGTGCCCACTGCCAGTGCCCACCCCTGTCATACCGAGTGGCACAGGACTTTGCTTAAAAAATAGGCACTTAATTTTTACACTTTAATCTAAGGTTAGTTGCCTGCCAGTGTGTGTCAGGCTGACTTCCACTGACTGTAGTGTGCCCACTGCCAGTGCCCACCACTCATACCGGCTGGCACAGGACTTTGCATAAAAAAGGCATTTAATTTTTACACTTTAGTGTAATTTCAGCTGCTTGCCTGCTGCTAGTGTGTGTCAGGCCGACTTCAACTGACTGTAGTGTGCCCACTGCCAGTGCCAACCACTGATACCGGGTGGCACAGTAGCTTGCCGATAAATAAGGCATTTAATTTTTAGACAGTAGTCTAAATTCAGTTGCTTGCCTGCTGCCAGTGTGTGTCAGGCCCGCTTCCACTGACTGTAGTGTGCCCACTGCCAGTGCCAACCACTGATACCGGGTGGCACAGTAGCTTGCCGATAAATAAGGCATTTAATTTTTAGACAGTAGTCTAAATTCAGTTGCTTGCCTGCTGCCAGTGTGTGTCAGGCCCTCTTCCACTGACTGTAGTGTGCCCACTGCCAGTGCCAACCACTCATACCGGGTGGCACAGTAGCTTGCCGATAAATAAGGCATTTAATTTTTACACTTTAGTGTAATTTCAGTTGCTTGCCTGCTGCCAGTGTGTGTCAGGCCCGCTTCTACTGACTGTAGTGTGCCCACTGCCAGTGCCAACCACTGATACCATCTCCCCGTTCGAAAAATCTATTCAATAAATGGCACCCAGATTGGGGACGTTAGAGGGATTAAACTGATGAGAATAGTACTACAGAAAATACCACTCATATCGGGTGTGACAGTAAATTGCACGGCGCAGACGCAGTCACCGTGGATAAAAACAAAGGGGAGGGAGCCAGCGTTTTTTTAACCATCTCCCCGTTCGAAAAATCAATTCAATTGACCTTTCGGGGACCCTTGGTGTTGTACGTGGCTGGGTGGAGGAAGAAACCTTCAATGACATCACCGGGACGTGGCTAGCTTGGTATCCAACCTTGTGCAAATGGGGAGTTTGCGGTTGTGCAAATGAACTGTTTGCGGTGCATTAAAAGGGGAGTTTGGTCTGTCAATGTCTGTGATGCGGGCGTAACCCTTACACTACCTGATCGATACAACATCATACCTGATCGTATACACACACTGGATGTTTTAAAGCACGTTATTCCAAACAATTTAGGAATGTTAGTTGATTTATGCCCTTTATGGATTAAAACCCGACTCTGCGTCCACTACGTAATTTTCCATGGGAGTTTTGCCATAGATCCCCCTCCGGCATGCCACAGTCCAGGTGTTAGACCCCTTGAAACAACTTTCTCATCACTATTGTGGCCAGAAAGAGTCCCTGTGGGTTTTAAAATTCGCCTGTCTATTGAAGTCTATGGCGGTTCGCCCGGTTCGCCAGTTCGCGAACATTTGCGGAAGTTCTCGTTCGCTGTTCGCGAACTGAAAATTTTATGTTCGCGACATCACTAGTGATGTGACATCACCTCTCAGGATCGGCTCTGATTGGTAGGTGGGCGGGTGGGGGGGAGGTTCAAATTAGAGCAGCGCTCCTCTCCTCCTCCTTTTGTGTCCGGGAAGCAGAGGAGCGCTGCACGTCGTCGGATCTCAGCACCCCTATCTGTACAGGCATCACCCTATCTGTGCCCCAGCACCCCCTATCTGTTCAATCAGGTACTTAGGGAAAGGCTAGGGAAAGGTTGGGTTAGGCAGGGATATAAAGGGAAAGTTAGTGGAAGTAAAAAAAAAAAATATTATTGTGATTGCATCACCCTAAATCAGGTGTCTGGGGTCCACAACATAGCTGTGTGACCCTAGACCCCCCAGGGGTGCTGCAGCTTGCCCCCTCCTCCCCCACAACTTTTTTGGGGTGCAGGCATTTTTTTTTTGTGCGTACGCTGACTGTGGCCGGCCCTCTTAGCGTCCGGCCAAAGTTAGCGCATCGCACACCCCACGCTGATCAACTTCAGACGGTTGATCAGCGGTTTTGAATTTTTTTATTTTTCAAATTTTTTGCCCTTTTTTTAGTTAGACTTTTTTTTTTTGTCTGTTAGGTTTAGGGTGAGTTCACGAACACCCGTACCCCCACACACACGCACACTGAATAAAGATTTACACGCACGCACACACACACGCAGACACACACTCCCCTATGGCCCGCCGGATGTTCTCGGCCGAGGAGGCATACGCCCAGCTTGCCTCCGAGTCCGAGAGCCCCAGTGAGGATGACCCCAATTTCCTGTTGTCATCCGCGTCCTCCTCATCATGTAGCGATAATGATGAGCCCCCAATGCAGCGGCGACGCCGCCAGGTGGAGCAAGGGGACCACCATGCTAGGGACCCTGTGGCCCACCCTAGTACGAGCAGCTCTGGGGCTCATACTAGTTTTCCGGCCCACCAGTTAAATCCACCAGAGCCCCCTGCCGGTGAACTTGTCTGGTGTACCCCAGAGCGTTTTGAGCCCGTGATACCAGATTTTGTAGGCCAACCAGGAATCCAGATTTCCACAGTGGGCTTCACTGAATACGACTACTTTAGTCTTTTTTTTTCAGTGACCACTTTGTAAATCTAATGGTGGAGCAAACAAACCTGTACGCCCAACAGTTTGTTGTTCCACACCCGGGCTCCTTTTTGGTTACCCCCGGTGGCTGGACAACGGTCAGTGCAGCCGAGATGAGGACATTTTGGGGCCTCGTGCTGCACATGGGCCTAGTCAAGAAACCTAGTGTTACTGGAGTGGGGACGTCCTCTACCAGACCCAACTTTACAGTACGGCCATGACACGTACCCGGTTTGAGGCCATCCGGAAATGCCTGCATTATTCAGATAATGCAGCATGTCCCCCCCCCCCCCAAGGTGATCCTGCCTATGACCGCCTGTAGTAAATCAGGCCGGTCATCGATCACTTTGGGACCAAATTTGTACAGGCCTATGTACCTGGAAGGGAGGTCGCGGTTGATGAGTCTCTCATTGCGTTCAAAGGGAGACTCATTTTCCGTCAGTATGTTCCCTCAAAGCGGGCGAGGTATGGCGTGAAGCTGTACAAACTTTGTGAGAGTACCTCAGAGTACACTTACAAGTTTCGTGTGTACGAGGGGCGAGATTCCCATATTCAACCCCCAGAATGTCCCCCTACTCTGGGTGTTAGCGGGAAACTTGTGTGGGACCTTATGCACCCACTGCTAGATAAGGGTTACCACCTGTACGTGGATAACTTTTATACTAGTTGTGGCGAAAGCCACTTCACCACAGTGTTTTGGAGGGGGCTGTTTGCCCGCCTCCTGCCCCTGGATTACGGCCCTTTAAGATACTTTTACTAACTTTTAAACCCCTGAACCTATTCAAGTGAATTTTGGATAGGTTTGTCCCCAAGTTATACTGTTTAAATTAATGAAAGTTATATGTATGGCCAATGTAAACTCACAAAGTTGTAACAATTTATAATAAGTGTAACTTGTCAGCTTGGGAGGAAATGCTGGGTGTGTTTCTATTGTGCCATTGTCCCATTGTGTGTTTAAAATGGTGATGTCTGTTCTGTTGTCCTCACATGTGTATTGGCGATCTCCGTTTGTCCTGAGAGATAATTGGATTGCTCCTCAGGTTGTCTCTGGGACAGAGAGGAGGGAACCATGATGCATTGTGGGGATATGTTGTATCTGTCCTGTGACGCAGTCTCCCTTCTGGTCCTCTGGGGGCGTGAACGATTGGTTGCTGTACTTACATTGTATGTGTTGTAAATTACTGATTGGTTGCATTTCAAACCCCTGTGGGCAGTACTATGTTTGTGGTTTATGAATAAAAGAGGCTGTACGTGAAGTACAGTCAGTTCTGCTTGACCTCAAAACGAAGTGTCGTCTCGTATTTGGGGGAATTGGATTGTGTGCTGATTGCCAGGAGTGTAAGCCGATTGTATGCTTTTCCTGTTCCGCGGTTTCCAGTGTTCGTGTAGTTTGCAGTTCGGCAGACTGGTGCTTGCAGTAGCTGCCTGTGCATGGAAAGGAGAATATCGTCGGAACGGAGTTGTGTGCTGAACGGTCCGTTACAATTGGTGGCAAGCAACGGGATCATTCTCACTGCCCAGAAGGACAGCTACAAGGCAACTCCAGTTCCTGGATTACAAACTGAGGGCAACGCTAGTACCCGTACAGCGCCCCTATCTACAAAGGAACCAAAATCAGCAGAGCAAGCATGGAGCCCTGCTACACTCAGGAGGAGTTTGATAGAGAGGTTAATGGGGTGCTGTCTCTCTTGGGACCCAACCCTGCGGAGGGCCTCGTGAAGATTGTGAAGTGGCGGATCAGAGAGTACCTGCAGGCCATGGCAGCGGTAAACAGGGGGGAGATACCCCAGCAGCCGAGAAAGTTCCCGGGAGCTGAAGATGCCGTCCTTGCTCCCCAGCGGCAGTGTGAGTTACAGGTAGATGAAGGTGCCGTCCTACCTCCCCAACAGCCGAGTATTGTATTGGGAGCAGAGACAACCGGTCTCTCTCTCCAGCGGCAGTGTGTACCCTTAGGAGAGGAGACAGTTGGTCCCTCTCCACAGCAGCCAAGTGATCCACAGGGAGCTGAAGGTGCTGGCCTTACTCCCCAGCGGCAGTGTGTCCTGCAGGGAGCAGAGATAGTTGGTCTCTCTCGACCAGCATCCAAGTGAGTCCCAGGGAGCTGAAGGTACCGTACTTGCTCCCCAGCGGCAGTGTGAGTTACAGGAAGCTGAAGGTGCCGCCCTCACTCCCCAGCGCCAGTGTGTATTCATGGGAGAAGAGACAGTCGGTCCTCTCCCCCAACAGGAACCAGAAGTATCGGAGGTCGCGGACCTCATAGACTGGTCCTGGGAGGACTCCCAGCAGGCAGGGGGAGATGGGACCGAAGTCTCTCTACCAGCCCTACAGGGATGCTGGGCAGTCGGCCCAGATTTCCAGCGGCAGTGTGAGTACCAGGAGGAGGAGGTAAGCGATCCCTACCCTCCACAGCTAACCCCTACCGAGGTACTGAGGTCAGTAGAGGAGCCGTTAGCTTCCTCTGACCCCCTCCCAGCAGAAGAGCTGGCATCTGGGCAGAGCGCCGCTGGCCTCTGCCCTAACTTTCCCTTTGTCACCGGGCAGGACTATACCCCGGTTGCTCCAGCGGAAGAGCTGGCAACTGGGCAGAGCACAGTTGGCCTCTGCCCTTCTTTGTCCCCTTGTCCCAGGCTTGTCTACCTGCAGGTCCCCCCAGCTGAAGCGCTGGCACCAGGGCAGAGTACCGCCGGTCTCTGCTCACTCAGCGACCCACAAAGCCAAGAGACCAGTGCCCAACACAGCCATGTTGAAGCCATGGGACCGAAACAAGCTACAAAATTCCCCGGGTGCAGTAACCAAGTGTTGGTGGGGGGGGGGGGGGGGGCTGCACTGCAGATTGTATATTATTGTGGGGGAGCTGCCTTATTGATTGTAATTTACTGTGGGTGGGTGACTCGACTAACTCAGGCACTGACCGACAGAAGGTCAGCTACCTGGTTAGTCTCCCCCCGAATGGGAAGATATGTGGCGAAAGCCACTTCGCCACGGTGTTTTGGAGGGGGCTGTTTGCCCGCCTCCTGCCCCTGGATTACGGCCCTTTAAGATACTTTTACAAACTTTTAAACACCTGAACCTATTCAAGTGAATTTTGGATAGGTTTGTCCCCAAGTTATACTGTTTAAATTAATGTAAGTTATATGTATGGCCAATGTAAACTCACAAAGTTGTAACAATTTATAATAAGTGTAACTTGTCAGCTTGGGAGGAAATGCTGGGTGTGTTTCTATTGTGCCATTGTCCCATTGTGTGTTTAAAATGGTGATGTCTGTTCTGTTGTCCTCACATGTGTATTGGCGATCTCCGTTTGTCCTGAGAGATAATTGGATTGCTCCTCAGGTTGTCTCCGGGACAGAGAGGAGGGAACCATGATGCATTGTGGGGATATGTTGTATCTGTCCTGTGACGCAGTCTCCCTTCTGGTCCTCTGGGGGCGTGAACGATTGGTTGCTGTACTTACATTGTATGTGTTGTAAATTACTGATTGGTTGCATTTCAAACCCCTGTGGGCAGTACTATGTTTGTGGTTTATGAATAAAAGAGGCTGTACGTGAAGTACAGTCAGTTCTGCTTGACCTCAAAACGAAGTGTCGTCTCGTATTTGGGGGAATTGGATTGTGTGCTGATTGCCAGGAGTGTAAGCAGATTGTATGCTTTTCCTGTTCTGCGGTTTCCAGTGTTCGTGTAGTTTGCAGTTCGGCAGACTGGTGCTTGCAGTAGCTGCCTGTGCATGGAAAGGAGAATATCGTCGGAACGGAGTTGTGTGCTGAACGGTCCGTTACACTAGTATCCCCTTGTTCCAGTCCCTCGCCGCCAGAACCACGTCAGCTTGTGGGACCGTGCGGAAAAATCAACGCAGGCTCCCTGCCCACCCCCTCCAGGTACCTATCCCCAGGGGTGAGACCCGTGCCCTTACCAGTGAAAACCTGTTGCTGGTCAGATATAAGGACAAGAGGGATGTCCTTGTACTGTCCACAATTCATGTTAACGGCATCACCCCTGTCCCTGTGCGAGGTACCGTGGCAACGGTCCTCAAGCCCGATTGTATCGTCGACTACAATCGGTATATAGGAGGAGTTGATCTCTCTGATCAAGTCCTCAAACCATATAACGACATGCGCAAAGCCCGGGCATGGTACAAAAAAGTTGTGGTCTACTTGGTGCAGGTTGCCTTGTACAACTCTTTTGTGCTGTCCCGGAGCGCTGGCAACACAGGGAAATTCCTTCAGTTCTATGAGGCAATCCTCAAGAACCTGATCTTTTCTGACTGGGAAAGAGCAGGCCAGAGTACCTTGGGAACTGGAGTGTCACGGCTGAGGATGGGGGAAATCCTCAGCCGTGCGATGCCAGATGCTGTAGGCCTACTCGGCCAGGAGAACAGGATAGGGAGCAGGTCACCTCCTAACAGCGTCCCTACCCTGACCCTAACTCCTAACTGCATGGGCCGACCTTAAAGGTAGGAGGACCCATGCGCAGGAACCTCGGATCCCTAACTCACCCTCCGTCCGGTCCCTGCGCTAGGAGTCAGGGTAAGACGACCTACTCCTCCTAGACGCGGAGGAGCAGGAGTCTCACTGGCCAAGCTGTTGGGAAAAAGGGGAACACAAACAGTTTTACGGGTATGGCAGGCGAACTAGAAGTTCCACCAACCTGCCACAGCCTTGCTGACTGGATCCCTGAGCAACAGGAATCCAGAACCGTAAACTGCACAAAGTGACAAGGAAGGACCCAACAGAAACATCACATACAACATGACATACAAGAGACATAAGCATGAACTTAAACTTAAACTTAAACTATGACCACAGTGGTGGCTCTCACTGGCGGATGACAAACACAGGAGGCTGCTATCAGCAAGCATGCTGAAGCAACCTACTGAGCTCTGCAAGAGAGAGGGTCTTTATAGGCCCAAGTGGCCACACCCAAGGATTGGACACACCCAGTGACATCACACACACACTGGGAAGGAAGTTAACCCTTCCAGTAACACAGAAGGGAAAACAAACATACATAAAGGGAAAGTGCACACAAAAACTACAACACAGTGCACACAACAAACACACCTAACAAAAGGAACGTCAGGTGAGACCGCATGCCAGGACAGCAAGCTGCCTAGCGACGCTCCGGCTGCTCTGCTGCTAACAACAACACTGGTTGCCCGCGGCAACCACAAGTGAGGCCACAGACAAGCGGCCCCCACCCGTGGTTGAACGCCCATACAAAACCGCAGGCAACCGCATGCGGTAAAGGAGTCACGGTCATGGGCATGGCCGTGACACTCCCACCCCTCAAAGCCCCCCCACCAAAAAAAAAGGAAACTAGTGAGGGACTCGGACAAGGGGATAGGAGAAGGGAACGTCCACTCTCAGGACATGGTTCCCAGAAAGTCGCTGTCAGCTGCATCCTCTCCCAGCACACAACACAGCCAGTCCGACGAGGCCTGCAGCCCGCACCAGCGACACAGAAATGGAACCACTGAGAGTGGACGAGGGGACTCTCCACTCACGTCCCCACTCCAGTCGCTGCCAGCAGACACTCCTAACCAGCATACAGCCGGAACACTTACGGAGTGCTGCCAGCAGACGACCAGAGATGGGAACATGGAGAGGGACGAGGGATCCCCAACACGGACACGGAAGGTAAGGTGGCGGGGAATAAGCCACCAACCGTGCCGTTAACGGAGAACCCCCAGGAACGCTCTCCCTCCGGAGAACGCGCATGCAGGCCACAAGGGTATGGCACTGCATGCTGCACCCTCTTTCGAAGGTATGCATACCGCATACCAGACACACACCACGTGTACTAAAATCAGGGGACGCCACACGAGGCAACGGTGAAGGGATGGCGGGGAAACGCCACTCACCGCGCCATCAGAGGCGAAACCCCCAGAACGCTCTTCCTCCGAAGAGCGCGCATGTACCCCTTCACAGACGGCGGTACATGCTACACCCTCTTTCGAGGGACGCTACTCCCACCCCTCAAAGCCCCTCCCAACAACAAAAGGGGAAAGTTGGTGAGGCATAAAAAACAGTGGGAGGGGGGGGAGGGGAAAGACAAACAAAAGGGGACACCAACACGGACAACGGTGAGCGAGGAATGGCGGGGAATGCCACTCACCGCGCCGTAAATGGTGAGCCCCATAACGCTCTCCCTCCGGAGAACGCGCATACACCCCATCCGCAGATAGCGGTGCATGCTTTACCCTCTTTCGAGGGAATGCCACGCGGGAAGCCTCTGTGGTCATACTGTCACGGCTGAGGATGGGGGAAATCCTCAGCCGTGCGATGCCAGATGCTGTAGGCCTACTCGGCCAGGAGAACAGGATAGGGAGCAGGTCACCTCCTAACAGCGTCCCTACCCTGACCCTAACTCCTAACTGCATGGGCCGACCTTAAAGGTAGGAGGACCCATGCGCAGGAACCTCGGATCCCTAACTCACCCTCCGTCCGGTCCCTGCGCTAGGAGTCAGGGTAAGACGACCTACTCCTCCTAGACGCGGAGGAGCAGGAGTCTCACTGGCCAAGCTGTTGGGAAAAAGGGGAACACAAACAGTTTTACGGGTATGGCAGGCGAACTAGAAGTTCCACCAACCTGCCACAGCCTTGCTGACTGGATCCCTGAGCAACAGGAATCCAGAACCGTAAACTGCACAAAGTGACAAGGAAGGACCCAACAGAAACATCACATACAACATGACATACAAGAGACATAAGCATGAACTTAAACTTAAACTTAAACTATGACCACAGTGGTGGCTCTCACTGGCGGATGACAAACACAGGAGGCTGCTATCAGCAAGCATGCTGAAGCAACCTACTGAGCTCTGCAAGAGAGAGGGTCTTTATAGGCCCAAGTGGCCACACCCAAGGATTGGACACACCCAGTGACATCACACACACACTGGGAAGGAAGTTAACCCTTCCAGTAACACAGAAGGGAAAACAAACATACATAAAGGGAAAGTGCACACAAAAACTACAACACAGTGCACACAACAAACACACCTAACAAAAGGAACGTCAGGTGAGACCGCATGCCAGGACAGCAAGCTGCCTAGCGACGCTCCGGCTGCTCTGCTGCTAACAACAACACTGGTTGCCCGCGGCAACCACAAGTGAGGCCACAGACAAGCGGCCCCCACCCGTGGTTGAACGCCCATACAAAACCGCAGGCAACCGCATGCGGTAAAGGAGTCACGGTCATGGGCATGGCCGTGACATGGAGGCGCCCAGAGCGTCCTTGGCCAACACTTTCCAGGTGTGGTCCCCCATACTGGAAAGAAGGAACAGACCCAAAAAAAATGCAGAGTGTGTCGCATGGGGATACGGAAGGACACCACTACACGTGCCCCGATCAGCTAGGCTTCGGCATTGACGGTTGCTTCAGGGAGTACCACACTTCCATGGAGTACTAAATTTATATGCCAATTTAGCCACAGACAATCAGATAAAAAACTGGTTCTCAGAATTGAGACACTAAAACCCTAAAAAAAAAAATACAAAAATATTATTTAGTAAAACTAAAATAAATTAAATAAGTAGACATATTAGGTATTGCCGCGTCCGTAATAATCTGCTTTATAAAAATACCCCCCCAATGTCACCTTACATCACAAAAATTGTAATAGCAAGCGATCAAAAAGTCATATGCCCCCAAAATAGTGCCAATAAAACTGTTCTCTCATCCCTCAAAAAATTAGCCCCTACCTAAGATAATCAGCTAAAAACTATGGAGATACTAAAATGTTTTTTTTTGTTTATAAAAAGATAATATAGTGTAAAACATAAATAAATAAATAAAAAGTAGACATATTAGGTATCGCCTTGTCCGTAAGAATCTGCTCTATAAAAATACCCCCCCAACCCCTCAGATGAACACGGTAAAATATATATATATAAAAACGGTGCCAAAAATGCACTTTTTTGGCAAATTTTCCAATTTAATCAGTTTTTTTTTCAAATAACAAAGTAAGGGTTAACAGCCAAACAAAACTTAATATTTATTACCCTCATACCGCAGTTTACAGAAACACCCCATATGTGGTCGTAAACTGCTGTATGACCAAACGGCAGGGCGCAGAAGGAAAGGAATGCCGTATGGTTTCTGGAAGGCAGATTTTGATGTACTTTTTTTTTTGCACCATGTCCCATTTGAAGCCCCCCTGATGCACCTCTACAGTAAAAACTCCATAAAAGTGACCCCACCCTTTAGGTGTTCCACAAGAGTTATTGGCAAATGGAGAAGAAATTTCAGAATTTCTATTTCTGGTAACCTTGCCTCACAAAAATGTAATATAGATAAACCCAAAAATCATATGTATCCTAAAAATAGTCCCAACAAAACTGCCACCTTATCCCGTAGTTTCCAAAATGGGGTCACTTTTATGGAGTTTCTACTCTAGGGGTGCATCAGGGGGCTTCAAATGGGACATGGTGTAAATAAACCAGTCCAGCAAAATCTGCCTTCCAAAAACCATACGGCGCACCTTTCCCTCTACGCCCTACTGTGTGCCCGTACAGTAGTTTACGGCCACATATGGGTTGTTTCTGCAAACTACAGAATCGGGGCAATAAATATAGCATTTTGTTTGGCTGTTAACCCTTGCTTTGTTACTGGAAAAAATGGATTAAAATGGAAAATTTGACAAAAAATTGAAATTCTCAAATTTCATTCCTATTTGCCAATAACTCTTGTGCAACACCTAAAGGGTTAACGACGTTTGTAAAATTAGTTTAGAATACCTTCAGGGGTGTAGTTTCTAGAATGGGGTCATTTTTGGGTGGTTTCTATTATATAAGCCTTACAAAGTGACTTCAGACCTGAACTGGTCCCTAAAAATTGGGTTTTTGAAAATTTCTGAAAAATTTCAAGATTTGCTTCTAAACTTCTAAGGCTTCTAAGGCTTGTAACGTCCCCAAAAACTAAAATGTCATTCCCAAACTGATCCAAACATGAAGTAGACATATGGGGAATGTAAAGCAATAACTATTTTTGGAGGTATTACTATGTATTATAGAAGTAGAGAAATTGAAACTTGTAAATTTGCAAATTTTTTCAACATTTTTGGTAAATTTGGTATTTGTTTATAAATAAAAATGAATTTTTTTTACTTCATTTTACCACTGTCATGAAGTACAATATGTTACGAAAAAACTATTTGAGAATGGCCTGGATAAGTCAAAGCGTTTTAAAGCTATCACCACTTAAAGTGACACTGGTCAGATTTGCAAAAAATGGCCTGGTCCTTAAGGTGAAATAAGGCTGTGTCCTTAAGGAGTTAATCAGTTTTTTTGGAGGCAACAGATATATCACACCAGTTGCAATTAGTTATTCCATTAGCGTTTGTCCCTCCATCTAGCTGTGGTATCTCAGAAGAACCGCACACAACTACTTCACAATACAAATGCACTATAATATACTTTCTATGTTAGAAGGTATATTATAGGTATCACACCCCTCAATCAGTTTTATTTGGGGGGGCAACAGGTATATCACACCAGTTGCAATTAGTTATTCCAATCGGGATTGTCTCTCTATTTATCGCTGCAGAACCGCACACAACTGCTGCACAATACAACTGCACTATAATGTACTTTCTATGTTAGAAAGTATATTATAAGTATATCACACCCCTCTGTATGTCACACCTATCGATAGCACACCTATACTAGTCCTTAAAAGGCCTTTTGTGGCCCTATTAGCTAGTGTTTGGTGTCCCTAACAGTCTGTCACTGCTCCACACAGCAACCTCTCCCTACACTGGCAAATAACAGAATGTAAAATAGCTGCCAGATCAGGTTTATTTATAGAGTAGGGGGTGTGTCCATGTGCTGAAACGTCTCAATTGGCTGTCCTGTCCCACCTGATGGATGTGTCATGGGTCAAAGTTCTGCACAATGCAAAGAATATGGCGCCGCAAGGCCATCTCTAGCCTGCGATACACCAGCTTCCACCAAATTTTAATTAAGGGGTTTGATATACCAGCTTCCAGAAAATATTGATTGAGGCCTGCGATACACCGGCTTCCACCAAATATTGATTAAAGGGTTTGATATACCAGCTTCCAGAAAATATTGATTGAGGCCTGCGATATACCTGCTTCCACAAATACTGCTCTTCTATAGGGACTTTATAACAGGGTCATTTTGAAAATGACAGGCAGAGGAAGAGGCAGGCCATTCCGCAGGGGTGGTAGGGGCTGGGCAGGTGCACCAGGCCGGAGACTAAGTCGGAAGTTGGAGAAGGTGCGTGCGATTACGTCAAAAAACGCACCAGAGTTGGTTGAGTGGCTCACTCAGCCTTCAGCTTCTGCACCCTCCTCATCCTCTGTATCTGCACCCTCCTCACTCTCTGCTGTGTGCAACCCAAAGACACCACTATCACCACCATAGCCCCTCCACTAATGTCAGAGGAATTATTTTCCCATGCATTCTCAGACCTTACCGATGTGCAGCCATTCTTGGCATCGGATCAGAAAGAGGAGGTAGCAACGGCCACCACCCAGCGGTCTGACAACAGTACCCAGATAAGCCCAAGGACGGAGGTCCCCGCCGTTGCTGCCTAATCTGAGATCTCTAATGTCAGTGATGGTCAAGATGACGAGGATAACGTGTCGATGGATGTCACGTGGGTGCCCACAAGAGAGGAAGAGGAGGGGAGTTCAGAGGAAGAGACAGAGCAGCAGATAGGGGGTAGGAGGAGAAGCAGGCAGTGCACAGGAGGCAAAAAGCAGACTGCAAATGTATCTGGAGCGAGCCATACACCATCCACGGTCACATCTAGCGCTCCCAGGATTCCAGCACATGGCTCCGCAGTGTGGGCTTTTTTTTAAAGTGTCAGCTGCTGACAATAGTGTTGCCATCTACAGCCTGTGCTGTCAACACATAAGTCGCAGTAAGCCCAACACTCACCTAGGGACGACCGCTTTAAAGGGAACCTGCCACCTCTACTATGCTACCCTCACTGAGCGTTTCTAAATGTTCATTGTGTTACCCTAAACATATAAATTACACTTTTAATTTCATTTGAAGGCAAATTCGATAAGTATTATGCATTTTTGTACTTCCCGCCTTTTATGCAAATTAACATACAAGAGGTTAATTTACATATGTATCAAATAGTTTTTTTTACACAATAAAATCACACAGAGCTATGGGGACAGGATATTGCAGATGTGCTAGCGGCCATCTAGCAACCCATGTCCTCAGCTCTATACCCAAAATCTAGGTGACAGGTTCCCTTTAAGAAGGCACCTGGCCTCCCATTACCGAGCCCATTGGGAGCAACATCGTCAGAACCCACAAAGCCACACTCCCGGCGCTCCACGTCCTGTCTCTTCTCCTTCTCCTCTCTCCTCCCATTTGTCCTCCACTCCACCTTCCACCGTGCTGTCGTCATGTTCATCTGGCAAAAGGCAAGCTTCCGTGGCCCAAATGTTCAAACGTAAAAATTTGATGATGCCAGATAACCCTCTTGCCCAACCGGCTGACCGCTGGCTTGTTGGAACTGCTAGCTTGCCAACTACTGCCATATAAACTGGTGGACTCGGAGGCCTTTAGAATTTTTTTTGCCATTGGCACACTGCAATGGAATATGTCCGGAAGGAAATATTTCTCTCAGAAGGGCATCCCAGAGCTATATGGCCATGTTCAGCGGCAAGTCAATGTATCTCTGGCACACAGTGTTGGTGCCAAGATACATCTGACCATAGACACATGGTCTAGCAAACGAGGGCAGGGAAGGTACATAACTTTTACTACCCACTGGGTGAACCGTCTGATGGCTGTCAAGCATGCAACCCGTGGCACCCGTGTGGATTTGGTGTTACCGCCATGGATTGCATGCAGGCCTGTCTCTTCTTCTCCTCCTACTCCATCCTCCATGGCTGACTCCTCCTTTTCCACTGCTACCGCCTCTTCCTCTGCACCCCCCAAGCTCCCCAGAACCTATTCAACGTGCCCGGTGAGATGTTGCCATGCTGTCCTGTGGCTGTTGTGCCTGGAAGCCAAGAGCCATACCGGTCCTGCACTGCTTTCAGCTCTGCGGTCACAGGCCGATCAGTGGCTAACCCCGCTCAATTTGACAGTTGGTAAAGTGGTGTGCGACAATGGTGCCAATCTGCTGAGCGTGCTGAAACAGGGCAAAATGACATACGTGCCGTGCATGGCACACGTCCTGAACTTAGTCGCGCAGCGATTTGTTGCCAAATACCCTGGGGTCCAGGACGTCTTGCAGCAGGCCAGGAAAATCTCTGGCCATTTTAGATCTTACACGGCCTTGGCTTGCCTTGCTGATGTTCACCGGCGACACCATCTGCCCTTCAAATGTCGGATTTGTGACAGCCTGAAGCACTGGAACTCCACCTTGCATATGCTTCATGGGCTGCCCCAGCAGCAACGTGCTATTAACAACTACCTGTATGAACTCTGCGGCAGGACAGATTCTGGGGAGCTTGGTTTCTTTTCACCGCGCCAGTGGCTGAGCATGCGCGACGCATGCAGACTTCTGCGGCCATTTGATGAGATCACCAAACTGTTCAGTCACAGCCAGGGCACCATCAGTGATATCGTACCTTACGCCTTCTTTCTGGAGCTTGCATTGTGTTGTGTCATTGATCAAGCCGTCGAGGAGCAGAAGCTCGAAGATGAGGAAGTCTCAATGCTTAATGAATTCCCAGGGGGGCTACTCCATCTAAGACAAGTCAGCAGGAGTCTGAAGAGGAGTCAGAGGAGGATGGTGGCTGGGGGGAGGAGGAGGAGGAGCAAGAAGAGCAGGCTTTAAACTTTTCGAGGTTCCCTGGTGTTGTCCGTGGCTGGGGGGAGGAGACAGAGGACGACATTCTCCTGGGCGATGAGCAGGAGCCAGGGCGCTCCACACTGCTTCCAATTTAGTGCAAATGGGGCTTTCATGTTCCAGTGTTTGAAGAGGGACCCCCTTAGATCCCTGGTACAAACACAAAATGGAAGACATGTTACCAGCATCACAGAGGTCTGTCAGAATGCAGCATTTCCAAGAATTGCTGTGAGAGATGCTGCATTCTGCTGTTGCGGGCACTGGTAGAGGAATTTCCACCCACAGCGTAACAGGTGCGGGTGCGTACCAATCCTACCGCGCCTGCAAAAAGAGGGCGGTTTGAAGACGTGTTGGTCACTTCGGATATGAGATCATTCTTGCAGCCAACCCATCGACAGCCGCCCTCCAGATCAAGCCTCAGGGAAAGCCTAGACCGACAGGTGTCCTACTACATTGGATTAACGGCCGATGTGGATGCTCTGAGAAGCGAGGAACCCCTTGACTACTGGGTGTACAATCTTGACCTGTGGCCAGAGCTGGCACAATTTTTCATGGAACTCCGCTACAGAGGGTAGTACCCATGGAAATTTAATTCCATCTGTTCAGCGTGGGTGGGCAGAAGAGGAGGAAGAGAATGAGGAGATTGAGAGTGATCTTCCTGATGACGACAGCAAAGTCTTGCCTGTTGGTACTCTGGCAAACATGGCTGACTTTATGTTAGGCTGCCTTTCCAGCGACCTGCGCATTATACATATTTTAGACAACACGGATTACTAGTTGTTCACCCTTCTCGATCCCTGCTACAAGAAGAACTTCTCATCTCTCATTCCTCTGGTGGAGAGGACGAGCAAAACGGTGCAATACCAGAAGATCCTTGTTGAAAAATTGCTCCAAAAATTTCCATTTGACAACGCTGGCGGCAGAGTCCGTACTTCCTTGGCCAACCGAGGATGGGAGACAAGGGGAACACACAGCAGTTTCAACAGTGGCAGGGCAACATTCTCCAAAGCCTGGGACAGTTTCATGACACCCCGCCAGCACCCTCACCCTGATGCGCTGCCTAGTGTCACAAGGAGGGAAAAAATTTGGAAGATGGTGAAGGAGAACATAGCAGACTGTGTCAGCGTCCTCAATGATCCCTCAGTGCTTTACAACTACTCGTGTCCAAGCTGGACACGTGGCACGAACTGGCGCTCTACGCCTTGGAGGTGCTGGCCTGCCCTGCCGCCAGCGTTTTGTCTGAGCGGGTATTTAGTGCTGCTGGTGGCATTATAATAGATAAGTGTATCCGCCTGTAAACTGAAAATGCTGACAGGTTGACTCTTATAAAAATGAACAAGTCCTGGATTGACCATGACTTCTCGACTCCACCAGAGGAAAGCTGATGAACATAAAGGCACTTTAAATGTGTTGTTTAACTGTACTGAATACACTGTATTCCCATACACCCCTTCCACCACAAACAAGGGTATATGGTTGAATCTTCCTTTTCTCATCCTCCTTCTCCTCTTTCATCATATCAACACATGCTTATTTGTCGCATATAATGCCCTCGCATATATGCCCTTCACATATGTTTTACAGGGTCAGCTCACCAGCAGGCCCTCCCATATAATGTTTTACAGGGTCAGCTTACCACTAGGCCTTCACCTACATTCTTTTACAGGGTCAGCTCAAATGAAGGCCCTCACATATAATGTTTTAGAGGATCAGCTCACCTGCGGGCCCTCACCTACAACTTTTTACAGGGTCAGCTCCCCAGCAGGCCCTCAAATATAATTTTTTACAGGGTCAGCTCATCAGCAGGCCTTCACCTACAATCTTTTAAAGGGTCAGCTCACCTGCAGGCCCTCACCTAATTATAGCTAATAAGTAATTTGCGCACATGCTGCCTTGCTTGGATGTGATAGCCGTAGCTGTTTCTCAGGCTCCCTCTCCGAAATTCAACCATGATTCCTCCGTTACCCGTGGTCAGCATGGTTTGCTCTGAAAATAACATGGAAAGTTGATAGGGCAGACATCCGAATGGATTGTCGCCGTCACGGGGAAGTGCGATTGGCCCCAGGTTATCTAGAGTCACCAAAGCGGCAGCAGGATCTCGCCGATAATGTTTTAGATGGTCAGATCAGCAGGCCCTTGCTCAAAATGTTTTTGAGGCTCACCAGCAGGCCATCAATCATAATTTTTCAAGCCTGTGTATGATGCCCTCCTTTATGTGTAACAAAGGGTGTATTGGGGTGCTGGTTCCTTGTAATGTTTGGCAGCCCTTTTACTTGTGCATAGGATTTATGAGTGTAGGAGTCCCACTACCTGAACAATTGTACCACAATGTGAATAAGGCCCTCCTTTATGTGATATACAGGTTGTATCGGAGTGCCTATTCCTTGTAACTTTTGGCAGCACTTGCACTTTATATACAAGTAAATATACAGT
Source organism: Bufo bufo (assembly GCF_905171765.1). Classification (NCBI taxonomy): domain Eukaryota; kingdom Metazoa; phylum Chordata; class Amphibia; order Anura; family Bufonidae; genus Bufo; species Bufo bufo. The sequence goes on from NC_053389.1 coordinate 340,921,688, forward strand.
AAAGAATGTTTCCTATCAATTTTTCCTCTAAAATCAATTTTATCTTCGGTTTGGTACGTATTATTGTCAGTCTGTAAAAGTGGCGTACTACTCGGACAACATCGTTCCCAGCAGCGACCTGGGAGTCCAAGATGCATCCAGACATCCTCCCCATGCTGTTCCCAAACCATTTAGGTGGTGTTTACATCATCTGCTGACCTTTTCCTATGAACCAGGCGTCCTCCCCTCTTCAGAGCAGGGGGTGCCTGGGTTAATGCTCGGGTTCTCTCATTGACTTCCATTATACTCGGGTGCTCAGTAGAGCACCCAAGCATCCCGATGTGTTTCGGCCAGAGCACCCAAGCACTTTGGTTCTCAATCAACACTAGTGGAGATACATCAGGATCACTTTAGACAGGTGTTGCAGATCCTAATAGATAATAAATTGTACGCAAAATTAGAGAAGTGTGTATTTGCTGTACATAAGATGCAATTTTTGGGATAGCTGTTGTTGTCTTCGGGTTTTCGAATGGATCCGGAGAAAGTCCATTCTGTATTGGACTGGAATTGACCCGAAAATCTGAAGGCTCTAATGCGGTTTTTGGGGTTCACCAATTTTTACCGAAAATGTATTTAGAACTATTCGACAGTGGTGAAACCCTTAACTGACATGACTAAGAAAGGGACGGATGTCTCAGTGTGGTCTGATTCGGCGTTGCAAGCTTTTTCTGCGGGTAAGGAGTACTTCTCTTTTGGCCCTATACTGGTGCAGCCAGATGTATCACAACCTTTCATTGTGGAAGTTGACATGTCTGAGGTGGGAGTAGGAGCAGTTTTATCGCAAGGCTCATCACCTGGTAAATGGCGCCCATGTGCCTTTTTCTGTAAAAAAAAAATAAAATCTTTTCCGCAGAGAGAAATTACGATGTGGGTAACAGAGAGTTACTGGCTATTAAGTTGGCTTTCACAGAATCGCATCATTGGTTGGAAGTGGCGATTCACCCGATCGCATTGTTCACAGATCACAAAAAACTGGCTTACCTTATCGTCCTGGGGTTAAGAACGTCAAGGCAGATGTCTTGTTGCATAGTTTTCCCGGAGGTGGCGATTTTGAAAATCCGAGTCCTATTCTATCTCGAAAGGGGTGGTGATATCTGGCTTATACCCTGACCTAGAGGTGAAGGTGTAGAGGCCTAGGGAGACGCACCGGATGCTTGCCCCTCTGAGAAATTGTTTGTGCCATCAGAATTGCGTTACAAGGTGTTTGAGGAACATCACTGTACATGTCTTATGCGACACCCTGGGAGCAGATCCACTGCCGACCTCATCTCTAGTAGGTTCCCGGTTCTAGTTGGTGGCCGGGGTTGTGTAAGTGTGTTGAGGACTATGTGTCGGCCTGTAGTGTCTATGCATGCACTAAGGTGACACATACTCGGCCTTCCGTATCCCAACTTTTGTTGCCTATCCCATCCAGACCATGGACTTATTTATCTATGGATTTTATCACTAATCTGCCTAATTCGTTAGGAAATACAGTTATTTTGGTGGTGGTTGATCGTTTTAGTAAAATGGTGCACTTTATAGCGTTGTCTGACCTACCTAATACTAAAACACTTGCTCAAGTGTTTGTTGATAACATTGTGAAACTCCATGGCATTCCCTCTAACGTGGTTTTAGATTGTGGGACTCAGTTTGTGTCCTGATTCTGGAAGGCATTCTGTACTCGGCTGGGGGTACAACTGTCTTTTTCTTTGGCTTTTCATCCTCAGTCGAACGGACAGACGGAGCGCACTAATCAGATCCTGGGGACTTACTTTGTTTTGTCTCTGAGAACCAGGAGGAGTGGTCCTCGTTTTTGTCTTTGGCAGAGTTTGCCATAAATAATTGTAAACAGGAGTTCACTGGTAAGTTGCTGTTTTATGGGGCATATGGGTTTCACCCGCAGTTTGGCACTTTTTCTGGTTCAGATACTTCTGGTATTCCTGAGGAGGAAAGTTTTTCATCATCATTATCATCTACTCTATTGTCATATATGACAGAAAATTCTAAATAACTTGATGAATATAGGGAAAAAGTTTAAACGTGTGGCTGACAGGAAACGTACGGACCTAAGAGTGGGTGATTTGGGGTGGCTGTCCACAAGAAACATTACGTTGAGGGTACCTTCTTGGAAATTGGGTCCAAGGTTTATTGGTCCATATAAGATCACGGCCATTATTAATCCCGTAGCTTTTCGTCTTGAACTTCCTCAGGTTCTGAAAATATATAATGTGTTTCATAAATCTTTGTTGAAGAGATATGTTGAACCTTTGGAGCCGTCTTCCTTGCCACCCGCTCCTGTCATGGTGGACGGTAGTTTGGAATTCCAGATCGCCAAGATAAGTGAATTTCAAGCTCTCCGTAGATCTCTTCAGTATCTTATTCACTGGAAGGGTTATGGACCTGAGAGAGGATGTGTGTACCGGCATCTGATGTGAATGCCAGTCGTTTGGTGAAAGATTTTCACAGGCCTCACCCGGATAAGGTCAGCCTGGGTGCCAAGAGGTCACTCATAGAAGGGGGGGGGGGACTGTCACGGACGTACCGAGACATAAGGACGTCCCCGCAACAGTGAGTTGCAGGAGATCTTTGAGACTGGCAACATGTGGTTTGATGTGATATGTTTACTTTGTGGATCAATAGGCGTCTGTGTTGTTTCTGGTACTGGCCACACCCTTAACCTCCAGGTGTTACTATTCTGGTCATTTAACTTTCCCTATTTATAGTTGTTTCTCCCACAATGCTGTGCTGTTTATAGCTTCAGTTGGATCTGTGGATAGCTGGTGTTTGGATTTCGGCTGAGTTCCGAGTGCTGCGATAGCCTCTTGGAAATTAAGTGTTACCTTTCCCTTTGTATTTTGGCTTTTCTGTGTGTTGCATTTCTTTGTTTTGTATTCGGCCTTAGGGAGACTCCCATTCATCCTTCCTTTTGGAGGAACAGGATGTCTCATTTCTGTCATTAGTACCAAGGTCCTTTAGGGTTAGATAGGACTTTAGGTATTCCTGTGTATGAACTCGCCTACCTCTGGGGTCTGTTCATACTGATAGTCAGGGCTTTAATTAGGGTTTTCACTAGGAGGTGTCCATTTAGTTTCCCTAGTTTTAAGGCCTTATTTCCTTTCCCCTTTCCATCCTATGTTCGGTGTGGGGTTTCCCTCCCACACTAGAGCGTGACATTGTGGTGAAGTGATCCTTAGAACGGGATTTCTTCCATCGCCGCTTAGCAGCCCTGGAAGCTTGTCTGAGTTTTTTGGTCAGGTTGGTGTGCCAGGGTTGTCTGTTGATTTTTCAGGTTTTGTTGTGTGTGAGGGGGGGGCAACAATGTCTAGAGCTGTACTTATTGTGGTGTTATACAGGGTGGTGGCAGCATCTGGGTCTTGGAGGGAACAAATGGTAGAGAGTGGGAGAAGAGAGTTAGAAACAAGCGAAAGTCGAGATGTTTAAGGTTCCTGCGGGGGTGTGTTAGTGTGTGGACTGGGGGAGCAGCAGAAGAGACGAGTGAAGAGAAGGTGAGTAGGTTGTGCTCGGATAGGGGGAGAGCCAAATTAGAAAGGTTAGATAGGGAGCAGAGGCAGGTAAAGATAAGATCCAGAGTGTGACTATCTCTGTGGGTGGGAGCTGAAGACCACTGTGAGAGGCCAAAGGAGGAAGAGAGGGATAGGAGTTTAGAAGCGGCTGAGTGGCAGGTGTCAATAGGGATGTTGTAGTCACCCATGATAATAGTGGGGATGTTGGCAGAAAGAAAGTGTAGGAGCCAGGTGTTAAAGTGGTCAAGAAAGATGGTGGCTGGGCCTGGGGGGCGGTAAAGGACAGCTACTTGGGGGTTTGAGGGAGATTAGATGCGAAAAGAGTGTACTTCAAATGAAGTGAGTGTAATGGAGGGTGGCAGTGGAGTTGGGCTGTAGGATCAGGTGTCTGAAATCCGCTATAAGAGAGGAGGAGGTGTCAGAGGGTGTCAGCCATGTTTCTGTGAAACCCAGAAAGGAAAGTTTTTGAGAGATGAAGAGGTCATGAATGTAGGACAGTTTGTTACAGACAGAGCATGCATTCCATGATGTTCCTGCAAGAGGAACCAAAGCACCAGGGGCCAGAGGAATGGTTATTAGGTTTAAGGGGTTCCAGAAATTTGTAAATTTGTAGTAGGAGGTAGAGGTGATAGAGGGGATTTGCTGAGGGGGGCCTGGATTTGAAGAGATATCACCAGCAATAAGGAGAAGCAGAGAAAATGTTAGTAGATGAGAATAAGAGAGGGCATGAGGTATCTGTGTATGTTTGGGAAGGAAGTGTTTCATGTTGCCAAACAGGTTTGTGCAAGCGGTCAGATGAGAAGGTAAGATGGAGGGAGAGATGAATAGTTCCTTGCTGGGTGAATGGATGTGGGGTTATTTCAGGAGGTTTTGGAAAAGTGGGATGAGTAAGATGAAAAACTGAAACATTGTTTACATTAACTATTTCTGTAATTACCTTTGGCCCCCTTCTGGTATAACTAGGTATGTGCACTTGAAAGATGTTGCATTGAAAAGCCCAAGGACTTAGATTTATACCACTCAGTGTTCAATCAGGTGTGAAAAAGAGGGGAGGGGGATACATTTGGCCTAATCAAGAAAGGACCAGATACAGGGGTGAAATAGTCAATTTAACCCCTTAAAGACAAGGCCATATTTCACCTTAAGGACTAGGCCATTTTTTGCAAATCTGACCAGTGTCACTTTATGTGTGAATAACTTGAAAACGCTTTTACTTATCCAGGCCATTCTGATTCTATTTTTTCGTCACATGTTGTACTTCATGACAATGGAAGTCATAAAATGGAGTAAAAAAATCTTTTTTAATTATAAAAAAATACAAAATTTACCCAAAAATTTGAAAAATTTGCAAATTTCTCTACTTATATAATACATAGTAATACCTCCAAAAATAGTTATTACTTTACATTCCCCATATGTCTACTAATGCTTGGATTGATTTTTGGGGACGTTACAAGGCTTAGAAGTTTAGAAGCAAATATTGTTGAAATTTTTCAGAATATTTCTAAAACCCACATTTTCAGGAACAGTTCAGGTCTGAAGTCACTTTGTGAGGCTTAGATAATAGAAACCACCCAAAAATTACCCCATTTTACAAACTACACCCCTCAAGGTAATCAAAACAGATTTTACAAACTTTGTTAAGCCTTTAGGGGCTCCACAAGAATTATTGGAAAATAGAGATAAAATTTCAAAATTTAACTTTTTTGGCAGATTTTCTAATGAATCCATTTTTTTCCAGTTACAAAGCAAGGGTTAACAGCCAAACAAAACTCAATATCTATGGCCCTGATTCTGTAGTTTACATAAACACCCCATATGTGGTTGTAAACTGCTGTACGGGCACACGGCAGGGCGCAGAAGGAAAGGAACACCATATGGTTTCTGGAAGGCAGATTTTGCTGGATTGGTTTTTAGACACCATGTCCCATTTGAAGCCCCCTGATGCACCCCTAGAGTAGAAACTCCAAAAAAGTGACCCCATTTTGGAAACTACGGGATAAGGTGGCAGTTTTGTTGGTACTATTTTAGGGTACATATGAATTTTGGTTGCTCTATATTACACTTTTTGTGAGGAAAAGTAACAAAAAATAGAAATTCAGAAATTTCATCTCCATTTGTCATTAACTCTTGTGGAACACATCAAGGGTTGACAAAGTTTTTAAAATCAGTTTTGAATACCTTGAGGGGTGTAGTTTCTTAAATGGGGTAACTTTTTTGAGTTTCTACTCTAGGGGTGCATCAGGGGGGGCTTCAAATGGGACATGATGTCAAAAAACCAGTCCAGCAGTTTATGACCACATATGGGGCATTTATGTAAACTACAGAATCAGGGCAATAAATATTGAGTTTTGTTTGGCTGTTAACCCTTGCTTTGTTACGGGAAAAAATTTAAAAAAATGGAAAATTTGCCAAAAAATTGCTGTTTGGGCACCGTTTTAATTTTTTATTATTTACAACATTCATCTGACAGGTTAGATCATGTGCTATTTTTATAGAGCAGGTTCTTACGGACGTGGCAATACCTAATATGTATACCTTTTTCTTATTTATTTAGGTTTTAAACAATTTTAGTGTCTCCATAGTCTGAGCGCCAACTTTTTTTTATTTTTGGGGCGATTGTCTTATGTAGGGTATCATTTTTTGCGGGATGAGGTGACGGTAAGATTGGCACTATTGTGGGGGGCATACGCTTTTTTGATCGCTTGGTGTTGCACTTTTAGTGACGTAAGGTGACAAAACAAATGTTTTTTAGCACAGTTTTTATTTTTTTGACAGTGTTCACCTGAGGGGTTATGTCATATGATATTTTTATAGAGTCGGTCTTTACGGATGTGGCGATACATAATATGTATACCTTCTTTAATTTTTTTAAGTTTTACACAATAATATCACTTATGAAACAAAAAAAAAATCATGTTTTAGTGTCTCCATAGTCTGAGAGTCATAGTTTTTTTTTCAGTTTTTGGGCGATTGTCTTAGGTAGGGTATCATTTTTGTGGGATGAGATGACGGTTAGATTGACACTATTTTGGGGGGCATACGACTGTTTGATCGCTTGCTATTCCACTTTTTGTGATGTAAGGTGACAAAAAATGGCTTTTTTGACACTGTTTTTATATTTATTTTTTTACGGTGTTCACCTCAGGTTTTAGGTCATGTGGTATTTTTATAGAGCAGGTTCTTATGGACGCGGCGATACCTAATATGTCTACTTATTTTTATAATTTTTTTACGTTTAACATAAAAAAGCATTTTTGAAACAAAAAAAATCATGTTTTAGTCTGAGAGCCATTGTTTTTTTATTTTTTGGCCCATTGTCTCATGTAGGGGCTCATTTTTTGCGGGATGAGGTGACGGTTTGATTGGTACTACTTTGGCGTACATATGACTTTTTATCACTTTTTTTTACCTTTTTTGGGAAGTAAGGTGGGTAAAATTTCAATTTCATCATAGTTTTTATTTTTATTTTTTTATGGCGTTCACCATGCGGGGAAAGTAACATGACCGTATAGATCAGGTTGTTACGGACACGGTGATATCAAATATGTGTAGGGAATTATTTATTTATTTTTAATCAGTGATAAATGTGTTTTTTTATTTTTACTTTTTTTTTCACTTATTTTTAAACATTTCTTTGACCCAGACCCACTTGGTTCTTGAAGATCCAGTGGGTCTGATGTCTGTATAATACAATAAAGTACACTATATAGTGTATTGTACTGTATTTTCACTTTACTTAGTCTGAACAGACTTCTGACTTTAGCAGAAGTCTGATCAGCACGATGGACAGCCGGAATCCTGTGAAGACGTCCGGTTGCCATGGTAACCATCACTCGCTGCCACAACAGAGCAGCGGGTGATGGGGAGGGAGGGGGGCCCCCTCCCTCTGTGATCCCGTCAAGATTCGGGGGCTGAAAAGGCACAGCAGCCCCCGATGGGAGAGGGAGGGAGCTCCCTACCTGTTAACCTCTTCCATACAGCGGTCCCTATGGACCGTGGCATGGAAGGGGTTAAGGGGCTGACATCTGTGTGATGATGTCAGCCGTTTCAAGCAGAGGGTTCAGCAATGTGCTGACACTCTGCTTGCTAACCGCTCAGCCATCCTGAAAATGAGAGGGAGGACGGGCGGATGATCGCGCACTGGCCCGCCCTCCTGCCGATACCCCTCCACATCACAAAGAGGGCTGCAGGGGGGGGGGGTTAAACATTAAAAAAAAGCATTTTGAAGTTTCTGATCCCCGCGGTCATGGAAATCAGGGCGTACAGGTATACTCAATACATTCAGCAGGTAAGGAAGACATTAAAAGTTCAATGCAGACATACCAGGGGATGAGAAGGAAAGATGAGAGGTTTGGACAATATCAGACTCTAGAGAAGTTGGGTGCAGCAGTTAGGTTCAATGCAGACATACCAGGGGATGAGAAGGAAAGATGCAAGGTGTGGACAACATCAGACTCTGGAGAAGTTGGGTGCAGCAGTTAGGTTCAATGCAGACATACCAGGGGATGAGAAGGAAAGATGAGAGGTGTGGACAATATCAGACTCAGGAAAAGTTGGGTGCAGCAGTTAAGTCCAATGCAGACATACCAGGGGATGAGAAGGAAAGATGATAATAGATCATTCGGCTGACAGCTATCTCTTCGCTCCTGGCTCCTCCATACACATACATGTTCAGCTCGGACAAACGTGCATGTGAAATCAATGGGGAAAAAGCCATTGCCAGACACTTCTGGCAACCGTTTATCTCCTGGGAGAACAAAAGGATCGGTATTCACTTCGCCCAATCCTTCTCTCCCCAACAAAGTCAGTAGCTGCCCATATACAATGGTCGAACCTGCCATTCTTGGTGGGTTTGGCTGACAATACACTAAGGGGTATGGGGGCCTTTTGGCCATGCCATAGTATCACTGACAGGCTGTAATGCTTTGAGCCCCATGGATGTTCCAGACCTCCAGATGGACAACTGGCTCTCTTTCTAGTATAGCACTCAAACACTGTATTAAGAAAACTCAAGTGCTGTGATCATGCTGGAGCTGCTTTGTACTAATTGTATGAAAATTACTATCTTATGTTTCAAGACATGTTTAACTACCTTCCAAACAGTTAACCAGAATTTCCATCAAGGTCTCTGCCGCTAGTTTATGTTGCCAGGGGTTAAAAGGGTTTTCTGAGATTTTAAGGGTCCATTCACACGTCAGTATTTTTGTACTTCCAGAATTGCGGTCTGTTTTTTGCGGATCCGTTGTGCTACCGCATCCGTTCAGTTTTTCTGAAAAAAATGTATCCGTATGTCATCCGTTTTTTGCGGATCCGCAAAAAAAATGGAAGGAGGAATAAATTATAATAAATTATTGTTGCTAGGATATCTAATAAAATAAAAGTCATGTGACAGCTCTAGTGCCATTTTGTTTGGTTTTTCGTGTCATTCAGAGCTGTGTGTGAAACCTTTGCTTGACATAGGCATTGTTTTTTTAGCATTCTCTAACGATAATCATGTAGAAAGCTATCAATGCTGTTCTCTTTTGCTGCTGGCTCCTATCTCGGTGATTTGGACATCAAGCAGCGATGCTGGACGAAGAAATGGAGAGGAGGAGGCGACAGTGTCGCTCAGCGTAATCGGAAGGGACAGTTCCACACATTATACAATGACCTGTGACAGGACCCCTTCAAGTTCCAGAGTTACTGCTGTATGTCCATGGAGGCTTTTGATCGTCTGCTGGTGTCTCTACAACCGGACCTGACCTTCATGGACATAGTATGAGGCGCAGCATCTCTGCAGAGCAAAGGCTTATAGTCACGTTGAGGTAAGAACTATTAAAAATGTATATTTTGTATGGTGTATAAAAAAATAATATATTATCGCTGCACTTCGAGTTTCTGCTTGGGATCTCAACTATCTCTGGGATCGTCTGTCATACCTGTAAAGTCATCTGGCAGTGACTCAGAGAAGCGGTGATGCCCACCCCCAGGGCAGAAGATTGGTAAAATCCCTCGACGATACGAAGCCAATCAGCGAAGTTTCCAAACTGCATTGGGGCACTGGACGGAAAACATATTTGTGTAAAGAAGCCGCATCACTCAGGGTCCCAGTACTTCAATTACAAGCAGTATTTTTCTTGTTCTGATGGCCTGACAGTTCTGATGGGTGACAGTAATTACAGGTTTGTAATTGTGGATATCGGCGCCTACAGGAATACTTCAGATGCCCGCATCTTTAGTGCTTCCAGAATGGGTGAACAGCTTCACGCAAACCAGCTTGCCCTGCCAGAGCCAAGAAGACTTCCCGGATGTGCAGGTCAGCCGGCTCCATTTGTGATCGTGGCAAATGAAGGATTCGCATTGTCACCCAACCTGGTGCAGCCCTTCGCTAGACGCGATCTGGATGACCGGAAGCGCATCTTCAACTATCGATTGACTCGCGCCCATCGATATTTGGAGTGAGCTTTCGGAATACTGTCCACAAAGTGGAGAGTGTTCATGTCATCCATACAGATGAATCCAGACAATGCCACCCTAGTGATACAGGCCTGTGTACTCCTACACAACTTCACCAGGATACATGATGCCTCCGCTGATGCAGACATAGGTCAAAATATGACATCTTCTGTTTTTTTTTATTATTTTTATTCTATTTATTGAAGGCAAATCAATACCATAGTATTTACTTAAATAGCTTGTGCCCGAAAAAAGTATGCAATATAAACTCTGAGCATTTCACAGTATTGAGGACTCCTCATCATTGAAGATACAATACAATGTTTAAAATGCCAGTAAACATTTTGGGGGTAAGTAAATAAAGGGAAGGAAAGACATAACATGGGGGTAAGTGAGGTTATACCTGAAGCACACCAAAGGTGCCTCTAAGAGAAGAGGTAAGATACCAGGAGGTATAATGAAACGGCTTGACCATATCGGATATGTCAGTAGGGCTAAAATGTGTGTGGAGGAAAGTTTTCCATTTCCCAAAGAATTTGGAGGCCGAGCTTTCTTTATGCCTTTCTGCCTCAATCCTTTCATATCGCAGTAGTAGTTTTCGCTCTGAGATCACTACGGACATCCCTGGCATGCTACCAGAAAGCCAATTATGCAATAAAACTCTTTTGGCCACCAGTAGTATGGAGTGAAGAAAGCGAGGAACCTTCGTTTGGATTGGTCAGTGGGCAAGAGAATATAATGGAACAGCAATGAATGGGGTTCCAAGGCAAGATCCACTGACCAATATGATTTAATATATAGTACTACTGTCTCCTAAAATTTAGAAACCTGAGGGCATGTCCATATGCCATGCCAGAAGTCCGTGGCCGGTGTTTTACATTTAGAACAATGGGTGATGCGATTCGGGAATCTGGGAGAAGCTGGGAAGTTGAAACCATAAATGGCATTGTGCATCATTTTGAAATACGTTTCCCGCCATCTTTCATTGATGACACATTGACAAATCTTGGACAAGCCCTCCAAGATTTTCTCCCCAATCTCAGCATCCATTGTAATACTTTCCTATTTCTTAAAAAGTGTAGATGTTTTTACTTCCCAGACAATGCCCTATACAGGGAGTGCAGAATTATTAGGCAAGTTGTATTTTTGAGGATTAATTTTATTATTGAACAACAACCATGTTCTCAATGAACCCAAAAAACTCATTAATATCAAGGCTGAATATTTTTGGAAGTAGTTTTTAGTTTGTTTTTAGTTTTAGCTATTTTAGGGGGATATCTGTGTGTGCAGGTGACTATTACTGTGCATAATTATTAGGCAACTTAACAAAAAACAAATATATACCCATTTCAATTATTTATTTTTACCAGTGAAACCAATATAACATCTCAACATTCACAAATATACATTTCTGACATTCAAAAACAAAACAAAAACAAATCAGTGACCAATATAGCCACCTTTCTTTGCAAGGACACTCAAAAGCCTGCCATCCATGGATTCTGTCAGTGTTTTGATCTGTTCACCATCAACATTGCGTGCAGCAGCAACCACAGCCTCCCAGACACTGTTCAGAGAGGTGTACTGTTTTCCCTCCTTGTAAATCTCACATTTGATGATGGACCACAGGTTCTCAATGGGGTTCAGATCAGGTGAACAAGGAGGCCATGTCATTAGATTTTCTTCTTTTATACCCTTTCTTGCCAGCCACGCTGTGGAGTACTTGGACGCGTGTGATGGAGCATTGTCCTGCATGAAAATCATGTTTTTCTTGAAGGATGCAGACTTCTTCCTGTACCACTGCTTGAAGAAGGTGTCTTCCAGAAACTGGCAGTAGGACTGGGAGTTGAGCTTGACTCCATCCTCAACCCGAAAAGGCCCCACAAGCTCATCTTTGATGATACCAGCCCAAACCAGTACTCCACCTACACCTTGCTGGCGTCTGAGTCGGACTGGAGCTCTCTGCCCTTTACCAATCCAGCCACGGGCCCATCCATCTGGCCCATCAAGACTCACTCTCATTTCATCAGTCCATAAAACCTTAGAAAAATCAGTCTTGAAATATTTCTTGGCCCAGTCTTGACGTTTCAGCTTGTGTGTCTTGTTCAGTGGTGGTCGTCTTACAGCCTTTCTTACCTTGGCCATGTCTCTGAGTATTGCACACCTTGTGCTTTTGGGCACTCCAGTGATGTTGCAGCTCTGAAATATGACCAAACTGGTGGCAAGTGGCATCTTGGCAGCTGCACGCTTGACTTTTCTCAGTTCATGGGCAGTTATTTTGCGCCTTGGTTTTTCCACACGCTTCTTGCGACCCTGTTGACTATTTTGAATGAAACGCTTGATTGTTCGATGATCACGCTTCAGAAGCTTTGCAATTTTAAGAGTGCTGCATCCCTCTGCAAGATATCTCACTATTTTTGACTTTTCTGAGCCTGTCAAGTCCTTCTTTTGACCCATTTTGCCAAAGGAAAGGAAGTTGCCTAATAATTATGCAAACCTAATATAGGGTGTTGATGTCATTAGACCACACCCCTTCTCATTACAGAGATGCACATCACCTAATATGCTTAATTGGTAGTAGGCTTTCGTGCCTATACAGCTTGGAGTAAGACAACATGCATAAAGAGGATGATGTGGTCAAAATACTCATTTGCCTAATAATTCTGCACGCAGTGTATAGATCTGAGAGCGTGACCAATCGCGAAGAGTGCCCTAATATATCATCAAAAGAGGCTGAAGTTGCCTCCTTTGACAAGTCCCGCACCCTATGTCTGCAGAATCCCAGATCCCAGTCCCATCTGACGGTATCAAAAGCTTTTTCAGTGTCCAAGGCTAGCAAAATGGGAGCTGTATCTGGACAGGGGGGGGGGGGGGGGGCCAAACCCAATCCAGGGTAGCCAGAACCTTCCTAACGTTGGCCACCGCCAATCTGCCTTTTACCCATCAGCGACGGCAATAGTATTCCTAGTCTATCTGCCAAGATCTTCGTTAGGATCTTCATGTCCTGGTTGATTAATGTAATTGGGCGGTAAGATTTGGGATCCTGAGGATCCTTGTTGGGCTTCAATAGGAGTTTGATATAGGCTACGTTTGTGTGATTGGGGAAGCAACCCGTCTGGAGTAATTGGTTGTAATAATCTGCTAGGGTGGGAACTAACCGCTCCTGCATTAGTTTGTAAAATTCTCCTGTAAACCCATCTGGGCCTGGGGCCTTGCTATTGTGGAGC